>NC_143176.1:23151250-23461428 GCF_047325235.1 Durio zibethinus | reverse complement strand
AGAAAAAAAAAAGAAAGAAAGAAAAAGAGAAAAAAAAACAAATAATAATAAAAATAAATAAATACAAAATGGTTGTTTGTTTGTCTTTGCCCCTCTTTGCCTATTTCTGAGAATCAAGAATAAGGCAAAGACAAACAAACAACCATTTTGTTCGAAAACAAGAAACAATGAGCATAAAATCTCTTTTTTTTTTAGGGCTCCACAAGTTCAACAACATTTTTGAAAATTGAAAAGGCTCCTCTAAGTAGAGGCTCAACAACTTTTAAAAATTTAAAGAGGCTCTTTTAAGTAGAGGCTCAATGACTTTTGAAAATTTAAAAAGGCTCCTTTAAGCAAAGGCTCCTTTAAGCAAAGGCTCAAAAACTTTAAAAATCCATCTTGAAAAAGCTCCTTTAAGCAGAGGCTCAATGACTTTGAAATTTTAAAAAGGCTCCTCTCAGTAGAGGCTCAACAACTTTAAAATTCATCTTAAAAAAGCTCCTCTCAATAGAGGCTCAATAATTTTAAAAATCTCATCTTGAAAAAGGCTCATCTCAATAGAGGCTCAACAACTTTAAAATTCATCTTGAAAAAGCTCATTTCAATAGAGGCTCAACAACTTTAAAAATCCATCTTAAAAAAGGCTCCTCAACAGAGGCTTAATAACTTTAAAATTCATCTTGAAAAAGGCTCCTCTCAATAGAGGCACAACAACTTTAAAATTCATCTTAAAAAAGCTCCTCTCAGTAGAGGCTCAACAACTTTAAAAATCCATCTTAAAAAAGGCTTCTCTCAGTAGAGGCTCAACAACTTTAAAATTCATCTTAAAAAAGCTCATCTCAATAGAGGCTCAACAACTTTAAAAATCTCATCTATTCTTGAAATCGAGTTCTCATCTTTGAACAAGTAAATTTTTTTCTTTTGAAATCTTTTGTTTGATCATTATCTTCATCTAAATATCAAAATCTTGTTTTTCATTAAGAAATGAAAAGTCTTTATCTTTATTATAACTGCTCATGGATGCATGTATTGAGTACTTTATATGCAATGCATGTAATGCAATCAAAATTATTCATTGTAGTAAAAAGGTTCTCGACCAGTTGCCATATGACCAAGCTGTTCTTAACATCCGACCATTGTATTTTTCCCTAACAATACTTTTCTTCTTCAAAACTCCATAACATAAATGTCTCGTCATGCCTTTCTCATCTTTTTCCATCTATCTTTGTCAACTTTTAAAATATAATGTTGAGATCTTTCATGTTTGTTTTCCTTTTCATCATTTCAAGTTCAAGACAAACAAAATGCAATCACACATTTCTCCTACTCAATTGTAAGGTGAACAAAATATCAAATGAGAATAAAGGAATGGATAGGCATTATTTCCAAAGGAAAGATAATAATATTTCATTAGATAGATAACAAGTGCATGGCAAAGTGTTTGAGTTTAAACAAAGGTGCCCAAAATAATGATCATAAGATAATCTTGAACAAAATACTCCCAGATTCTTTTTTCTAAAACTAATCAGATGACTTCTTTAATTGTTCAGAGTTCATCAAACTACACTTGCCCCATGTGTTGTAAGTACATCCAAGCTGCCTTTTCAGGTTTTTAGCTTAGATAAGTCATCATTTTCTTTTTTTTTCAAGAAAAATATTTCTTTACAGCATCTAAATTTATTGGAGTAGGTAAATCACTTCTATCTATTTCTACCAAAATTAATATCCCATCGAAAAAGACCTTTTTCACCACGTACGGACCCTCCCAATTTGGTGTCCATTTTCCTCGATTGTCATATTGATTTGGAAGGATCCTTTTTATTACTAAGTCTCCTTCCCTAAAGCAACAGGGATGGATTTTCTTGTCATGTGCTTTCATCATCCTCTTTTGATATAATTGACCATGACAAAGTGTTGTAAGTCTTTTCTTTTCAATGACGTTCAATTATTTGTAGCGATTCTGAACCTATTCTGCTTTCTCTAACTCTACCTCCATCAGGACTCTCAGTGAGGGAATTTCCACTTTGATTGATAACACAGCTTCCATTTTATATACCAAAGAGAATGGGGTGGCCCCAGTAGATGTTCAGATTGATGTTCATAAGCATACAAAGCAAAAGGCAACTTCTCATGCAAATATTTGTAAGTATCAGTCATTTTTTTCAAGATTCTTTTGATATTCTTATTTGTAGCCTCCACTATCCCATTCATCTTTGGATGATATGGTGCCAAATTACAATGATGGATCTTGAATTGAGTGCACACTTCATTCATCATTTTGTTGTTCAAGTTTTTAGCATTATAAAAAATAATTGTCTTTGGAAGTCTATATCTGCATATTATCCTTTTTTTTTATGAACTTGCATACCACAGATCGAGTCACACTAGCATATAATGCAGCTTCTACCTACTTTGTGAAGTAATTAATCATCACAAAGATGAATCTATGCCCATTTGAAGCTTTTGGAGTGATGGGACCGATGACATCCATGCCCCACATAGAGAATGGCCACGAAAGAGCCAAAACATATAATGCTATTAGACGAGTGTGGATCTTGTTAGCGTAGATTTGACTTATGGCATCTTTTAGCATAACTAATACAGTTACTCTCCATTGTTAACCAATAATAGCTAGCTCTCATGATTTGTCTAGCCATCATATAACCGTTTGCATGTGCCTCACAGACTTCGTCATGTACTTCTTCAATAATCTTTTTCGTTTCAACTGCATTCACACATTTTAAAAGTACTTGATCTCGACCCCTTTTATAAAGGACATCTCCATCTAGGAAGAAACTCATAGCCAACCTTTTGATAGTCCTATTATCATTTCTGTTGCATGTTCTAGGTATTGTTGGCTTTTAATGTATTGCATAATATCATGATACCATGGCCTCCCATCAACTTCTTCTTCGATACCTAAGCAATGTGCTGGTACATCTTTCACATCTAGCTTAATGGGTTGGATCTCAATATTGACATCTATTCTAATCATTGCAGCTAGAGTAGCCAGTGTATCAACAATTTGGTTTTCCTCTCTAGGCAAATGCTTAAACTGAATTTCTTCAAATTACTTGACCAATTCAGAGATGTATTTATGGTATCGGATCAACTTAGAATCTCTTATCTCCAATTCTCCTTGTAACTGATAGATGACTAGAGCTAAATCTCTAAACACATCCAACACTTTGATCTTTTTTTCAATCGTTGCTTGTAGACTCATAACACAGGCCTCGTATTCAGCCATATTGTTTGTGTAATTGAAATTCAATCTGGTTATGATGGGATAATAATATTCATCGAGAGATATTAAAATTACCCTAATACCAGGGCCTAAAACATTAACTGCTCCATCAAAATACATCCTCCAAGACTTCCTAATAGGTTCATTTTCTTCAATGGCCATCACATCTTCATAAAAAAAATCCAATTTCATTGGCTCATAATCTTCAATTGCATGATCGGCAAGAAACTCGGCTTTCATACTTTCTTTAATAGCCTTTTGAGTAACATAAACAATATCATATTATGAAAGCATAACTTGCCACTACGTTATTTTCCCTATCAATGACGGCTTCTCAAAGATATACTTAATAGGATCCAACTTTGCTATGAGCCAAGTGGTATAATAAAGCATGTATTATCAGAGTCTTCAAGCTGTCTAGGCCAATGCACAACACATCTTCTCTAATAGAGAATACTTGTACTCATAATCAGTGAATTTTTTACTCAAGTAGTAAATTACTCGTTCTTTCCTATTAGTTTCATCTCTTTGCCCCAGCACACATCCCATTGAATTTTCATGCACTATTAAGTACAAAATCAAAGGTTTTCTCGAGATTGGTGGTACTAACATAAGTGGATTTGACAAGTATTCTTTAATCTTATCAAAAGCTTCTTGGCATTCATCATTCCATTCTCCTAGATCATGTTTTCTAAGAAGCTTGAAAATAGGATTGCACTTGTAGGTGAGTCGAGAGATGAAGCGAGTAATATAATTCAATCTTTCTAGGAAACCTCATACTTCTTTTAGGGTACAAGGAGAAGATAAGTTCTGGATGGCTTGTATCTTATTCGGGTCCATTTCAATTCCTCTTTCACTAACCACAAAGCCCAATAGTTTTCTTGATTTTGCACCAAATGTACATTTAGCAGGATTCAACTTCAGTTGAAATCTTCTTAACTTGTCAAATAGCTTTTTGAGATTGACTACAAGATCTTTTTCTTCACGAGATTTTACGATCATATCATCTATATATACTTCTATTTCTTTATGCATCATATCATGAAAGAGAATCACCATTGCTCTTTGATAAGTGGCACCAGCATTTTTCAACCCAAAAGACATGACTTTGTAACAAAATGTCCCCCACATGGTCACAAATATGGTTTTCTCCATATCATCCTAAACCATCTTGATTTGATTATAGCCTGAAAAGCCATCCATAAAGGACAATGTGGAGTGCCTAGTAGTATTATCCACTAAAGTATCAATATAGGGTAAAGAAAAGTTATCCTTAGGACTTACCTTATTCAGGTCTCGATAATCGACACACATTCTCACTTTTCCATCTTTATTGGGAACTAACACTATATTAGCTACCCATTTAGGATATTTTACCACCTCCAAAAATTTGACATCAAATTACTTTTTCACTTCCTCTTTAATTTTAAGTAGCATCTCTGGCTTTATGCACTTTAACTTTTGCTACATCGACTTGCATTTTGGTTTTAAAGGTAATTTGTGCTCTACAATATCAGTGTTGAGTCCTAGCATATCCTAGTAAGACCATATGAACACATCTACATATTCTTAAAGTAATTCTTCTAGCTTTTACCTTTCAGCTAGTAAAAGGGATGTACCAACTTTGACCTCTCTTTTGTTTTCACTATCTCTTAAATTCACTAATTTGGTAATTTTTTGGTGGGGTTCAATTGGCTTATCTTCAAGTTCTATTAATTTTAAAAAATTAAGAGGCAGTGTGTAATTATCTGAATCTTCTTCTTTATCAAGTTCATCAACATGAATTAAGTTTTTGAAATCAAATCCAAGATTATTACCATGATTATCTTCGTGTTCATTATTTGAGACCCTGCAAAGGGTAAGATGAAGAAAATATTGGCACACAAAAATGGAATGGTAAGAAAATGATGAAAAGAGAAAATGGAAGGCAAAATGAAGATGAAAACAATAGAAGAAATATAGATACATCTTTTAAGTCTTTTATTAAAATGATAAACATAAAGACACTACAAAAGATCACTAATGCTCATAAAAGCAATTAGGGATTTAAAGTTCCATAATACATTGCTTTTCAGAAGTTTTAAAGACAACAGGCAGCTTTATGACTCTCCAGTTATCTAGCTCAAAATCTGAAGGACAAAGGAGCACGAACAGTTCTTCATTTTGACTATTCTTTTCTCTATCATCCACCATTTGAATAGCTAGCTTTGAAAACTCTTTCATAAATTCTACATTCAAGGTTTTAAGTGAATTTGTGTAGATATATCCTTCCGAACAAAAAGAATCATAAAGGTAGGGGATGACCATGGGCTCTAACTCTAGCTCATATCCCCCAAGATTATCCATTCTCTTATCTTTTTTCTCATTCACCATTTTCATTTTGTCTCTTCTTATTGGCTTATATCCCAAGCTAAATCTATCTTTCTTGTCATATATTATTGGTGGCTCTATGATTCTTTGCAGGTTCTTCTCTACTTTAATTCTAGGTTACCATCTCATCCTGGTAAGTTGCTTAACGATCGTTTTAAAAGTTGTAGATATGTGTGGTGAATATAATTTAGATCTTTCAACCACATATGTTGCATTAACAATCTCGAAAGATCTATACGAACACTCTAAGGCTTCATCTGCTGCTTCTACATAAAGAGTATTTATCGGTTGGGTAACCAATAAATCTTTTTCTCCTACCACACATGTTAATTTTCCATCAATAATGAATTTGACTTTTTGATGCAATGAGAATGGAACTGTATCTGCCATATGAATCTATTACCTACCTAACAAGCAACTATATAGAGGGAGAGATATCCATAACTTAGAATTTCACGTTGAAAGTGCATAGGCCAATTTGTAATGGCATTTCTATGTCTCCTAGCACCTCTCTTCGGGTTTCATCAAAAGCTCACACTATCATATGACTAGGCTTCATATAAGATCCATCCACAAGTAATTTTGCCAAAATAATCATAGGCATAACATTGATGGATGAGCCATTATCGATCAAAACCTTAGCCATTATATGACTCTTGCATTTTATAGTAATGTGAAGAGCTTTGGTACTTTCTTGACCTTCAAGAGGATCTCTTCATCACTGAAAGAGATATAGTTTGAAATTATCAGATTACCTACAAGCTATTCTACGTACTCAGAAGATACATTATGAGACATGTATGCTTGATTAAGCACCTTTAGCAGAGCATTATGATGTAACTCTAAGCTTAGCAATAATGATAATAACAAAATTTTAGCTGGCATCTTGTTCAACTGTTCTATAATGCTATACTCACTATATTTTATTAGCTTTAAAACTCACAAGCTTTACTCTTAAAGATTGGCTTCTGACATTCTTTTTTTGAAGCTGTGACAGGATTATTCTGACTTTTCTCTTCTTCTTATACCTTTGCTTTCTCTTTCCTGGCTTTCTCTAAAGCTTCTAGAGTATAACACATTTCACTTCGGGTCATACCTCCTACACCCATTATAGTTGTAGTATCTGGGTTGACTACGACATCACAATCATATTTTCATGGTACTGTTTTGTCATTTTGGTATAAAAAAAGGCCAAGAACTTTAATTGTCACTATTGGTCGGGAGACGGGCTTTTCTAATTTTGGTGTCGACTTCTCATCATAATAAATTATTATTGGTCTATGCATAAACTTATTCTTTGAATCAATGGTAGACACTTCAGCTTTCATCAACTCTTCTCTTTCTTCATAAAACTCTATCTAACCCATATCCATCAACTTCTGCACCTCTTGACAGAATTGGTGACAACTCTCGATAAAATGCCCCAAAGCATCTTTGTGATAATTACAGCTCTCGATTGAGTTAATCGCTTCAGAGCAATTTTGAGGTTCTATTGACTTTAATATGTCAGCTTTAACTAATACTCCAAACACCTTAGCCATCGAAGTTTTAACTTTATCTATTTTTTCCTTTACATGGCTTCTTTGCCAATCAATTAAGGCATTTATTGATGGCCTAATGTGGTTCGGTAGAGGGTTTCCATTAACATTTAGAGTCCCTTATTGGTTAGTCTCAAAGTTTAACATCTCTCTATTGATTAATCCATGTACTTTGCACTTTAAAGCAGTACAATTTTCAATGGAATGACCTGGGTTTTCATAATGATAGTCATAATACGCATTGGGATCATACCATTTAGGAAATGGAAGTTTTAAAGGGTCAACAATAACAGGAATGAGTAAATATTTTTCAACAAGTAGAGGATACAAATCTGTGTATGTCATGGGAATGTGGTCAAAGGTGGGTTTTTCTTGGGTATTTCTTAGGGCTCTTGATTATTTGGACTAGGTCTCTATTCTGGTCTGACAGGTGCAGTAGGACGATTGTAGGAATAGGTGGATGTCCAAAAAAATGGTTGAAACTGAAATGGATAAGCTGGTGGTTGTAATGACTGGTATGGCTAATATGGATGAGGAGTGGATGTAATACTATTTATAGAAGGGTAATGGGTTTGGTAGATTGGTGCAGGATAAGACGTGAAACCTCTGAACTATTGGCCCACATAGTTCACCCCTTGAGCTTCATTCTCTTTTTTTTTAAGAATTTTACCTTTCTTTGCTCCACTCATCTCTCATGCATTGAGCTTGTCATTCTTTATAGTATTTTCAATAATCTCATCCAATATCACCATAACTGTAAAGTTCTTGGTTGCATTTCCTATCAATCTCTCATAGTATGCTATTTTTAGAGTGTTCACAAATAAGATAGTTATCTCTTTTTCAGTAAGAGAAAGTTGAACTTGTGCAGCCATATCTCTTCATCTCTATGCATACTCCTTAGAGCTCTTAGTTACTTTCTTTTCCATACTTTATAAAGATAAATGATATGGAGCTAAATCCCTAACATGTTGATATTGTGTAAGAAATACCCTTATGAGTTCTTGTCAGGAATGAATACGAGTCTTGTCTAATTGAACATACCATCTGGTTGTAGATCTTGTAAGGCTATCTTAAAATACATGCATCAACAACTTCTCATCACTAGCATGTGATGCCATCTTACGACAATACATGGTGATATGGGTCATCGGGCATTTTATGCCATCATATTTTTCAAATTCAAGGACCTTGAATTTAGGTGGAATGACCACGTCTGGGACAAACAAAAGTCAGCTACATCCATGGAGCCACAAAAATTCATTCCCTCTATGGCCCTAAGTCTTTCTTCTAATACTTTCATCTTTTGTTAGGCACTGGTATCTTTTACTTTCTTGACTGTCTTCATCCCTAGCTTTTTTCTCTCATTGGGATCATCCAAGTCAGGATCAAGATTGGCTCGGGTGGTTTTTCCATTATAATGGGATTAACAAAATTTTGGAATTGTCCTGGAGCAGGTGTGGATGTCATTCCTGGATAAGGATTGGGATATCCACCAGGAGTAGGAATTTGTACTCTAGTTCCTTGAAAAGGTTAAGTCAGTCGTGGCTCAAACCCTGTAGGGTAAACAGGATCTACCATATCTGGCGATTGTTCTTGAAAGCTAGGATTTTCTTCCATTGCTTTCCCTTGTCAAGTTTCTTGAGCATATCCATTATTGTACTGAGATCCCTTCTTAGTTCTTCTTAAGCTTTTTTTATTCTTTCAAATCAACTGGTTTGTTTTTACTCCATGATTCTTGTTTGAGTCCTAGTATTGTATGAATGATGAGTAGGTTGGGTCAAAATTTTTGATGGGCGAACTATTCTTAAACCTTTATTACCACAAAGTTTTTTTAAAAAAGAAAAAAATCAAAATGCCATGTGTTGAAAATTTTTTATTTTTTGAATTTATTTTATGAAAATGATGTACACGATGCATGAATTCAAGTGGGAGATATTTGCTCTTAGACGAATTTCAACACTAGAAATTATTATTGATTCCATACAATGTTTATTACATGGGATTCACCATCCTAGAATTATATCCATAGAAGCATTTGATTTGTTCATAATGGTCCTTCGCCTCATCTAGAAAGTTCACTAGGCATTGTCCATGTTTTCCTATGGGATTGACTTCTATTCTACACTTCTACCTTTTCAACTATCTCCCATGCTTTTTTCACTACCTTGCAAACTTGATTGGTCAGGTGCTTTATGTACTATTGCCTCCATAATCTTTCTACTTTTCATCTCATGTAAGCATCCCTTTCTGAATCATATGTGAAGATCCAATCTCTTTCCCTTCTATGCCACTCATCTATTATTGCTGAAATATGGCTCTTGTGGTCTTGCAATTGCATCTCTAACCCTTGGATCACCTAGTGAAGTGATTTTTTTTTCATTCAGTACTTCAAAATGTTTTCTTCTTTTTTTTACAAGCATGGCTTTCAACCTTTCCTTTTCTTTTTTGGATTCCACCAATTTTGCTGAGGTTGTAGAGTATAATCCCTTCCAATTCTGACATTCTTGAGAAATTCTGGTGGTTTCCTCTTATTTTTCTTAAGCTTTGCCCTTCCATTGGTTCATTTCCTCTCGGAGCTCATCCATTTCACGTTACTGACAAAGGTAAGACTTGGTGACTTTTTCAGTTTTGAATTGAACTTGTAATCTCTTATTTTTTTAGTGCAGATCTTTCAAATCATTATTGGCCATATCTTGTTCTTTTATGATTTTTTCTAATCTACTTCTTTGTATTTCTGCTTTATATTTCAACTGTTTCAACTTTTCACGAAGTCTTAAGTTTTCTCTTCTTATTTTCTCCTTTTTCAGCTTCTAATTTTTTCTTGACAAGCTTGACTTCTGATAATTGCATTTCTATCGAAAGATTAGCCGATTGGTGTGAGCTATCATCAGGACAGAGTAATATATCTTTAGGCCACTTTGCTTTCTAAATCAGATAATTAAGAGTGACTTTGTCGATGAGAGGTCTTAATCTCATTTTTCGTGTTTTCTTCCATGCTTGGATCAATTGCTCTGAGATTTTTGGTGGATTTGGTTCCCCATAAATGAATTCTACTTGAACCAGGCCTAAGTAGCAGGAACAAACTACTTTGCACCAAATTGCCTAAGCACCATCAACGGAGTGTAACTTACAACACCCCATAGCCTTAACAGTGGTATCCACAGTTCTTTTCCTCTATGATACAACAAAGGCATGCGAGGCATCCAAGGTGCCATCCATTCAATTTCATCCCCGATAAGCCTTCGCAAGAAAAAGACCCACTCTTCCTTAGTCTTCAATGTTAGCTATTGACTTTTGTAGAACTCTTCAATTGGTGCTTTGTTCCATAGATACGGCTTTGAAAATGCACTCTTCCCACACTTGAAATGACTTCTAACCCACACATATAATAGAGGTGCACATCCTATGAATCGTCATTTCTATTCCGTCGATAGAATTCAATGACCTGATGGTTTTAGCTAGGACTGCTAGAGCGAGATTAATTGCTTGGGTTTGAATTTGCTAAAAAAAGTCTACCACAATTATCTCAATATAACCCAAAGTCTTTGGAAAGATCATAATACCATACAACGCTAGACCAAACATAGCTATACCTTTATCATCATTTAAATGCCCTTGAATGAAGTTTCAGAGAAAGTCCTAACTGATGCTGAGATGTTCACCTTTAGGCTTTGCGAATGAATCAATGGTTTCCACTTTAACCCCCACAAGCTTGACCAACCTTTTACGATAACCTCATTTCGACTTTCGAGTAAACACTTTATCTGGACACTGTAGTTCTATTCCAAGTAAAATCAAATACTCTTCAATAGTTGGAACCAAATCTGCCTGATTAAAAGTGAAGCATCTATAGGATGGATCCCAAAACTGTATAGTTACCCTGACCAACTGTTCATTGATCACTACTGAAATGAGGGATGCAATATGCCTATACTTCTTGCAAAAGTTTTCTTTTTTTTCTTCATTTAGCTGACCCCAGATGATGGCTAAGTCTTTAAAATCATTCTGTGTCAGATCCAAATACACTTTCTCAGACAATTCTGACACATAGTTGATAGGCAAGCAATCTTCATTCTTTTGTTGAGCTTCTTTCGACCAAACATGTACTTCATTATATAGCTCACATGGGACACTGACTGAGGATGAGCAAATCTATAGTTCTATGGGATCCATGAAAACTTCTTGGGAGAAATATGTCCTAGAGCAAATATCTCAATGCAGAACTGTATGATATAATTAACGCAAAAGAAAAATGAAACAAAATTAAGTTAGTGTGAGGATGCGGTTTGAAAAAAATATTTTTTGAGTTTTGAGATTTTTTAAATTTTGTTTTGTATTGCACACAACTTTTATTCTTAAGTATTTCCTACAAGAAAGTGGACGAGGCTCTACCTAAGGCTAGTTTCCTAGGCTTATTACATGCTGAGTTTTGATTGACATGTGTCTAAAGGTTCCCAAATTATTCCTCACTGTTGTCCACGTTGGACTAGTGAGGCACCTCGATCCTCACCCATTACAGGCTATGAACGAAAATGGTTCAATTTGAGTGGAAGTATTTCACTTGCCATTGTAGAGGTTATCACCTCACGAGGGCATAGGTACTCTACTTTCTCCTATAAAAGATGGAGACTGGGTATAGAGCTTATGCATGAGATGCATTGTGTCATTGTGCATGCAAGTATATCCTAATTTATTGAGAGTAATATATACAGAAAAATAAAGCATAAAAAGGCATAGTAAAAGAAATGTGAGTGATATTTTTTCTTTTTGCTTTCGATTTATTTTTGTTTTTGAAAGTGAAAAATAAAAATCTAAGAAACTGATTAGGACTGTTTAAATCAAAATTTGAGGATAATACGTAGTTAATTTTGGCCTGACTCTAAAAGATAAAAGGCATCCTCAGTGGAATCGCCAAGCTGTCGTAACGGTTTTGTGTCTGTCCGACGAATTTGGATACAAAATAAAAAATAATAGAGTCACCACCAATCTTTTTTGGCTAGTTGCGATTGGCTATCTATTAAAACATATCTTTTTAATGAAATCTTAAAATTAATTAAAATATATTAAGAGGATAATTTTAAGGTCTGCGTAACGATTTAGGTAAGGGAGTCGGTTATGTGTGGGGAAGGATTAGCACCCCAATAATGCCCGTTTCCTTAAACCCTAAACCCTAAAACCCTAAACCCTAAACCCTAAAACCCTAAACCCTAGACCCTAGACCCTATACCCCTAAACCCTAACCCCCTAACCCCTAAACCCTAACCCCCTAACCCTAAACCCTAAAACCTTGAACCTTGAACCCTGAACCTTGAACCCTGAACCCTAAACCCTAATCCCTAATCCCTAACCCCTAACCTCTAAACCTTAAACCTTAAACCCTATACCTTAAACCTAAGCCAAACCCTAACCTCAACCCCAAACCCTTAAACCTTAAAATCCAAAACCGAAAACCTTAAACCCTAAACCCTATACCCTAAACCTTAAATCCTAAACCTTAAACCTTAAACCTTAAATCCTAAACCCTAAAATCCTAAAACCTTAGACCTTAAACCTAAAACCTCAAACTCTAAAATATTAAAGCCCTAAAACCCCAAAACCTTAAGCTTTGAAACCCTAAGACCCTAAACCATAATCCCTAAGCCCTAAAACCTTAAACCCTAAACCCTAATTCCTAGACCCTAAACTAAGGTAAGGGTTATAAAAAAAATTGATAAAGAAGGCCCAAATTTAATTTGAAAAGTTATAAACCAAAGGATCATTTATTATCATATGGAGCAACTTGGTTTTTTTTCAGTCTTCATCAATTTTCTTTCTCTTTTCTTTTTTCTTTCTTCTCATTTTTTTGATTTGCATTTTTCATCATTTTTCAGGAAAAATCTAAACACCAATGTGGTTTTTTTTAACCCCTAAAGTCGTTAGGAACTTCACTTTTCTTTTTTCTTTGTTTTTCTCTTTCTGATCGAACCTTTTTCAAACCTTACCCCTCAATGTGAAGATTGATCCTTGGTTAGGGTCTTTTTCAAAGAAAATTCAATAGGCTCAAATGGGATAGCAAATGGATAATTTTACTGATTGCGTGAAAGGTAAAAAAAAAGATGATCATTTATCATTTCAAATATGAATACTCTCAACGAAGAACATTTGTTCACTAAGAGCTAATTTGTGAGCCAACCATAACAAAAACTCACACTTTACAACACTTCTATCTATGAATGAATGAAATTTCATGCTAGTTTCATTTCATAAAATCTGTCTTCTTTTTCTTAAATGATTCTAATAGATTAAGAGTTTCAACTTATTAAATTCATTAATATGAATGACGCTTTCAAAATTAATACTGAATTATTGTAATGATTTTTTAAACATTCATTGTTTAAAATATGGGAGTGAGTGAAATATGAAAGGCATGTATATAAAAGCAATGGAACAAATGAGAAAATGTAATGAAAATGCATTTATCACCTTATTGAAATGATAAAAGATAAATAAAACATTGACATAAAAGACTCGAATGTTCCATACTTGCATTATTTTATTAAAGATTCTAAGGTGACAAACATTTCTAAAAACTCTTTTAAAATTATGCCCCAGTGTGGTTAAACAAAGGGTTCTTAATGACACATGTCCCTATTTCTTTATCAAAATTCAGCAATCCATTTTTTACCAAACTTTGCACTTTACACTTTAATGTTGTTTAATTTTTTGTAGAATGATCAGCAATCTCAAGATGACAGTCATAAGTAGCATTAGTATCATACAACTTAGGGTAGGAAGACTTTATAGGTTCTGAATAGGCTTGCAGTAGATTATGAAGGTATAACTCAAGCCTTGTAAGGTTGTTCTTCCCTTATTACATTCACCATGTCTTCTTAAGCTTTCTCATAAAAATTAATTTGAGAGGCATCCATCATGTTTTGTAGCTTATGATGAAAAGCATCACAATACTTAATAAAATGCTCTATAGCCCTTTTATGATATTTGCAAGATTGGTTCAAATCTATTTGGTCACAATAATCTTTGTGACTTAGAGGTACTAAACGAATCATATCTGTATTAATTAGAGCTTCAAAAACTTGTTCCGATGGAGTTTTTACGTTATTGACACTTTTCTTACTTTGGCAAGTTTTACCACCATTTAGAGCATTAGTTGTTCCAGCATGAGTTAGTAGGGAATTCCTATGATGTTTGGTCCCTTAAAACTATCAAATTTTAACACACCCTGATCAATGAGATGTTGCACCTTGTATTTCAAAGTAGAGTAATTTTCAGTTGAATGACTTATATTTCTAGCATAATAGTCACATCTACCAGTAGCATCATACCATTTAGGGTTAGGGGCTTTAATAGTGCCATATAGTGAGGTACTATAAGGTAACCTTCTACTAACTGAGAGAATAGTTTAGTATAGGTCATAGAGATGGGATCAATCTAGGTCTTTTCTTAGGTAGCTTGAGGTGCCCTTAAATAACTAGCTTATGCATTTGGCTGGGTAGTAGGAAAAAGGCATGGCCACACATAAGGGTTATGGGTTGGACACTAGGTTGATAGGTAGCTGGTGTAGGGTAGTAAGGATAGGTGTTTGGTGAAATGTTATAGTGGAATGGTAAGGGTCTTGGTATGTGGGGGTTGAACTTGGGCAGTCATATCCCTCCACCTTTGAGCATATTTTTGAAATTCTCACTTACCTATTTCTCCATGGTTTAGAGAGACATACGATCTGGTGCCGTGTCTCTAATATGCTTATATTGTGCAACAAAAGTACTTACAAGTTCTCTTCATCCATAGACACAAGATCTATCCAGTTGTACATACCACCTAGTTGCTGAACCAATAAGACTATCTTGAAAAATATTGATGAGTAATTTTTCATTATGAATATATGCAACCATTTTACGACAATACATCTTAACATGTGTAATGGGGCATTTGGTCTCATCATACTTCTCAAACTCAGGCATTTTAAGTTTTTGTGGAATCACTACATCAGGGACCAAATAGAGTCTAGTAGCATCCATTAACTTATAAAAATTCATCCCTTCGATAGCTTTAAACCTTTCTTTAATAATATCCATCTTTTAGGTTTCAAAATTTTATTTAATTTCAACAGGGCCAATCTTTAACTTTTCTTACTCTTTAGGATCATCAAGATTTGGAACTTGTATAGGATTATCAAGATTTGAAACTTTAAATTTTGGTGGAATCACTACATCAGGGACTAAGCAAAGTCTAGTAGCATCAATTGACATATAAAAATCCATCCCTTTGATAGCTCTAAGCCTTTCTTCAATAATATCCATCTTTTAGGTTTTGAAATTTTATTTAATTTCAACAGGGCCAATCTTTAACTTTTCATACTCTTTAGGATCACCAAGATTAGGAACTTGTGTAGGATTAGCCATCCTGATGTCAAGAGCAGCATAAAAAGAGTAAAAGCAATAATTGTTAGCATGTCAATCTGCACATAAAGATAGTTTACAACGAATGGCAATTGGTGCTTGGCCCCTTGAGATGCCTGTGCTAAACATGGGCCAAAACTAAGGGGATATAATGGATCAACCTCATTTTGTATCACCATCTCTTTCATTTAATTCCCCTTGCTTATATTTTTTAACAATTTAGTAATAGTTTCCAACTACTCTTACAATTCTTCTTGTGACTTTTTTAGCTTCTAAAGGCGAAGAGTATTTTTTTCTTCCATGATCCTTGCTTGATATCTAATATTGTAATGCCTCAAATTGTTTGAAAGTTAAGCTATCCTTGAACCTTGATTTACCATAATTTTTTTAAAAAAAAATTAGGATGACTTATTATAATATACTTTGGAAAGATATTTATGTTTGAATGCACGGATGTATGAATGCAATAAGGAGGATTTATCACATAACAATTATTAACAAAGAAAATATTTATTGAATTGAAAGTTATTTCTAACCAAATCCAATATTACATCCATGAAAAGTCTAAAATTTATTATGAAAATAAATCCCTAATTTATCGATATTGGCCTTGCACTTCATTAAGGAAAGCTAGCAACTTTGGCCATGTGTTCCCACTGGTGGTACTTTTATCTTCCATTCTTCAACTTTTTCTACCATGTGCCTAGCTCTATAGGTAGCCATAATGATTGGATCAAGCGGGAACTCCAATTAGTTATGTTTTCTAACATATGCTTTATTGTCTAAGTGCTTGAATCATTTAGTCCATTTTTCCCTCTAACTCCATTTTTAGCTTTTTGTTTTCAAGCTTCAATTCATCTTTTTCAATCTAGAGCTTTCTTTTAGCAGTTTCCACTACCAATAAAGGATCAAGAGGTGATGATTTCATTAGGCCAATTAGAGTTATTTCTTCAGGGATTTTAATGTCTTTACCTCAACTAATATGCCACACAAAGTACTCAGGGATAACTTCATTTGAACATCTCTTCCTATCTTCCCTTTGAGGTAAATTTCAAAATTGTAGGGCTTTGGCTATCTTTATAGAGGTATCAATTTCAACATATGAGAACTCTATTTTACTAAGTCTGAAAGTGACTGGGTTAAACTATTCATAGCCACATTATCTTTGCACTATGATGGGAGAATAACTTACTACACCCCAAAGGCCTAAAAAAGGAACCCAAAGCTTATCTTTACAACAATATAATATTAGTCCATAAGGCATCCAAAGAGCTCTCTGTATTACTTCTTGGCTAGTGAGCTTGAGCTGAAATAAGATCCAAGTTTCCTTGGATTTTTGTATAGGCCATTCATTCTCACAAAATTCCTTAATAGGAGTGCTTGTAGTGAAATAGGGCTTGCAAAATTTACCACCATTATTTTCAATGACTTTTCATCCAAATGGTTAACAATTGAGCACATCCAGTAAAATAACCCTTTCCATTTCGATGATAATAATTTAAAGATGTAATGGTCTCAGCTAAAATTGCAGGAATAGGGTTGATTTGGTAACCAAGTTGATCAAAGAAATTCACCACTGCAACATCAATATAACGCATTACTTTTGGAAATACCATTATCCCATATCAAGCCAATGCCATCAAATCCATTCCTCTTTCAGTGCCAAAATATTTGTATATAAAGTCACGACCAATAGACCAAGGAATACCAACACTTTCAACTTTTCTTTTTACCCAATTATGAATAATTTCATCATTTGAGCAAACTTTTTGTAGTAACCAATCTTTTATTTTTCTAATATATCTTGTCAGGATTAGGGAGATCTAAGCGAAAGAGAGTTGAATATTCTTCAATAGTTAGCACCATATCAACCTCATTGAACACAAAGCAATGATATGAAGGGTCCCAAAATTGAACCCTAAACCCTAAAAAGAATAGGTTCTAGTCTACATCATCAAAACTAAGGTTCGAGAGTCGATTACGTGCAAAAAAGGTATTAGCCCCCTTTTATACCCAAAATTAGTATCACATTAATTATGTATTACTTTACCTAAGCCTTATCAAATATGGTTTTATCAAGTAAATTAATCAATTCCAATCCTTTTATTTATTTACAAAACATGGTGATACAAAAATTCTATCAAAATATCAAGCAATCGTGCAATAAATATTAAATCAAACCATGCAAAAATTATCATACAAATATATTATAAATCATACCAAATATCATGCAATAATATCATGCCTAAATCATGCTAAAATATTCATGTAAGAATGTCATGCAAATATATTAATTTTCATGAAATAATAACAATCATGTAAATATGCAAAATCAAATATAATCATACAAATATGTTAGTAATATAATCATGCAATTATGCACACAATAAATATAAAAATATGCAATTAGATATCATTCAAAATTAATATAATATTATATCATGCAATAAATATAAAATCATGTAATAATAATAATAATCCTGCAAATAAATATATTAATAATTATACAATTACACATATAAATAGATTAATAATCATGCAAATAGACTTGCAATTAAATATATAATCATGCAATTAACATGTAAAACATGCAAATAAATATATAATCATGCAAATATATATAATCATGCAATTAACAATATAAAACATGAAAATATATATTATCATGCAATTAATAATATAAAACATGCAATTAAACATATAATCATGCAATTAACAATATAAAACATGAAAATATAT
This sequence comes from Durio zibethinus, assembly GCF_047325235.1. Lineage (NCBI taxonomy): Eukaryota > Viridiplantae > Streptophyta > Magnoliopsida > Malvales > Malvaceae > Durio > Durio zibethinus. Next base: position 23,443,162 of record NC_143176.1, on the reverse strand, counting down.
ATTATCATACAATTAACAATATAAAACGTGCAAGTCAATATATAATCAAGCAATTAACAATGTAAAACATGCCATTAAATATATAATCATGCAATCACACAAATAAATAAATTGATAATCATGAAAATAAATTGATAATCATGCAAATATATTAATAAATCACACAAATATGTTAATCATACAAATAAAATATTAAGCCAATAAATTATCATGCAAATATAATATTAGTTATGTAAGTTCATGCAAAAATGAATACCATGGAATAAATATAAAAATAAGAGCAAGCAATTAAATATTATAAAAGTTATGTAAAAATCACAAAAAAAAAGAAAGAAAGCAAGCATTACCTCAATAGATCATAGGTTCTAGCAATTTTTTACCTTTCAAAAACCAATACTTTTTACTATAAATCTTAGCCTTCTTTCCAAAAACTCTAACTAGATCATCTTACAAAATTTTTTTGCCTAATTGCTTCTTCCTTGTTGATTCAAAACTTTGCCTACATTTTCTCTCTTTTCAATGATCTCTGTTTAATCTTGAAGTCAATTGCTATCAAAGCACCCCTTTTGATTTTAGATTCAAGGTCCTTACATAAGGATTGAATTCTTTTCAATTTGGAAGAAATTAATTTAACCGAATTTAGGATTTCTCTTTAAATTTTATTCTCTATGCAATCTTCCCTTTTTCAATAGATTGAGCCCTAAGTCTTTTTAAAATTATTCAACTATTAAAGTTGAAATCTGAGATAGAATCCAAGAGTTGAATTGAATACAAAATTTTTCATGCAAAATCTCACATTTTTCCTTTTTATTTTTACCTTTTTTTTACCAGATGACTTTGACTCTTTTCACTAAAAAATAAAAATCAAACTACAAAATTAAAATACAAATAAAATTTAGGGCTTAATCTTTGGGTCCAAAATTTACTTTTTTGATTAAACCTAATTGCACAATCAAAATAAAAAATTGAAACCCAATGAATTTCAAAAAATCTCCAGACAAAATATGGTGTCTACAAGTATGATTTAATATTTATTGCTTGATTACATGATATTTTGATAGAATTTTTGTATCATCATGTTTTGTAAATAAATAAAAGGATTAGAATTGATTTATTTGCATGATAAAACCATCTTTGATAAAGCTTAGGTAAAGTAACACGTAATTAATTTGGTATCAATTTTGGGTGTAAAGAGGTGCTAATACCTTTCCTACATGTAATAAACTCTCAAATATTAATTCTAATGATACAGGCCATAATCAATTTTTTTAAGGACCCTTAGTTTACACTTAGGACAACCTTAGAAAGGACAAATTCACATATGTAACCAATCACACCTAAATAAAAAAAAGATTGGTGGTGACTCCATAAGTTTTATGTCTAATGGGTAGGTTCTCCCAACCTAAACGTTATAACAGTTTGGTGACTCCACTGGGATATTAAAAAGTCAAGCTATTAATTAGTTATGTGTTTTCTTAAACCTTACTTTGATAATTTTTATTATGTAATTATTTATGATTTTCATGTGGACTAACCTATTTGTTTGTGATTTCTTATTTGTTTGTTTTACATATATTATTTTTTATTCACATATATTTATTTGATTATTCGGCATATCCTTTTACACACATCACACTTGCATTCATGCATAAACTCTATATTCGGGCTTTATCCTTTAAGAGAGAGTAAGTACCTACACTCTCGTGAAGTGATAACCTCCATGTGAGCTAGCATAAACTCCCACTCAAAGTGAACTCTTTCCGTTTGAGCTTGTAATAATGGGCGAGGATTGGAGTGCCTTACTAGTCTATAATATATGATAATGTAGGGAACAGTTTAGGAGCCTTTAGATTGTCAATCCTTTAAACCCAACATGTACATGAACCCTAAAGATCCAAACCTAGGCTAAAGCCATGTCCTCCATTTAATTAGAAAAAACCTAAATAGGATATATGATAGGACAGTTATTATTCTTGAAAACCTTTTGTTATTTCTTGTATATACTATATTATGTTAATTAACCTTTTTTCTTTGCTTTATTATGTATGCATGCACCATTAGATTTATCATAAGGAGTGATTGCTATAAGACAATCTTAAAAAAGAAAAATCTTAACTACATCCATGAAGAGCCTAGCAAAATCTCCTACTAGCCTCAAAAGAAAATTTGAGGATTTGAAGCTTGCAAACAAAAGGCTTAAAATGGAAATCCAAGCACTTAAACAAGAAAAGTATGATTGAAAGAATTTTTTTCATTGACATTAACACCACAAAATCATCCACCACTCATGAGTAAGCCTAACTTTTGAAGAAAAATGGACAACTGCAAGTAAAGATACAAGAAAATGAGGAAGCACTCATCGAAACACAAAAGCACATTTAAATGCTTAATGGGTAAGTACTTGAAATTAGAACACAAATGGGTGTTGTGATTGAAGAATGTGAGTAAGCAAATAAGGCATATGTGAGAAAGTATAACCAGTGGGAGTGCCTAATTGACATGGCTAATTACAAAGCTAAGAACATGGTAGAAAAAGTTGAAGAATAGAAGACAAGGGTACCATTAGTGGGAATACATGGCCAAGAACTACTAGATTTCTTTAATGAAGTGCAATGCCAATATCGACAAATTAGGGATTATTTTCCATAATAAACTTTAGATTGTTCATGGATATAATAATGGATTTGGTTAGAAATAACTTTCAATTTAGTAAAGATTTTCTTTGTTAACAATTGGTTTCTGATAAATCCTCCTATTATGTTCATGCATTCATGCATTCATACATTCATACATAAACTCTCTCCAAAATACATGATAATAAGTCATCCTAATTCTTAAAAATTATGAAAAATCAAAGTTTAAGGATAGATCAATCTTCAAACAATCTGAGGTATTACAACACTAGATATAAAACAAGGATCATGGAAAAAGAAAACATTCTTCGCCTCAAAACCTAGAAAAAGCACAAGAAGAACTGAATGAGTAGTTGAAAACTATTACTAAGTTGTTAAAGAATATGAACAAGGGAAAGAAAGTGGTGGGAGAGGTAGTAAAAAAAAATAAGGCTTATCCATTATATCCCCCTAGTTTTAGCCCAAGTTCAGCATATACATCTCAAGGGGTCTAGCACCAAATGCCATTCCCTATAAACTATATTTATGTGTAGACTGACATGCCAACAACTGTTGCTCCTACTCTATTTACCCCTGCTCTTGACATTAAGACACCTGATCCTACATAAGTTCCAAATCTTGATTATCTCAAAAAGCAAAAAAAGCTAAAAATTGACACTATTAAAACTAAATAAAACTATGAAACCTAAAAGATTGATATTATTGAAAAAAGAACTATCAAGAGGATAGATTTTTATGGGTTAATGGATGCTGCTAGACTCTGCCTAATCCCTAATGTGGTGATTTCATCAAAGTTTAAAGTGCCTAAGTTCGAACCAAATGCCTTATTACACATGTTATGAAGTATTGTCACAAAATGGTTATATATGCTCATAATGAAAAGTTGTTCATCCATATTTTTCAAAATAGTCTTATTGGTTCAGTTGCTAGATGGTATGTGCAACTGGATAGATCTTGCATTCATGGATGAAAAGAACTTGCAAGGACTTTCATTCCACAATATAAGTATATTATAGACATAACACCAAATCGTATGCCTTTCCAAAGCATGGAGAAAAACGCCAATGAGAGTTTCAAAAAATATGCTCAAAAGTGGAGAGATATGGCTACCCAAGTTCAACCCCCATTGATAAAAAAGAAAACACAGTTCTATTCATAAATACTTTTAAATCTCCTTACTATGAGAAATTGATTAGCAATGCCACCAAAAATTTCACTAATATGGTAATCTTAGAAGAAATAATTGAAAATGCTATCAAGAATGGAAAGTTGAAAAGAGGTGAAACATCTAGTGCAAAGAAAGAAATTTCACCCAAAAAGAATAAAGCTGATGTTTAAACTATATTTTGTGAAGGGCCACAATTCAAAAGGTACCTTAATATCCTCTATACCCATGTACCAAGACCCTTACCATTTCACTCACAACATTTCACCAAACACCTATCCTTATCATCTTGTACCACCTATTTATCAACCTAGTTTTTTACCCATAACCCTCATTTGTGGCCTTGCCCTTTTTCCCACAACACAGCCAAATGCACAAGCCACCTATTCTAGAGGGCTACAAGCTACCTAAGAAAAGATCCAAATTGATCCCATCCTTATGACCTACAATGAGTTATTCCCTAATTTAGTAGAAGGCCACTTAATAGCACTTATTCATTCGACACCTTTGAAGCCTCTTTACCTTAAATGGTATGATGCTATTACTAGATGTGACTACTATGCTAGGAATATAGGTCACTCAATCGAAAATTATCTCGATTTGAAATACAAGGTGAAATAGCTCATTGAATAAGGTGTGTTAAATTTCAATACCTCTAGAAGGCCAAACATTAATGGGAATCCTCTAACAAATCATGTTGGAACAATTAATGTTATAAATAGTGATAAAACTTACCTCATTAAGGGAAGTGTCAATGATATCAAAACTTCATTTGAACAAGTTTTTAAAACTCTAGTTAAGACAGATATGATTTGTCTAGTACCTTTAAGTCATAAAGATTATTATGACAAGATAAACTTTAACCACTCTTACAAATATCATAAAGAAGCCTTGGGGCATTCTATCCAGCATGTAGTACTTTTCTTCAAGAGCTACAAAAGATGATGGATGCCTCTCAAATCAATTTTTATAAGAAAATTAAAAAAGCTATAACAAATGTAATAAAAGAAGAAGAAGAACCTTACAAGGCTTGGGTAAAATCTTTCACAATCTATTGTAAGCTGATTCAAAATTGAGAAAAACCTACCCTAAAATCGATCCTGACAATCAAAGTCCTAAGTCTTTTTTCATATCAAAATAACAAAGATGTGTCATGAAAATACAATTATAATGGGGTGACTTAATGATTGGGTGATAATCAAACTACAACTGATTCTGCAAATCTAACTGAAGTAAGGGGCATAACTAGGAATGGACTATATTATTCACCTGAAATGCTAGATAAGGCTAGAAAGGAAAAGAAAAACCCTAACCTCAAAGGATATGAACCTGAAGATAAAAAGTTGATCATTCTCTATCTTGATAATACCTTTTATTCTAAAAGATGCATGTACCTTAAGTCATTTCAAGTTGTTAATGAAAATGCTACATGGAATATGGGGAAAATCTTTTTTGGGCTCTCAGTTATGATGGTGAATGATGAAGCTATTAAAGATCAAGAAAAGAAGGCATTTGCGTATCTTACCCTTCTATGTAATGAAATGAAGAATTGAAAGATGATGAAGTTACCTACTATCCTTTAACCTCTAAAAAAGTAATGTAATGAGTCAAACCCTAACTGCTTAAGCCTAAGCATTAAGGGTATCTTTTATGTATAGGCTAATTTAATCATTATTATTGCAATAAAATGATTTGCATAATGCATTAGCATTACATTTCCTCTTTCAATTTTCTATTCTTTCATTCTTTTACATATACACTTGCCAACATCCTTCCATTACACCCACCCTATGTTCTAAATAATGAATGTTCAAATAATTATGATAGTAATTCAGGATTCAATTTTAAAAGTATTATTCATGTTGATATGATTGATAAATTAAGACTCTTAATCTACTAGGATTGCTGAAGTGAAAGAGGATAAATTCCATGAAATGAGTAAAGAGTTTTGATCATTGAAAGATAAAAAAGATATAGTATATGATTTTTTGTAATGATTCATTCATAAGTTTACTCTTCATCAGTAAATATTTTTCATTAAGAGTACTCATGTTTGATATGAGAAATAGCCATCTTTTTTCTATCTTTCACAAAAGAAGTAAAATTATCCATTGCTACCCTATTTAAACCTATTGAAATTTTATTTGAAAGAAACCCTAACCAAGAATCACCCCTATACTGAAGGACAACTGTGAAAAAGTTTGTTCATAAGAAAGAAAAACAAAGGTCTTTAATGATTTCAAGGGCAAAGCCTTTTTATGCTTAGATCTTTTTAAAAAAAGATGAAAATGCAAAAAAAAAAAATGATGAAAAAAAGAGAAATGAAAAGAAAAAAAAAATTGATAAGGCAAAATGTCATTGTGTTCTACATAAAAATAAATGATCACTGGTTTATAACCCTTTCAATATATTTTAGACCTATTTTATTCATTTCTTTCACAAACCTTCATCTTAGCCTACATTACGTCCCTTAAAAAGTTTATTTTGATCAAATGGGAATACTTAAATTAAAGATCATGAATTGAACTAAGGTAGACTTATAATGGAATTATTTAAGATTTTAATCGAAATGTCACCAGTGGATCAAGGGGAAAAATAAGAAAAAAATGTGCAAGAGAGAAGAAAAAAAAAAGAAGAAGACTCAAGATGAAAATCCAAAAAGGTTGTTTAAGTCAAAATGTGGGCATCTAAGTTGAAAACTTAGAAAGGTGACTTAGATATAAGGATGGAAAAGTATCATGAAAGTTTCATCACATAAGGGTAAAGTTGGTTTAATAAAGCTCATCATGATCAAGAACATTAATGGAATAAGTTTTGAATAAAAAAGTTTGGATTATTTGCTCAGGATTGTTAGAACATTCATTATTTGGATATTTAACACCCATTCAATTATTGATTAACCATTGTCCTTTTGTTCCTTGGATATTTGATACAGATTCAATTATTGATTGATTATTGTCTTTTGTTTACCAAATCCTTGTCTTTCAATAAATATCCTTTTGACCTTTCATATTGCCTTATTTATCTCCATTTTGATTGAGAAAATACATGATTGCATTATGTTTGTTGTGATATTGTAATAATGACAAATAAATGAAAAAATGCATAAAAGATATCCACATTGCTTTAGAAAAGGGAAAGTAATAGTAAAGGTAATAAAAGGCCTAAAAAAATGTCAATCCCTAATGATTCAAAATAAAATTCTTAAAACCCTTGCTTGTATTTGAATGGTAAAATGGATAAGATTTCTTGATAGTACATGATGTCCCATGTGGATAATGCATTATAACGCATATTGATAAGAAATGTTTGAATTTAGATGATAAAATGAATGAGATTACTTGGTAAGGCATGATAGCTCACGTTGAAAACCATAACTGTTTAGGAGTTAAAGAAAGTAAAAAGATGAATCAAGAGTTTTGATAACCTTCTTATTTACCACAACTAAAAAGATAAAAGAATTGCATGGCATGCATTGCATTACACTTTTCCATATGCATTACATGCATCACATTGAAAATATTTCATTCATTCTATGCATCATGCATGTTTGAAAAAGACAAGATAATTAAGGATTGAAGTATGAAATTGAAGTAAAGCTTGAAAGATCTTTTCATTCATTGTCTGCATTGATTGAATACATTTGGAAAGTAGAAAGAGAAGTTAATGTTGAAATGTTTTGAAAGAGACATTGGAAGGCAATCAATGATGATTCAAATAAAATGTAGAAACTCAATTTAAAGTAAGATTTTTTAAGTTTCAATGCCTCAATCAAGGAAGAGCTTTTTCAAAAGTAAGAATGATCTCATTTTATTTTTAAAAAGTTTCAAAGCCTTAGATGTGAGGAAACATTTTATTTTTTCTAAAGTTTCAAAGCCCTCGTTGTAGAATAGTATTTTATTTTTTTTCAAAAGTTTCAATGCCTTAGTTGTGAAGGAGCATTTTATTTTTCCAAAGTTTCAAAGTCTCAGTTGTGGGGGAGCATTTTAGATTTCCAAAGTTTCAAAGCCTCTGTTGTGGGGAGCATTTTATTTTCTAAAAGTTTCATTACCTCAGTTGTGAGAAAGCTTTTGAGATTTTCATTTTTGATTTTCTTCACCCAAACAAAATATATGTCTTTTGTCTTTGTACAATTCCTATTTCATAAAAAATGCACAAAGAGGGACAACTATAGACACTTCATTTTGTCTGGAGATTTTTCAAAATTCATTGGATTTCGAATCTTGATTTTGATTGTGCAATTGGGCCTTAATTGGAAAAATGAATCTTAGACCAATGATTAATTCCTAAATTTATTTGTATTTTAATTTTTTTAGTTTAATTTTTGGTTTAATTTTTTTAGTCAAAAGAGTCAAATTCAATTAGTAAAAAAAATATAAAAAGGGGTAAAAATAAAAAAATAAAAAAATGTAGGATTTTACATGGAAAATTTTGGATTCAATTTAACTCTCGGACCTTATCATAAATTTTAAATTTAATGGTTGAATAATTTTGAAAATATGCGGGACTCAATCTATTGAAAAAAGAAAGATTACATAGTGAATAAAATTTGAAGAGAAATCCTAGATTTAGTTAAATTAATTTTTTCCAAATAAAAAAAGATTCAATCCCTATATCAGGAACTTGAATCTATGATCAAATGAGAGCCTTATAGCAATTAACTTCAAAATCAAACAAAGGTTATTGAAAGGAAAGAAAATTTAGACAAAGTTTTGAATCAACAAGAAAGAAGCAATCAAGCAAAAAAAAATATTATAAGAAGATCCAGTTAGAGTTTTTGAAAGGAATGCTAAGATTTATAATAGAAAACATCAATTTTTGAAAAATGAAAAATTGTTGGAACTCGTGATCCATTGAAGTAATGTTTGCTTTCATTTTTTTTTTTTTTTTGGATTTTTGCTTAACTTTTATAATATTTAATTACTTACTCTTATTTTTATATTTATTGCGTGATATTTATTTTTGCATGAATTTACATAACTAAAATTATATTTGCATGATAATTTATTTGCCTAATATATTAATTTACATGATTAATATATTTATTTGTGTGATTTATTAATATATTTGCATGATTATTAATCAATTGATTTGTATGGTTATATTTAATTTGATTGCATGATTATTAATATTTTTAATTGCTTAATTATTAATATATTTATTTGTATGATTATATATTTAATTGCATGTTTATTTGTATGATTATATATTTAATTGCATATTAATTTACATTATTTATATATTATTATTTGCATAATTATATATTTAATTGCATAATTATATATTTAATTGTATGTTTATTTGCATGATTATAAATTTAATTGCATATTTATTTGTATGGTTTATATATTATTATTTACATGATTATTAATATATTTGCTTGCATGATTATTAATTTATTTATTTCTGTGATTGTATGATTATTAATATATTTATTTGCATAATATGATATTATATTATTGCATAATTAGTATTTTCTTTGTATGATATCTAATTACATGTTTTTATATTTATTGTGTACATAATTACGTGATTATATTTAATTGCATAATTACTATTATATTTGTGCGATTATATTTGACTTCATGATTTATATATTTGCATGAATAGTTGTTAATATATTTTCATGGTATTTTATATTATTTGTAGATACCCTAATTGATTTGGGCCCAAGCCTATTGGGCCTGATCCAACGGGGTTTGGGCCTAAGCCCATTGATCCCGATTCAATTAGGCCAAGTAGTTAGGCCTAGATGTTTGTTATTTTATTTTATTTCTATTTTATTTTTATTTTTGATATTTTATTATTTATTTTATTTTAGGATAATAAGATATTAGTTAAAAAAAAAGGGAAAATGCAAATCTTACCGTGCAAAGGCACTGGCAGAATTGCAATTGGTTTCAATCTTCTAGGATAATTCTTAGGCTTTCTAATAATGAGGAAATCCGATCAAATGAGGATTCTTAATTGATCAAAAATTCTTCTGATCTAGTCTTACAAATACATACACGGCCAGAATAAAGAGGACATAGAGAAAATAAGAGAGCAGAAGTCAGAAAACACAGCAAGTAAAAAGGTGTAAAAAAAATTTCAAAGATTTTTAAGTTTAGAAAACAAAAGGGGGTTTTTTGGAAGAAATCTAGGAAATCCCAGATTTCTAGTAAATATTTGGAAAAATTTCAGTTTTCGATAAATTTTTCGATGCCAATTGAATTTTTCGACTAGTTTTTTGGCATTGATTGAATTTTTTGATGGAATTTCTAGAATTTGATAAAAGATTTCGACATCGGTTGAATTTTTTGACGATCGTTTGGCGACCTAACCTAGATTTTGGCAACGTTTTCCAAAATTCGATGGAGATTCAACCAAAATTCATCCAGTTCTAAAAAGAGAATTAGAGAAAATAAGAGGGAAGAGAAGGAAGGGGAAAATGGAATCTGCTGAAAAGGCTGAGATTTTAGCCTTATATACGCTGCTAAAATGATGTTGTTTTGAAGTTTGATAAACTCTAGGATCCGCACGTTTTCTAGCAGGTGACCTAACTCGAATGCAACCCACTTCGCCAACCCGCGTCTCAACCTAGCCAAGCCAAGCTGAGCTGAGCTTCCGAACCGAGTCATGGAGGCATTTTCTGTCTCTAAAGCTAAGCCATTTCATTTTTTTATTTTTTTTGTTTTTTTATACTCTTTTTTTTATGTGTTTGTTTTCTTAGTATTTTTGTATAATTTAAAAAAATAAATAAAAATAAAATAGATTTTGAGAATAAATATTAATTATCCAATGATGGAATTTGTAAAAATTTCAAATGGTAAATTTCTATAAAATTCTTAGGTAAGAAATTCTATCTAAATTTATCCTAAATGGTGGAATAATTTAGATAAAGTTTAAATAGCAATAATTAATATTTATTTTCCTACAGAAAGAATAAAAAAATAAAAAATAAAAATTTGAGTTGAAAATATTTGATAATTATCCAATGATGAGATTCTTAGAAATTTCAAATGGTAAATTTCCAAAAAATCTCTAGCAGAGAAATTTTCTTTAAATTTGTCCCAAATTGTGGAATAATTTAAATGAAATTTTAATAAAAATAATTGTTATATTATTTTCTTTCCAAAAAAAAGAATTTCTAAATAGGCCCAAATGGTGAAAAATTTAGAAATTTCAAAAAAAAATATTTCTAAATTAACCAAAATGGTGAAAAATTTAGGAAAAAAAAAAAAGAATTTCTAAATAGGCCAAAATAGTGGAGAATTTAGAAATTCAAAACAAGAAAATATTTCTAATTTGACCCAAATGATGGAATAATTAGATATATTTTCTACAAAAAAAATATAATAAATAAATCTATTTTTGATGACAGAGCCTCTTCAAGATATCAAATAAGTCTTGAATACTCTTGAGGTGAGGAAATATTTTTAAGAATTCTACTAGATTGATGAAATAATCTTATAAATTATTTTTAATATTTTAACATAAACATTTTAAGATCATTAGACTCAAGACCCTATGATAGATTTAAAATAATATGATACTATCCTTCAAATTGGCATGTGGGGGAGCTATAACCTTCATCATATATAACCAACTCCCGAACCTTATTCTGGTTAGTAGATCCGAACCTATTCTTTTAGGGACCCTAGTCAAGCTTAGGAGTTCCTTAAAATGATAGATTTCTTAGGTGGCCAATCACACATAGTTAAAAAAAATTGATGGCAACTCCATTTTGTTAAATCTAGCTATAGATTTTTGGATCCATATGTTAAGATAGTTTGGCGACTCCACTGGGAAAGCCATAGAGAGTCAAGCCATAAGTTTTGAATTTATCCTATCATTTGGTCTAATGGTTTTAATGATTCGTGTTTACTAACATTTTCCCTTTTTTGTCTTTTATTTGATTTTTGGGGCATGATAATTATATGTTCCTTCACACACACACTATCACATGCATTTACATTACATGAGCTCTATACCCTGGTTTCATTCCTCTTAGGAGGGAGTAAAGTACCTACGCTCCTATGAGATGATAATCTCTATTAGTGAAATATTTACACTCAAATTGAATCCTTTCCGTTTGTAGCTTGTGATAGGTGAGGATTGGACTACCTTACTAGTCTGTGATGGACAATGATATAAGGAACAATTTGAGAACCTTTAGTGGTCAATATCACTTAACCCTGCATATAATCAACACCTAAGATGACCACCTTTAGGATAGAACCCTTCCTACCCAGTGATAGATGTAACCCAAAGTTAAAACACAAAAAGGAACAATTTATGATCTAACTCTTTTGTTTGTTTGACTTTGTGCATTTGCATTACCATATCATGCATCATTTTCATTGCCATATGTAACTTTCTACATCTACATCATTTTTATTTCATCCATGAAAATGTACATTTCATTTATGCATCAACATACCAAACATAAAGCATAGCATAGCATTTCTTATCATAATTGTGGTACTCAAGGTTCAAGGATAGCTCCACCAAGCAACCTCACTCACCAATACAATATAAGGGCTCGAGTTAGATAGATGAAACAAGAAAATTTCAATCATCTTAAGAAGATAAAGAAAGCCTAAGAAAAGCTAGAAGGGGAGTTGAATAAGATTTTGGAAGCTTTGAACAAATTAAACAAAGGAAAGGGTATAGAAGAAAGCCAATAAGACCATCCCTTACAAAAGGTGGATGACCCACTATACCCACCTGATTTTAGGCCACATTAAGCCCAACCCACATAAGATCCACCATCATAGCAGTTTACCTATCCTGTAGAGTATACATATCTTAGAATGCCATTAACCTCAAACTCGAAGCAATATCAAAATTATGTAAATCTTATCTTTACTGAGAAGGTAATAAAATCAATAGCAGTTCCTAATTTGGATAACCTAAAAGAGAAAGAGAAGCTGAGGCCCAAGGAAAATGAGACTTTAGAAGCCTCAAAAGCTTAACAAAAGATAAACTTGTTAGAAAAAAGGCTATGAATAGTATAGGGCATTGGTTTTTATGGTTCAGTGGATGCTATTAGGCTCTATTTAGTCCTAGATATGATAATTCCTCTAAATTTAAAGTGTCAGAGTTTAAGAAGTATGATGGTACAAAGTTTTTGAAAACTCACATTACCATATACTGCTAAAAAATGGCTACCCATGCTAATAATGAAAAGCTATTGATACATGTATTCCAAGATAACCTTACGAGCTCTACTATTAGATGGTATGTCCAGCTAGATAGGATTCATATTTGTTCTTGAAGAGATATGGCCCATGCCTTCATTAATTAGTACCGGTATATTATAGACTTGGCCCCTGATCATCTTTTTTTACAGAATATGAAAAAAAAAGACTTAATCATTCAAAGAATATGCCTAGAGATGGAAGGACATAACCTCTCAAGTGTAGCCTTTATTACCTAAGAAAGAGACCATAATATTGTTCGTCAACATTTTGAAATCTCTCTATTATGAAAAGATGATAAAGAATGCCACGAACAATTTCATCGACATGATAATCTTAGGCAAAATCATTGAGTACCATTAAAAATGGTAAGTTGAAAAGAGGGGAAACCAAGAAGACGTTAGAGAAAAAAGAGATTGAAGCTCAAGCCGTGAGCTTTAATAGATAGTTCAAGAGATATCAACCCTATCCACCACAAGGTTACTCTCCATATTATCCTATTATGAGCAATATCTCACCTTACCCTTACCAACCATATCCACAACTAGCTTACCCACAATCAGCCTTTTAAGTACTTGCATCATCTTCAAAGTCTAACAACTAAGCAAGAGGTTTAAAGAGATATCGAGATAACTAAGAAATGGCACATATTCATGATCTATGCTGAGTTATTCCCAGAACTGGTCAAGAACAACTTGGTATCTCCAATTATTCTAGAACCATTGAAGTCACTCTATCCAAAGTGGTATGATGCTAATGCGATGTGCAATTATCATAATGGGAATGTGGGTCATTGTATTGAAACCCGCCCTATTTTTAAACATAAAGTGCAAAATTTGATCTAGAAAGGCTTAGTGAGCTTCAACGAATCAAGGTGGCAAGATGTCAATAAAAATCCTTCACTGATTGCACAGGGCATAATTTTAATAAAGATGTTAAGGCTGGTTGGAAGCTACTTGTCATTCTAGATTTCTTTCATAGTAATGTTAGGAATTTTTTTTTGTAATAGGATTTCAGTTGTTATCATTTTAATAAAAAGGAATGATAATGCATTTCATTATATTTTCTCTTTCATTCAACCGTTGTTCCATGCTTTATTACCTTTCATAACTTTTCATTCCCATTCTCAAATTTTAGATGGTGGATGTTTGATAACGATAGCAATAATTTTAAGATTTAATTTTAAAAATTCATTCACATCGATTTAAAGAGACTATTTGAGCAAAAGAAGCCAGCTACTAGTAGATGTGAAATTAATATGTCTTAAAGATATGTAATATTTTATGAAGATCTAGGAGTTTGTTTTTGTTCAATACATAATGTTCAAAGAAAGCATTCATCTTCTGGATGAAAAATGGTCATTTTTCTTTTACCATTCAAAAAATCATTCATTGCTACCTTTTTGAGCCTATCATGATTTTTTTTCTAAAGAACCCCAATCAAGGATCACCTTCCACACTAAGAGGTAATTTTTTAAAAAGAAAAAAGGTAAAAGATCATAAAAGGTCTCAAAGATAGAAAAAGAAAAAAAAAAAAACAAGAAAATGAATGCCACACATGATTTAGGACAAAGTAAGGGGAATCTTTTTATGAAAAATGAGTGTGGACACCCTATTTAGTCCAGACCCAAACCCATTGGGCCTAATCAAATAGGATTTGGGTCTAAGCACTTTGGACCCAGATTAGGATCCAATTAGCTGGCCCCAATGAGTTTTTATTTTTATTTTCATTATTTAATATTTTTTTTTATTTTTTTTATCTATTAATATTTTTATTATTTATCTGATTTTATTATTTATTATTATTTATCTATTTCTTTTATTTATCTTTTTTTTTTGTTATCTATTAATATATTTATCTTTTTATTTTGATTAATTTTCGGTTAAGATTAGGATAAAAAATTAGAATGAATTTGGCTGTGATTTGGGAATTGGCAGAGTTGAGATTGGATTCAAAGATTAAATCCAAATCCCAGAAAGAGTTGGGATTAATCAGAAACTCTTCTAATCAATCCCTATAAATAGGTGCTGGAAGAACAGAAGAAAACACACTGAGAAACACAGACACAGAGAAGAAACAGAAACTAAAAAAGAGTTTTGGTGTGTTAGAATCTCGAGCCAAGTCTCCAAGCTATTTTTCTTCCTCAAGTCGAGCCGAGCTGAGCCGTTAAATCTAGCCGTTCTCAGGTTTTTTTATCGTTATTTATTTATTTATTTTTATTATTATTATTATTATTAGATTAGAATTGTTTAATATTATTTTATTTTTATCTCTATTTTATTTTTATCTTTATATTACTTTTTTTTATTTTCATTTTTATTGTATTATTTTATTTTCTTTAAATAAAATTCAAAAAAACATATTTTTGAGGAAAAGTTAAAAGTATCAATTTTCCTCGAAATTAAAGTTTTTTTAGGAAAAAGTTGAAAGTATCAATTTTCCTTAAAAATAAATTTTCAAAAAAGGTTTTTTTGAGGAAAGTTGAAAGTATAAATTTTTCTCGAAACTAAAGTTTCCAAAAAATATTTTTGGGGAAAAGTTAAAAATATCAATTTTCCTTAAAAATAAATTTTCAAAAAAGGTTTTGAGGAAAAGTTGAATGTATCAATTTTCCTCAAAATTAAAGTTTCTAAAAAATATTTTTAGGGAAAAGTTGAAAGTATCAATTTTCTTTAAGAAAAAATTTTCAAAAAAAAAAAGGTTTTTTTTTTTTAGGAAAAGTTGAAAGTATCAATTTTTCTCGAAATTAAAGTTTTTAAAAAATATTTTGGGGAGAAGTTGAAAGTATCAATTTTTCATGTACAAAAGCGATCATTTTTCTTTTCTTTTTTTATTTCTTTAGATTTTTTTTAATGTTAAATAATCCGACGACGGAGCCTCTGTAAGTGAAATAGTAGTTTCTTGCATACTCTTAAGGTGAGGGAATTTTTTCAATTTTTTGCTAAAAGTATTAGAGTCAATTGAGAATAATTTCCAATAACTAAATACTTGGTAAATTTTTAAGGCTTATTAGATAACACAAAATTAAGCTGGTACCACCTTTTGATGGCCGTTGTGAGGGTGCTATAACTCTCCTCACATGTAATCGAACTCCCGAACCCTATTCTGGTTAGTAGACCCAAACCTATTCTTTTAGGGACCCTTAAACTTAGGTGTTCCCTGAAAGGATAGATTCCTTATGTGGCCAATTGCACCTAGATAAAAAAGATTGGTGGTGACTCCTTAAGTCAATATCTAGCGATAGATCCCCGGATCTAGACGTTACGACAACTTGGTGACTCCACTGGAAAACTCTGAGAGTCAGGCCAGCAAATAAATTATGTTATCCAAAAGCCTATAAAATTGAACCTTTTTATATAGATTTTTTATTCATTCATGTTTATTTACTTTATTAATTATGTCATTAATATGCATATGCATAACATGAGCTCTATACCCGAGCTCCGTCCTTCTAAGAGGGAGTAAGGTACCTATTGCTTTCGTGAGATTTAATGCCTCCGCAGTGGCTAGCGAAATACTCCCATTTAAATTGACCTTTTTCGCTTGTAGCCTATAATGGGTGAGGATTAGGGTGCCTTACTAGTCTGTGATGGACAATGATGTAAAGAGCAATTTGGAAACCTTTAGACTTTAACCTTGAACCACATATAGTGAACCTTAGAAGTGCCTAAACCTAAGATAGAGCCCTTTCTACCCAATGATAGATATACCCTAAAATTAGGACACAAAAAGGGTATTTATCTAATCATTTTGATTGTCTGACTTTGTGTATCATTTTCATTATCATATGTAACATTATGCATCAGCATCACTTTCATTTCATCCATGAAACTAACTATGTTGTTTGTCTGATTTTATGCATCTGCATTATTTTCATGATCATGTTTTAACACAATCATTTGCATCCATTTCATATTAGATTTCATTCATGAAAATGTACATTTCATTCGTGCATCAAAGCATCATACATAAAGCATAACATAACATTTCTAATCATAATTATGGTGCTAAAAGTTCAAGGATAGCTCCATCTAGCGAGAACCCTGTCCATTAACACAACACAAGAGCCAGAGCCAGACAAATGGAGCAGGAAAACTCTCACAGATTTGAAAAGCTAGAAAAAGCACAGGAAAAAATTGAGAATGAGTTAAGTAAAATTTTGGATGCCCTCAACAAATTAAATAAGGGAAAAGGAGTAGAAGAGAATATAAGCCAACAAGGCCCTGCATCGCAAGAAGTGACTAACCCTCTATATCCACCTGGTTTTGGTCCACCTCAAGCCTAGTCTACACAAAAGGTTCCACCATAACACTTCACATATCCTACATATCCTGGAATGCCATCAATTTTTAATCCAGAGCATTACCATAGCTATGTGAATTCTATCTTTACTGAAAAGGTAGTTGAACCAATTCAAATCCCTGATCTAGATGAACTGAAAGGAAAAGATAAGAAAAAGATAAAAGTGGAAGCTCAGGAAAATTTTAAAATTAGTATGCTAGAACAAAGGCTACGGGCTGTGGAAGGAATTGGTTTTTATGGTTCAGTCGATGCTGCTGGGCTTTGCTTAGTCCCTGATGTGGTCATTCCTCATAAGTTTAAAGTACCAAAATTTGAAAAATATGATGGCACAAAGTGCCCAAAAACTCATTTTACCATGTATTGTCGAAAGATGGCAGCCCATGCTCATGATGAAAAGTTACTAATGCATATTTTTCAAGACAGTCTAACTGGTTCTACTGTTAGGTGGTATATCCAGTTAGATAGAACTCGCATCCATTCTTAGAGTGACATGGCCCATGATTTTATTAGTCAATATCGACATATCATGGATTTGGCCTTGATCGTTTGTCTTTACAAAACCTAAAGAAAAAGGCCAATGAGACTTTTAAAGAGTATGCCCAGAGGTAAAGGGATATTGCTTCTCAAGTACAGCCTTCTCTGATTGAGAAAAAAACAACAGTATTATTTGTCAACACTTTGAAATCTCCCTATTATGAAAAGATGATAGGGAATGCAACAAAGAATTTTACCAACATGGTGATATCTGGAGAAATTATTGAAAGTGCCATAAAAAATGACAAGTTGAAAGGAGGAGAAACCAAGAAAGCATAAAAAAAAGGAAACTAAAGCTCAAGCTGTGAGCTTTGATAGACAACAATTCAGGGGTTATCAACCCTATCTACCCTAAGGTTACTCTCCGTACTATCTTGCTGTGAATAATGCCTCATCCTACCCATACCAGTTAGTTCTATAACCACCTTATTCATCCACACACCGATTAATTTTTAGCCCTCAAGATCTTACATATAGCCTTAACATTCAAGCTCCTACAAGAACCCAAATTCGTCCTACTAACCCAGTAAGTGGTTCACGAGAACAACGGATTACTCGAGAAAAACATGTAATTGATCTAATCCTCATGACTTATATGGAGTTATACCGAAAACTCTATAATAGCCATTTGATTGTCCCTAGTCATGTGGAGCCACTTAAACCACCCTATCTTAAGTGGTATGATCCTACAGCCCACTACGACTACCACTATGGAATTACTGGTCATTCTACTGAAAATTACACTACTTTAAAGTATAAGGTACAATGGTTGATCAACGATGGAATGGTAAGTTTTGATCAAGAAAAAGTAACAACACCTGATGTTAGTGCTTTGAGTGACGATCAAGAACACATTAGTCAGAAAGGGTCCGGAGAGTCACAATGAATTGAGGAGCAAGATGTTAATAGAGATTTTTCACTTGATCGCATAGGGGGACAATTTTGAAGAATGAAGATAAGGCTGGTTGGAAGTTTTTTTTTTATCATTTTAGGATTTCTTTTCGAGTAATGTTAGATTTCTTTTTGCAATATGACTTCACTTGTTATCATTTTAATAAAGGCAAGTTAATGATTTCATTACATTTTCTCTTTCACTCGATCATTACTCCATGCTCTGTTACCTTTGATAAATTTATATTCCCATTCTCAAATTTTAGATGATGAATATTTACACAATGATAACAATAATTTTGGGATTTAATTTTGAGAACTCATCCACATTAATATGAGAAGATGATTTGAGAAAAAAAGTAAGCTATTACCAGAGATGAAATAGATATATCTTAAAGATGTACAATCTTTTATATAGGTTCATGAGCTTTGTTCAATAGATGATGTTCAAGAAAAGTATTCACAATTGAGATGAAAAATGGTCATCTTTTTTTTACCATTCGAAAAACCATTTATTGTTACCCCTTTGGGCCTATTGTGATTTTTTTTTCTAAAAAACCCCAACCAAGGATCACCCTTTACACTGGGGGGCAATTTTTGAAAAAATATCACAAAAGGTCTCAAAAATGGAAAAAAAAAAGAAAAGAAAAAGAAAAAATAAATGCCATACATGACTTGGGGCAAAGTAATGAGAATTCTTTGTGTGAGGAAAGAAAAAAAGTAGTGAAATGATGCAGGGGTAAAATGCCAAGTTGCATCAAACGATCTTTTGGTCTTGAACCTTTTTAATATATGTTTTGAGCCTATTATATCCATTTCTTTTATGACCCCTCACCTTGACCTACATTACAACCTTGAAAAGTCCATTTGGATCAAGAATGAATGCTCAACTTGAATGATCATATGTTGAGCGAAGGCATGCTCATGATGAAACAATGAAACCATGCTACATTGCTCTAAAGTTTGATGTGTGAAAAGATATCAACAATGGATGAAAAATGAAAAAATGAAAAGAAGATGATGGAAAAAGAAAAAATTAAAAAATTAAAAAAGATTCAAATTGAAAACCTGAAAAGGTGATTTAGGTAGAAAAAGATCTAGATCAAATGGTTCGCATAGATGGAAGATCAAAGACATCTGAAGATCCCTCAAAGATTGGGGTAAAGTTCGCCAAGCTCAAAATGACTTCAACAGTAAATGGAATGAGTTTTTGGAAAAAAATCCTAGATTAATGTTGAGAATTGTCTTAATATTCATCGTTTGGACATACCATTCATCCCAATGACATGTATCCAATTTATTTTCTTTCCCATTTGTTTTATACCAAAATAGATCTTCATTGATTATCTTTACCATAATTCACCTTGTGTTCTCTTATTGTTACACCCCTAGAATGAATTGAGAAAATGCTTGATTGCATTGTATTTGTCAAGAATTGAAATGATGATGAATGAATGACAATGTGCATAAAAAAGTCTTGCATTCTTTTAAAGAGAAATCTAAGATGATGGTGGTAACAAAATGAAGAAATGGTAGAAACCTAAAAGAAATGATTTGGAAGGATATATGATGTGACCGAATGGAGAATATGATGATGGATTGGACACTAAAATGAAGATAGGGCAAATCTTGAAAATTGGTATAACCAAATGATGAGTACAAGGATGAATTAGTCGATATGACTTGCAAGTTATGATTGAATGATGATGATAATCAATGGACAAATTTTGGAATGGTTAATGCTGAGACACCTATGAGTAATGACCCAGTGATGGTGGATAAAACTTGTTCTGAAATTTTTTTAGTCCATGAATGGTGGTCAAGTGATGATCGATTGATGAAACCTATTCCAAAGTATTGAAAAATTAAACAAGGAAGACATGCGAAATGGTGGAGTTTTGAGAGCCATATTGCCACAATTATTTAGAATTTTATTACATAGACGTCTACATTACATGCATCATAGTGACATCGTCGCTTGAATAGTACATGCACATAATTTGATGAATTAAACTTTGTTTGGACATGCATGGCACTATGAGAATATAGGTTGTCGTATTTGCATCATTAAGAAGGTATTTGCATCTTTGGTCATAACATTCATTCATGTAAATTTTTGAGTCACTTGAAAAAAATTGTAAATATTTTGATGAGAATTTTTTAGAACTCAAATGAGAATTTTTTAGTTTCAAAATGAGAATCTTTGAGGAGTGAAACCCTAAAGTTCGTCAAATGTGAATCTTCGAACTAGAATGAAAAGTTTTAAACTTTTGGATGTGAATCTCCAAAATACAAAGCTTCAACTTTTTGGATATGAATCTCTAAATTTTTTTTAATGAGAACCTTTGAACTTAGATGTGAAACTTTGAGTTTTATTGCTGAGCCTTTAAACTCAAATGAGAAGCTTGGAATTTTTGGATGGGAATCCCAAGCTTGCCAAATGCGAACCTTTTAAAAAGCCTTGAACTTTTGGATGTGAGCCTTTAAAATTCAAATGAGAATCTTTGATGCGAGTCTTCCAAGTTGCAAATGCAAATCTTGAGATCTTGCAAATTTGAATGAAACTGAAATTTTGATAATCAAATTTCAGTAAATTCTTACGAAGTTAGAAGGTTCTTACGAATCTGAACCTCTAAATGTTGAACTCAAATTGTGAATTCTTGAGTTCCCATTACAAAATTCCTTCAGTCACGATCTATAACTCCTTTGAACATGATTGTTAAAGAGTAATTTATTTTCCAAAGTCGTGGTTGCCTCTATTTAGAGGAGCAATTTACTTTTCAAAGTCATGGTGCCTCTATTTAGAGGAGCAATTTACTTTCCAAAAGTTGAGGTGTCTCTGTTTAGAGGAGCAATTTACTTTTCAAAGTTGTGGTGCCTCTGTTTAGAGGAGTAATTTACTTTCCAAAAGATAAGCCTATGATTAGAAAAGCCATTTACTTTTCAAAAGTCATTGAGCCTCTGATTAGAGGAGCCATTTACTTTTCAAAGTTGTTGAGCCTCTGATTAGAGGAGCCATTTATTTTTCCAAAGTCATTGAGCCTTTGATTAGAGGAGCCATTTATTTTTCAAAAGTTGTTGAGCCTCTGATTAGAGGAGCTTTGTTTATATTTCTCAAAGTCGTTAAGCCTCTGCTTAGAGAAGCTTTGATCAAAATTTTAACAAAAAAAAAAAACAAAACAAAACAAAATAAAAAAAAATAAAAACAAAAAAAGTGTCAAGTTGAGTCTTGAATGGGTGTCTACGTTTTTGCACAATTTTTGCTTCGCAGAAAATATGCAAAGAGAGGCAGCTGTAGACACCCTATTAAGTCCGGACCCAAACCCATTGGACCTGGTCCAATAAGATTTAGGTCTAAGCTCATTGGACCCGATTTAGGATCCAATTAACTGGCCTCAATGAGTTTTTATTTTTATTTTCATTATTTAATATATATATATATTTTATTTTTTATCTATTAATATTTTTATTATTTATCTGATTTTATTATTTATTATTATTTATCTATTTCTTTTATTTATCTAATTTTTTTTTGTTATCTATTAATATATTTATCTTTTTATTTTGATTAATTTTTGGTTAAGATTAGGATAAAAAATTGGAATGAATTTGGCTGTGATTTGGGAATTGGCAGAGTTGAAGATTGAATCCAAATCTCAGAAAGAGTTGGGATTGATCAGAAACTCTTCTGATCAATACCGATAAATAGGTGCTGGAAGAACAAAAGAAAACACACTGAGAAACACAGACACAAAGAAGAAACAGAAGCTAAAAAAGGATTTTGGTGTGTTAGAAACCCGAGCCAAGTCTCCGAGTTGTTCTTTTTTCTCAAGTCGAGCCGAGCCGAACCGCTAAGCTGAGTCGTTCTCAAGTTTTTTTTTTTTGTTTTTTATTTATCTATTTATTATTATTATTATATTAGAATTGTTTAATATTCTTTTATTTTTATCTCTATTTTATTTTTATTTTACTTTTCTTTATTTTCTTTAAATAAAATTCAAAAAAAAATATTTTTGAGGAAAAGTTGAAAGTATCAATTTTTTTCGAAATTAAAGTTTCCAAAAAATATTTTTAGAAAAAAGTTGAAAGTATCAATTTTCCTTAAAAATAAATTTTTAAAAAAGGTTTTTTTGAGGAAAAGTTGAAAGTATCAATTTTCTTAAAAATAAATTTTCAAATAAGGTTTTTTAAGGAAAAGTTGAAAGTATCAATTTTTCTTAAAAATAAATTTTCAAAAAAGGTTTTTTTGAGGAAAGTTGAAAGTATCAATTTTCCTTTTGAAACTAAAGTTTCCAAAAAATATTTTTGGGGAAAAGTTAAAAGTATCAATTTTCTTTAAGAATAAATTTTTAAAAAAAAAAGTTTTTTTGAGGAAAAGTTGAAAGTATCAATTTTTTCTGTACAAAAGCGATCATTTTTCTTTTCTTTTTTTATTTCTTTAGATTTTTTTTAATGTTAAATAATCCGACGACAAAGCATCTGCAAGTGAAACAGTAGTTTCTTAAATACTCTTGAGGTGAAGGAATTTTCTCAATTTTTTGCTAAAAGTATTAGAGTCAATTGAGAATAATTTCCAATAACTAATTACTTGATAAATTTTTAAGACTTATTGGATAACACAAAATTAAGCTGGTACCATCTTTTGATGGGCGTGGTGGGGGTACTATAACCTTCTTCACATGTAATCGAACTCCCGAACCTTATTTTGGTTAGTAGACCTGAACCTATTCTTTTAAGGACCTTTAAACTTAGGTGTTCCTTAAAAAGATAGATTCCTTAGGTGGCCAATCGCACCTAGATAAAAAAGATTGGTGACGACTCCTAAAGTCAATGTCTAGCGATAGATCTCCGAATCTAGACGTTATGATAATGAAATCAATGAAAAAGGAAAAAGTAGTGAAATAATGCGAAATGGGGTAAAATGCCAAGTTACATTAAATAATAATGATCTTTTAGTTCTGAACCCTTTAAACACATGTTTTGAGCCTATTTTATCCATTTCTTTCATTACCCCTCACCATGGCCTACATTACAATCTTAAAAAGTCTATTTGGATTAAGTGTGAATGCTCGACCTAAATGATCATATGTTGGGTGAAGGCATGCTCATGATAGAATAATGGAATCATGCTATATTACTCTAGAGATTAATGTGTGAGAGATATCAACAATGGATAAAAAAAGATGAAAAAAAGAAAGAGAAAAAAAAGAAAAATAGATGGAAAAAAAAGAAAAAAAATGAGAAAAAGAGAAAAAATGAAAAAATGAAAAAAGATGAAAAGAGAAAAAAAAGGACTCAAATTGAAAACCCGAAAGGGCGATTTGGATAGACAAATCTTTGAGCTAAAAGTTGGATGAGCAGTTCAAATATATAGAAAATCAAAGCATCTTTCAAAGCTGGGACAAAGTTCACTAAGCTCAAAATGACTTTGACAATCAATGAAATGAGTTTTTGAAAAAGAATCCTAGATTAATATTCAGAATTGTTTGAATATTCATTGTTTGGATATACCATTCATTCCAATGACATGCATTCAACTTGTTTCTTTCTCTATTTTTTTTTGCACCAGACTCATCCTCATTAATTACCTTTCTCCCAATTCACCCAGTGCTCTTTTATTCTCACATCTCTAGCATAAATCAAAAAATGTATGATTGCATTATATTTATCATGAATTGAGATAATGATGAATGAATGATAATATGCATAAAAGATTCTTGCATTCTTTTGAAACAAAATCTAAGATGATAGGAGGAAAAAATGAATGATGAAGAGATGGCAAAAACTTGAAAAGATGATTTAAGAAGACACATGGTGTGACCAACTAATGAATATGATGATGGATTGGTTGACATAATTTGTGAGATATGGTCAAATGATGAAAATGATGTGAGGCAATGGATGAAACTTGTTTTAGAATGGCTAGTGCTGAAAAGCCTGTGAATGGTGATCAAACGATGAAAATAATGTGGATCAATAGACAGAATTTGTTTCGAAACAGCTATAATTGAAAAATCTATGAGTGATGACCAAGTGATGAATATAGGGATGAATTGGTCGACATAACTTATGAGTTGTGATCGAATGATATTGCTAGTGCTGAAAGGCCTGTGAATTGCAGTCAGGTATCAATTGACGAAACTTGTTCTAAATGGTTAATGTTGAGAAGTTAGAAAAGAAAGATGAGAGATGGTGGGGTATTGAGAACCATATTATCACAATTAATTAGAATTTCATGACATGGACATCCGTATTACATTTGCATTATTGTTTGTAGAATATTTGAAACTTTGGTTTGGCTATGCACTTGCATTATGCATTAAACATTTGACTCGTGGTTGAAAATATGACATTTGTAGTATTGTAAGGAGCTAGATTGTTGCATTTGCATCATTAAAAAAGCATTTGCATAATTGATCATGACATCCATTACATATAAAATTTTGATTTTGATTAAAGTCATCTAGAAAAGAATTTTGAACATTTTGATGGAGTCTTTTGAGACAAGATTGTGAATGAGAATCTTTAATATGTTTTCAAATGAGAATTTTTTAGTCTTAAATGAAAATCTTTAAGACGTTTTCAAATGAGAATCTTTGAGTCTTAAATGAAAATCTTTAAGATGTTTTCAAATGAGAATCTTTGAGTCTTAAATGAAAATCTTTAAGACGTTTTCAAATGAGAATCTTTAAGTTTTAAATGAGAATCTTTAAGATGTTTTCAAATGAAAATCCTTGAAATGTGAAACCCTAAAGTTCGTCGGATTTGAATCTTCAAATTAGAATAAAAAGTTTTAAACTTTTGGATATGAATCTCTAAAATTCAAACGAAAGCTTTGAACTCAACTTTTGGATGCAAATCTCTAAGATTTGAAACTTTAAGATTTCTTGAAGGTGAACCTTTGAACTTGAATGAGAAGCTTCGAACTTCTAAATGAAAATCTCCAAAATTCGAATAAGAATCTTTAAATGTTGGGTGCAAATCTTACAATTTACAAATACGAATCTTGAGATTTTACAAATCAAACTCTTGTGAAACTGAAATTTTGATAATCAAATTTCAGTGAATTATTGCAAATCTGAACCTTTAATTTTTGAACTCAAATTGTGAATCCTTGAGTTTCCATTACAAATTTTAGATCTGACCTATGACTCATCTGGACATGATTGTCAATGAGCACTTTATTTTTCTCAAAGTCATTGAGCTTCTGTTTAGAGGAGCTTTGTTTAATTAAAAAACAATAATAATAGAAGTGTTGGGTTGAGTTTTGATTAGGTGTCTATGTCTTTGCACAATTCTTGTTTCATAAAAAATGTGCAAAGAGAGTAGCTGTAGACACCCTAATTGGTCTGGGCTCAAACCCATTGGGCCTTTATCCAACGAGGTTTGGGCTTAAGCCCATTGGGCCCGATTCAATTGGGCCAAGTAGTTAGGCCTAGATGTTTGTTATTTTATTTTATTTTTATTCTTATTCTTTTTTTTATTATTTATTTTATTTTAGAATAATAAGATATTAGTTAAAAAAAAGTGAAAATGCAAATCCTGTCGTGCAAAGACACTGGCAGAATTGCAATTGGTTTAATTTTCTAGGATAATTCTCAAGCTTTCTAGTAATGAGAAAATCTGATCAAAGAGGGACTCCTAATTGATCAAAAACTCTTCTGATCTGGTCTTATAAATACAGACACGGCTAGAATAAAAAGGACACAGAGAAAATAAGAAAGTAGGAGTCAAAAAACATAGCAAGCAAAAAGTTGTAAAAATAATTTTTAAGATTTTTGGGTTTAGAAAACAAAAGGGGGTTTTTTGGAAGAAATCTGGAAAATCCCAGATTTTTAGAAATTTTTTGAAAAAATTCTAGTTTTCGGTGAATTTTTCAGTCCCAGTTGAATTTTTCGCTGAGTTTTTTGGCATCGATTGAATTTTTCGATGGGATTTCCAAAATTCGGTAAAAGATTCTGGCATCGGTTGAATTTTTTTACGACCGTTTGGAGACTCAACCTAGATTCTGGTGATATTTTTCAGAATCCAATGAAGATTCAACCAAAATTCATCTGGTTTTAAAGAGAAATTGAGAGAAAAAAATGGGAAGAGAGAGAAAAGAAAAATGGAATCTGCTGAAAAGGCTAAGATTTTAGCCTTATATACGCTACTAAAACGATGCCGTTTTGAAGTTTAATAAACTCTAGGATCCGTGCATTTTCTAACGGGCAACCTGACCCGAACGCAACCCGCTTCGCCAACCTGTGCCCCAACCTAACCAAGCCGAGCTAAACTGAGGTCTCGAGTCAAGTCGTCGAGCCGTTTTCTGTCTCTGAAGTCGAGCAACGCTGAACCGTTAAATTGAGTCGTTTCTTTTTTTTTTGTTATTTTTTTGTACTCTTTTTATTTTTTTAGTATTTTTGTATAATTTAAAAAAATAAAAATAAAATAGATTTTAAGAATAAATATTAATTATTCAATGATGGAATTTGTAAAAATTTCAAATGGTAAATTTTTATAAAATTCTTAGGTAAGAAATTCTATCTAAATTTGTCCCAAATGGTGAAATAATTTAGATAAAGTTTCAATAACAATAATTAATATTTATTTTCAAACAGAAAGAATAAAAAAATAAAAAATAAAAATTTAGGTTGAAAATATTTGATAATTATCAAATGATGAGATTCTTAGAAATTTTAAATGGTAAATTTTTAAGAAATCTCTATGTGAGAAATTTTCTTTAAATTTGTCTCAAATGGTGGAATAATTTAAATGAAATTTCTATAAAAATAATTGTAATATTATTTTCTTTCCAAAAAAAAAAGAATTTCTAAATAAGCCCAAATAATGAAAAATTTAGAAATTTCAAAAAAAAATATTTCTAAATTAACCCAAATTGTGAAAAATTTAGAAATAAAAAAAATTCTAAATAGGCTCAAATGGTGGAAAACTTAGAAATTCAAAACAAGGAAATATTTTTAATTTGGCTAAAATGGTGAAATAATTAGATATATTTTCGATAAAAAAATGTAATAAAGAAACCTTTTTCCGACGACAGAGCCTTTTCAAGATATCAAATAAGATTCTTGAATATTCTTGAGGTGTGAAAATATTTTTAAGAATTCTACCAGATTTATGGAAGAATCTTATAAATTATTTTTAATATTTTAACATAAACATTTTAAGACCATTAAACTCAAGACCCTATGATAAATTTAAAATAATATGGTATCATCATTCGGATGGGCATGTGGGGGTGCTATAACCTTCCTCAAATGTAACCGACTCTCGAACCTTGTTCTAGTGAGTAAATTCGAACCTATTCTTTTAGGAACCTTTAATCAAGCTTAGGAGCTCCTTAAAAGGATAGATTCCTTAGGTGGTCATTCACATCTAGTTAAAAAAATTAGTGGCAACTCCATTTTATTAAATCTAGCTATAGATTTTTGGATCTATATTTATGACATTATTGAATGATAATATTTTTGCATGATATTTTATATTTACATGATCATTATTATTACATGATAATTAATATATTTACATGACATTCTTACATGAATATTTTAGTATAATTTAGGCATGATATTATTACATGATATTTATAATATATTTGTATTATAATTTTTGTATGGTATGATTTAATATTTACTGCATAATTACATGATTACTTGATATTTTGATAAAATTTTTATATCACCATATTTTGTAAATAAATAAAATGATTGAAATTGATTTATTTGTATGATAAAACCATCTTTAATGAAGCTTAGGTAAAATAACACGTAATTAATTGGATACTAAATTTTGATGTAAAAGGGTACTAATACATTTCTTATATGTAACCAACTCTCAAACCCTAGTTTTGATGATGTAGATCAGAACATATTATTTTTAGAGATCCTTAGTTTACATTTAGGACAACCTTAGAAAAAATAGATTTACATATATGACCAATCACGTATAAATAAAAAAAATAATGATGACTCCATAATTTTTGTATCTAATTGATAAATTCTCTTAACTTAAATATTATGACAATATTAATAAATAATATTTTTATTTAATTTTACTTAAAAAATTAAAATATTAATTTAAAGTCTTTTAATATTTTAATTTTAAATACTTTTATAATTTTACTTAAATAAAACTTTAAATATAATATTTTAAACTCAAATTTGATTTGTTTTGACTTAAAATATTATTATATTATTAATTAAAAAATTAAAATGTTAACATTAAAAGTCTCTTGATATTTTAATTTTAAATATTTTAATTTTGTATATTATTAAATATAAATATTTTAATATTTCAATAATAAATAGGATTATATCATTATTTTAATAATAAATACTAAAATATATAATAATATTTTTATTATTTTAATAATTAATGTTACATAATATAATAATATTTTTAAAATCTTATTTTTTAGTTTAAAATATATAATTTTATATTTTTATTATGGTATTTATATTACAATTTTAATAATAAATATAAATAAAAAAGATTTTTATTATAATTTAATAATAGATACTTTCAATATAAAATATAAATAGTTTAATAGTATAAATATTTTAATAATATATATTACTATTTTAATTTTAATAAAAATAATATTTTAAGAATAATAATACTATTTTTAAATATTTTAAAATATTAATATAAAGAATAATAAATATTTTATATTAATATAATATTTTAATATTAAATATTATTATCAAAATATAATTATTCTTAAATATTAATAATTTTTATAATAATATTTTTTATTAACTCATTCAAATTATAAAAAATTTATTTTTACAAAAATACAAATATATTTTTAAAAATATCTTTTTAAAATCAATTTTAGCAAAATAAACGTAAACATAATTACAAGTAAAAATCCATTGTCAACCACCACCGACCGCTGACAGCCTGGCCCCGCCGGCCCTGGGTTCAAAAATACAATGGACAGACAAACACGTCAGCAACGTAAAAATAAAGAAATTTAAAATTGGGCCTACCAATTCCATCATTCATCCATTTATTTTCTATTTAAAGAAAAATTATGTAAAGCAATTCTGCACTTACAACCGCCTGTTTCTGTAAAAAAATCATTCCAAAGTTATCTCCCCTCCGTTCTCATCCTCCGTTCTGTCATTTTCATTTTGTATTACTACTATATTTCATTTAAAAAACAAAGAGAAGCAAAAGAGGGAAACAGGTCATTCCCCATAACACCGAAGGATTTATATGCAACTGTCTGTTTCTCAGATTTCTTTTTCTGTCGGACTCTCTCCCTCATCCTTCCTTTAATGCAGCAGATCTAGGTTTCTTTCATGCTCTATTTTCTATATTCATTTTTCTTATCTCATTTGCTTGTTGGGCATATCTGCAGTTGAAGCAGCTCCGCTCCCACATTTGATTCTCTACCGTTTTCAGTCGGCAATTTTAAGTGCCAATGAGCTAGGACGAGGATTCAATACATATATGTGATCGATTAAGGAGATCTGGATCACAGTTGACAAACAAAATCTGGGTCACAGTTTACAAAAAAAATTCTAAAGGAAAAAAAAATGAGTGACAACCACAAGTTTCAGCTGGGGACAATAGGTGCTTTGAGTTTATCGGTGGTCTCCTCGGTGTCCATTGTTATTTGCAACAAGGCTCTTATCAGCACTCTCGGCTTCACCTTTGGTGAGTTTGAATCAACCTCTTCTTTATCTCTATCACTTAATTCTCCGATTGCTGGATTCTTTTTTTCACATGGATTCCCTAATTTTTAGGATATCTTATTGCTTTTGATCCTTCACCAGAATTGGGCACCTCCCTTTTTTCCTCTAGAATTTTGGATTTCGGATGCCGTCAAAAATAATGTCTTTATTTTCTTTCTTGTCTGATTTATTTATTCTATCAACTATGCGACCCGATCACTATAACTAGAGATGGTTTTAGTTTTCTACTGATAAGATTAAGATGCTGAATATATATTCTAAGCAAAATTGTCATTTTG
Source organism: Durio zibethinus (assembly GCF_047325235.1). NCBI lineage: Eukaryota > Viridiplantae > Streptophyta > Magnoliopsida > Malvales > Malvaceae > Durio > Durio zibethinus. The sequence goes on along the minus strand of NC_143176.1, from coordinate 23,412,475 downwards.
TCTCAAAATTACAAGTTGAATGGACTGTCAATTGCTGTCTTTTTTGTTAATGCGGAAATTATGAATTGATCTGCTTCTTTACATGCAACATTAGAATGCATGCTCTAGAAATATCAATCCCTTGAAAAGGAAGTTAGGAGATGGTAAGTTATTAGAATCAGAATCTATTTAAGTACAAAAATGATCAAGGAGGGATTACTGTCAATTACTATTTGTAAGCATCAATTGAGGGCACATCAGATTGGTGCTCATATGAGTGCCTGTCTAAGTGATCAAATGAATTCACAATTGATTAAGAGAAACAATCTTGGCTTCCATCCCGTGCCTCATTTGTTGCGAGTTATTTGTTGCAGATATATAACATAATATATGAGCCAACTGATTTTTTATTTGAAATACTTTTAACATTATATGTTCAAAAAGAATAGTTTAGTTAGCTCCAAGAGTTTATAAGGTTTATGTGGCAGCTTAACCTATTTAATTGTTTTGATCTCATTATATACTTATTTTTCTTTTAGATTTTAACTTCTTGTCAGTGATAGACTCTTCAGGGTATCTAATCTTTATATGGTGGTTCCATGCAATTATTGCTACATCATTTTAGTTACAATTTGATGATCGATGTTCTCATTTCCTCATTGTCATAAGAAGAAAATTTTTTCTCAAAGTGTGAGATGCAAGCTAATAGTTTATTATAATACATGTGGTTAACTGGAAAAAGCATCATAAAAATTTCACATCTTTGCTTGCATGCTATTACTTGATTATTTATGCTAATTTATTGTCTGGGTTCTGCAGCCACAACTTTGACAAGCTGGCATCTCCTAGTCACTTTTTGTTCTCTTCATGTAGCCTTATGGATGAAATTATTTGAGCACAAGCCTTTTGATGCCAGAGCTGTCATGGGATTTGGTATATTAAATGGGATATCCATTGGGCTTTTGAATCTTAGTTTGGGTTTCAATTCTGTTGGTTTCTACCAGGTAAATTTCTATTTTCCAGTCATTACCCCCTTGAATCATATGTAAGTCATGTCCAAGTTTCGGCTGATTCCAACGGAATTCATACAGAATGATACTTTGTTCTTACAGCATGTTGGGATATGGAATCTGTTAGTAGTTAGTACTATTCCAGTTCAAAGTTTAGCCCTTCTTGGTATCTTTTACAAGAAGATTAGGAGCATCAGAACCTGAAAATTTGTGTCCTTTTGTTCTGTATTTTAGATGACAAAACTGGCAATTATCCCTTGCACTGTTCTTTTGGAGACACTTTTCTTCAGGAAGAAATTCAGGTCAGTTATGAGCATGCTTGTTTCTTCCTATGACTGATGTTCTTTCATGTTCTTGTAATTTTGGTCTCTCACAACTGTGGTTTCTTGAAATTAATCTTAGTAATATATTATTTTAGAGGTTTAGAAATTGCATTGATTAGCTTAGGGGCCATTTTCTGGTGTTGACTAGGAGTGTAAATGATACATTAGTACTCGTAAGCTACTCGGGTTTGATTCGAATAAAACTGGAATTCAGCTTGATTATTATCCAGTCGAGCTCGAACTCGATTAATTCGACTCATCAATCGAGCTGAGTTCGAGTATTATTATACCCAGCTCGAGTAGCTCACGAGCCTAATCGAGCTTTTATATTTAAATATATTTTTATTATTTTAATTAATAAAATATCTCAAACTCAAGTTCGAGCTCAAGTACAAATAATCGAGCTTATTTTTACATGTTAATCAAGCCTAATCGAGTGAGCTCAATTTCTATCTTAAGTCAAGCTCGAACTAAAAAAATAAAACTCAATCGAGTTTGAGTTGAGTTTCGAGCCTCAAATTTTGAATCGAGCTCAAGCTCGAGCTTGATATTGTATCGGCTCAAATTCGATCAATTACACCCTTAGTGCTGACATGCTCACAAGAAAGAATTGAAAGCCTTGATCGTGACTGTTTTCTGCTAAATGCTAAAAGGTAGGATAAAATCATAATTCCTCCTCTTTCTATTAGAGGATGATGAGGACCTTCCGTGCTTATAGACACTTGAAATTCTAGTTTGGGATTATTTTATTCATCTGCTAAAATCCAAAATTTCTTTCTTGGATTCTATCTAAACTCCTTTTGGTCAAAGAACTCTTTAATTGTTTTATTTTGTAATTTGCTAGTGGGTTTAGGTTTTATTTGCAGTTTATACCTGCTATTATTTGGAAGTATTAATTTATTTGTTATGGCTTTGTTTTGATACATTTATATGCTATTGCAGTAGGAATATCCAGCTTTCATTGGCCATTCTACTTCTGGGTGTTGGAATTGCAACTGTAACTGATCTTCAGCTGAATCTCCTGGGTTCTATCCTTTCTCTGCTGGCGGTTGTTACTACTTGCATCGCTCAAATTTTATCCTTGGCTAGAGTGATATTTGCTATTTCTTTTCATGTTTTATTTCTCTCATTTATTTGGATGTCTTGAAACAACGAATGAACTGTTAAATTTGTGCTGCATCAATAGGTTTTTCTTTCTCTAAGTACAAAACTCTTTCAGTTGTTTAAGTTCTTAACTCATTCCTCTTAGATGACTAATACCATTCAGAAGAAGTTCAAAGTATCTTCAACCCAACTTCTCTACCAGTCTTGCCCTTATCAGGCAATAACGTTGTTCGTCATTGGCCCATTCCTGGACGGGCTTTTGACTAACCACAATGTTTTTGCTTTCAAGTATACCCCTCAAGTGCTGGTAAGAATGGAATCATTGCTGAAAAATTCCAAATAACCCCATCCCCCTGAATAAACAAAAAAAAAAAAAAATGAAATAGAGAAAATTTAGTAGTACTATAATTTTCTTGTATTTCCTTGCTTCTACTTGTTTTAATGTGCAATTATTGTTGCAGTTCTTCATTGTTCTGTCCTGCCTGATATCCGTCTCTGTTAACTTTAGCACATTTCTGGTAATTGGAAAGACATCTCCTGTCACATATCAGGTCCTGGGACATCTGAAAACATGCCTTGTTTTGGCCTTTGGTTATGTTTTACTTCATGATCCATTTAGCTGGCGCAACATTTTGGGAATCTTGATTGCAGTAGTTGGAATGGTCCTTTATTCATATTATTGCACCGTTGAGAGCCAGCAGCAGAAGGCTAGTGAAGTATCAGCACAGTTGCCACAGGTAGTTCTTTGTGTCCGTTTGTGTTGTTTTAATGAACTCGCCAAACAAATTGTTATATGTGATCCTTGTTTTTCTGACATCTAGGAATGTTTGCTGACCTATTTTCCTCTTTCTTGAATGATGCAGGTTAAGGAAAGTGAATCTGACCCTCTGATAAGTGTGGACAATGGAAGTGGGATGTTGAGTGATGGTGTTGTTCCAAAATCTCCTGTATGGAATTCGAACAAGGACCTGCATGCGTAAATTCTTCCAAAATGTTATATTAATTCGTCCTAGACGAAAAATTAGTAATCAGAACTGTTCCAGCGATGAAGATGTTGCTGGTAAGTGTGGCTCACAGCTACAGTAGGCGTTATTTTGGAGATCATTTCTACAGAATGTTAGTTTAAAGGGTGGAAGGAAATACGCAATGACGTAGCAGTTTTGATTGATAGTTGTGTATCAGGATTCAGGCGTGGGAATGGAATGCAAACCAGAATTGAATTTGTTAAATGCTTAATGTTCCCAGACACCTAACATTTTTCCGAGCAGTTATTTCTGTTTAGAAATATTCTAATATTTTAAGAAAGGAAGGCGTATTCTCATTCTCATTTTCATCTAGTATTCGATATTATTTTTAAGATTAGTATGTTAATGTAATAATCAAAGTAGTCTTATTATTAAGGTATTGAAATTACTTTATCTAGTCAATAATTATTTATTTATAGGAATTAAATATCATTGTGATTACTAAAATTTAAATATTATTTTATTTAAAAGTATAAAAATAATAATTTGTAAAATCTATTAATATTTTGTTTATTTTATAATAAAGTATGATTAAATTATTAAATTAATAAATATATTTATTTCTTAGGTAAATTAATTTTTATAATATAAATTATGTAAACAAATATTCAAATTAAAAAAAAAAAATAATCTATTAAAGTCATTATAAAAAATTATATTATAAATAAAATATTTAAAAAGTAAAAAATATACAAATTATTTTTAAATTTGTTATGAATATTAATTTAAAAATATAAAATAATTACAATTTTAAGAAAAAATAAGTTTTTAACATATAAATGAGTAATATAAAATAATTATAATTTTAAGAAAAAAATAAAATTTTAATTTACACATTAAATGAATAATATTGATTATTATTAAATTTATATATCATTTCATTTTGATGATAAAATTTTTCATTTTTTTGAATATAAAAAATTATCGTCACTTAAAATATTAATCTAATCACTTTTAGTGATTTAAAATTACTGTCATATAAAATCATAAAATGCTTATCAAACATAATAATCCAGTCACTATAATTTTTGTATATTCAAACACTAAATTATTAATTTGTATATTCAAAATGTATCTTGGACTAGGTTACTCTCTAAGGGCCAGTTTGGATCTCACCGTAATTTCAATGCGATGAGATTTTTGCCTTCAAATGAAATCAATTGCATTGGTCACGATGTTTGGAAATCGTGGCTTCGTTGCGGTGACAGCCATTCCAATAAATAGAAGCAATTATTTTGGCTTGACTCATTAGATCCTCAATGGTAAATAATTTTGTGTTGAGAAGAATGACTCCTTTCATTTTTTATTTTAATTTTTTATTTAAAACTGTGAAATAATTTTATTATTTTTTATATAAATTATTGTTTATCATAAAAATAGTTTAAAAATTATTTATTTATTTTATAAATATTAAATTACTTAAAATTTTTATTATATATAAAATTTAATCTAATATATTTAATGATCTTTTTTTTTTCATCATAATTCAATTCACTATTGTATATATATTCAAATACATTTTTCATTATTGATTTTAATCCTACCGTTGTAATAATTAATTTTTACTTTCCTCACTATTTTTAATTTAACCGAATCTAATCTCATTGCCATACAAATCCACGTAAGTGTTAGCGAAGTAAAGGATGGTAAAACAACCTATTGCCTTGGAATTGCTCTTTCAGTGTGGCGTCTCTGTGTACCAACCCTAAACCCTGAATGAATAGGCAATTAATACATATCAGAGATCAGAATGAGGGGCTAAAATAACAAATAGCCTTATGGCCCTCGTATCCACTATCCAATTCCATATGTGAATATCAAGTATAATATTAGTATCTTGTGGATAGTTTTTAGGGTGAACACCCTTTCCATAATTATACTCAAAGGTCACAGTACAGAAGACGAATTCCTCCTAGATAAACTGCTAGAAATGGTCGTATGCCAATAAGAGCTAAATCACGTGATGAATCATCAATTTCTGAGTTAGAGGAAAGTGATGTAGAAGAAGATTCCAAGAACGATGAAACAACTACATTAAATAATTAATGAGGAAACGTCCAGTGGTTTTGGTGAACCTCTGGCTTACTCTTGTGACAGTCAGGGTAATGGTTTGAAGGATCAAAGTTCCAACATGGTTCGAGCAAGATGGCTATATGAACCTGACAAGAGAGACAGAATAACAGCTTCCCACTTTAGGAAAATTTTTCGCTGTTCTTGTTAAAGGTTGGAGAATTCAATGGGATTTGATTACTTTGAAATTTCCATATGGAGGGAGTCTTTCATGTTACATCAGGCAAACCTTTTGAAATCATTAAAGTAGGAAGCACATGTATGTTCTATTTCCCATTTTTATTTCTGCAGTATCTTTTCGAAAACCAGTTAATCTTATTTTGCTCAAGTTTTTAAAACTGTTAGTTGCCATCATTTAGTTGCTTTATTGTGTTGGAGAAGAAATTTAAAGAAGAAAAATTTAGGTTGGCATGCATCATTTTTTGTGAGCTATTTGACAAGGTTTATAACATTAAACACTTTATATTGCACCAGATCCACAAAATGGTTGGTACTGCTGTGGCTGTGAAGAGCAAGTTGCTCCCAAGAGATATTCTAATGTTATCACTAACCAAGTTCTCATGGATTGTCTTATCGCTTGCTGCACCTGAAGTTCTAATTTTGAGGGGAACACATTCACATTGAGAAAGATGCCTGGTAATATAATAACAAGACCTGAAATGCTGACATTGGTTGAATCAGAAGAAATCCTCAAGGCAGTTAACAAGTTCTACACATCTGTAATGTTGCCACAAGTTTCAAAATTCTTGGACCCTTCCAACCTGGAAAGAATGGGTTGAAATTTAGATGCCAGCACAAGCATTCCCGACGCACAGTTGAATGAAGTCAGTAATGCCTGGAAGCTGTGGAAGGAAAAGTTGCAGATTAATCGAACAACTTCTGCATCAGCAGTGGGCAGATAAAGCAATGTGAAATGTTCATATAATTGATCGTGAAGTTGTTTTCTAAGCTGACCATATTTCAAACCTGGAAGCCTTCAAGTATTAGGAGGAAGCATTGCCATTTGCAGTGCATATATGTAGGTTCTACTATACAAAATTGAATTAGCGGGAAAATATTGGCAAAATGACAAGCAATGGAATGCACAAACATTGGTTTAAATATATTAACGATTGAAAAGAAAAATATATGAATTAAAACATCTTTCTGTCTCAAATATGACTTCACTTACCCTGAAGCCTTGTCTGTAAGCACTAAAAAGAGCAAATGTGATTTAAACTTTTTCAATGCTCTCAACTTTTGGCACCTCAAACATTTTGAACCTGATATGCTGAGCTACACTGTTAATTTTCTTGGTTGATTTCAGTAGCCTTACGTGTTTATATTTGAGGACAACGGTGCAACAATTTGTTGGTATGTTATATTCATTCTTTTAGTATCTTGTTTTGCTACGAAGGTGCTTGTTTTTGTTGATCCTCCCATATTCCATTGAGATATCAAGGCCAGCAACATACTACTGGATTCAAGGTTCACTGCAACAGTTGCTGATTTTGGACTATCAAGATTTGCCCCAGTTCCAGATGTAGAAAGGGCAGTGCCTGCTCATGTATCTACAGCTGTAAAGTGGACTCCAGTAAGTCTCATATTGAAAATTTCAGAGAAATAATGAAACTAATAAGCTGTAGCTTGATAAGAGACCTGATTTTGATTTTACTTCTCTCTCTCTTTTTTATTTGGTACAATTCCTCTTTTTCCTGATCATATCACCGGTCTTCTAGATTGAAACACTAATGTTCCAGAACCTATGAGTCCTTAAGTTATAATGTCAGCATTTGGACAAGCTATCATGGCAAAATGAAAGTTTTGGAAATGTTAATAATACAAAATATTCATAAGGCAAGCCAGAATTTGGTTTAATATGATGAAAAAACCTCCTTTATACATAACTTTAAAGAGGTGCACGGGAAATATGCTATAAGATTGAATTCAAAATAGGTAAAATTGACTTGCACTATCTCATGGAAGATGTAATAATCAGGATATGGTTATACATATATATATATATATATTTGTTTATTTATTTATAACATCTCCATTTCTAATATTTGTTTTCTCTTAGGAGGGTTACCTCGACCCCCAGTATTTTCTAACACATATGTTGACAGACAAGAGTGATGTTTATAGCCTAATCAGCTTTACTGTTGTATTTCTAGAGCTTGACTGGGATGCAACCGATCTCACATGGCACAAACATTGTTAGAGAGGTAATTTTCTATCCGCATCTTTTCTTTGAAATTCGGATTTTGATTGCAGTGGCATCCTCCACTTCACATGGGAAATATTAGGTTGAAAATGAAAGTTATTAGATTATAACAAAAAATGAGATGTAGGCTTTATTTCCGCTAAAATGAAGAGAGAGTAGAGAAAAGAGAAAAAGAGCAGTACTTCTGTTTTTCTCCTTAGGGAAGTGGTTGGGTGCTTAGCGAAAATTTACAATTTGTCTCATTTGACATTCTAACCCCGTCGGTCTATAAAATGGCCACTGCGTGTTGAGTTGAGCAATGGCCCATATCGTGGGAGACGATGATCTTGATATTTAAGCCCGGAGCAGCTCACCCCGTCTGTTCTACTTTTTGGGCCGATTCCATCTTTTATATGATAACTTGAAATAGATTCGTGCGTTTCTGCAAGATAAATTTTTTATTTATAATAAATAATATTCATGATAGATTTAATAAATTAGTGAGTATAGTTTATTTATAATTTTTTTTAAAAAAAGCAACGATTAACGAAAATTTATCAATTAATTTATATATAACTTCAAGCATGGCAATCCATTGACTTTGGGTAGGCAGTCGATTTCTCTTTTGTTAAGCTTTGTTTGTATCTTTATATAATGCACGGCAGTCAACCGCTTTAGCAAAGGCAGTCGACTGAGACAAATACATGGCAATCAACTATTCTTGCTAAGACAATCGACTACTCTGACGGTATTCTTTCTTACATTGATTCTTTTAAGTCTAGAATCAATCATTTCGACTATGAAATATTATTTTATAACATGTTTAATATACAAGATTATGAATATGATAATATAAAATAATATTATAAATATAATTAGATTAAATAATATATACTTTTTATTTAATGTATATAAGCATTAAGATAAAATAAATTTATTTATTAATCAAAATTATTCTTCCATAAGGTTTTATACAATTTAAATTATTTATATAATTTTTAAAAATATAATAAAATATGTAAATTTAATCATATGAATTAAAAATAATCATCTTTATTTTGAGATAATTAAATTATCTTATATTAAAAAGATGATTAATCCTTGCAATCATATTTCTTCTTTTTATATATAAATTAAATATAATATGAAATAATTATTATCCTATCAGCATTTTATACACCAAACATGACATTAAGCTATTCAACAATATGATTTCTCTTAACATTTTTTATATTTTGAAAATATTTTCAATCGTGCATGCTGTTGGAATCTTGCTTGATAGCAGCATCCAAATTGTCCACGTGTTGGAAAATATTCTTATAATCAAAAACTATATAGTATAAATGCGAAAACCATAATTGAAAGGTAAAAAAAAAAATAAAAGGTTAATACCTTGAATAAGCCTTAAATTATTGTTAAATGTTCAATGTGTATATGAAGTTTAAAAATTTATAATGTGATACTTAAATTATAAATCAATTAACTAATGTGATACTGATTAAAAATTTACAAACGCACAAATCGTATAAGTAATAAGTAAAGATCGTACCCACAAGAATTGTAATAGAATTAATACTAAGTATCGAAATTATAACAATCTAATTATATTCAAAAAAATTAAAATTAATGTGCAAGAACTAAATTAAACTACTTAAATAATCAAATATAATGTAGCAACTTAAGAAATTAAATTATCATGCAACAATACTAAATTAACTAAAACTAAACTTAACAAATTCAATTTTAACTCATGAAACCTTAAAAATAACAAATTAAACCCGATCTAACACGCTTGAATTATAAATAATATAAATAAATTTAAATTGTACCTAATAGAATTGAACTTAAGCAAATTAAACTTTAAATCATGTATAGACATTAAACCTAATTTAATAATTTGAAATCATAACTTATGCAACTAAATTTAACTTCAAAAACCTTAAATCAAATTAGAACATAACTAAATTAATCTTAAATTGCATGAATTGAACTTGAATTAAAATTAAAATAATAAATTAAAGTAAATAGTAAGAACAAAAAATTAAAAATTTTGAACTTAAATTAAATCAAAACAAAATTTAAATTGTTTGAAAACTTAAATTAAACTTGCATAAATTTAAATTAATTTGAAAAAAAAAAACTGAATTGAATTGAAAATTTTAGTAAATAATGCAAAAGAGCTTAAAAAAAAAAAACAATAGCCGTCTATCACCCTAAGCCTTAAACTAAAAAAAAAAAAAAACTTAAAAGAACAAGAAAACGAGAAAAACCCTATAAAACTATAAAGCTATAAGATGGGTTGTCACCTCAACCATGATTTTTTCCAATGCCTAATCTAGCTATTTATAGAATAACGATACAAAGAATCCTAAGGTTAAAAGGATAGGTAGATGGTGGTTAAGGCTTTCTTCAAGAGAAAAGAATGTTTGGTAGTTACTTTTAATCCCTTTAAGCCTTTTTGCATGAGAATTCCAACTTGAACTATGCTTTAACACTTTTTGGGCTTTTCTTAACTTAGGGCTTGAATTATGAAATCAATTGATCTTATATCAAAATCTTAAATTTTGTACTTATGTTTCGAGTTAAAAAGTTCTTGAAAAAAAAAGAGAAGTAAAATTTTAATTGTGTTCTCTTCATGCGTTACACCTTTTTTACAGTGCTCTTTCATCTTCATACAAATCCTACTCTTGGTAGGAATATCCTATTCAAACTAAGATTTACTAATCAACTTAAAAAAATCAACTCTAAGTAAAATAACCAAGTGTACTTACTAATTAAGGTAGGAATTTCAAGTTAAAGTAAGAAAACCTTCTTGAACTAAAATTACTAAAAGTGATTTAGACTTTATCAAATTTGAACAAATTTTTCAAACCAACATGTTATATAAGTATTCAAATCATCTTTTTTAGCTAATGAAAAAAAAACTTATTGCATATCATCCATTACTAATCTCACGCATTACACATTACATAAGTTACAATAGACTTGCATTTAACTCAAAATTCCTCTTCTACCCATTACAATAAACAAATATCCCTTAAATAATTCTTGCATGCATTTTTTGAAATTTTAAACAAATTGATTAATTCTTCCCTCCTTAGGTTCAGCAACACTAATATTTCATAAATTCATTACTCTAACTTGAAGATTTCCAAAAATCATCAAGAACATATTAAGAACAATCCAAAATTACTCCAAATACACCAAGATTCAATCAATATTGATAAAAAAACTGCAAGATTTTTCAAGATTACCAAAATTTCATCTTTTCTTTAGGATTTTTTACAAATCAAGAAATTAAGTACATTAAGAGTAAAAAGGAGCTTATTTTACCAAAAATAAAATAAAAATAACTCATTTAAACGTTAAAAATAATTTTATTTTATAAAATAATAAAGTACTTAGAGGTAGAGATTTAAAAAACGGTGCAGTAGTGATATAACAGCCATTATTTTAACGCCCATCGCTATCGAGGAAAAAATAAAAGTGAATTTGAAACACATTTGAAACGATGTCTCGCAGCAATAAAAAAAGGGTAATGGATATTAAAAGAAAAAAAATCGACTAAAAACAATCACATCCCACCCAAAATTTTGTTAAAAAAATCACAAGCCAACCAATAATCGAAAAAAAAAAAAAAAAACCTTTGAATATCTTACTGGGAACTAGGGAGGTTATGGCCTATGAGAGAGCTGAACTTTGAAGGCAAGAATCGTCGAATCTGTGTGGTAGGCCGGAGGCTTGTGTCGATCAGGTTTTAGGTCTTTAATTACGAAATTGGAACTGCCGGAATCTATAGAGGAGGCAAGATTTGGGTGAGAGAGAAGAGAAGACTTGAAGACATGAATCGATCAGGGGATTTGTAAGTGTTGATTAGGGGATTTATCAATTCAGGGTTGTTTACGTTTGAGTCATTGAGAAATAGGGAGTGTTGTCCACAATTGAGTGAGATTGTGAGAGAAAAATGAATAGCTTTTTGCGAGTTGGGAGAAATACGAAGAATGAAGAATATGGTAAGTGATTATGATTTCTAAGTGAATGAAAAGTTGAGACAAGCAGATAAGGCAGGTGACTAGATGAGAAAATTAGAAAAAGTGAAGGGGCATGGGCTGTTTGCGGGTTGTGGTGGTTAGGTCGGTCATATTTTTGTAATTTAATGTTTAATTTTATTAAAAGGAATTAATGTGATATAATATTAAAAATAATTTATGATAAAAACATTAAATCAATTAATGTGTTAAAAAGATTTTATGATTATTTAATATTATATTTTATAGTAAACGGTATAAAATTAAAAAAAAAATCTCATCCATGATAATTATAATGATCATAATAATTTTTATTATATTACAATTACGATATAAGAGAAAACACAATTATAATCATATTTTTAATCATTTTTTAGATGATTATTTTTCATCATTCGTTATCATTTAAAATTAATCACATTAAAAATTAATATTATATTAATTAACAAATATATAATTAAAATATCATATTAAAATTTTTTAAAATTTAAATATTATATTAAATATTTTATTATAGATTATGAATCATTCATTATATTAACTAAAAAGAATAGAGACACGGTAAAGCTTAACTTACCCTATCAGAGGAAATAGTGTCCCAGACCTGATCGCATCCGTGAAGTGCTCGCTCAACCTCAACTGCAGTTTGATCATCCCATTGCATAAGAAGGTAGACATGCAGGATAAAAGCCACAAAGAACATCTGAAGCTCCGGATAGCAAATTTGAATAGCGGACACATAGCCCAATTCTAAAGTGGAGATGGAATTCTAGTGGTATCCTTCAATAATAAGAACGTTTGTCAACGAGAATTGAAGTTGCAACACCATAACTTGAACGACATACTACAAGGGCAAAGAGTGTTTAACATAAGTAATTAATTTGCTCAATTAGTACTAAATTACGTAATCTAATATAATCAAAATTAAATTATGTGTGGAAAAATAAAAGTAAAAGAATTCAAAGTGCAAGCATACTCGGGAACCACCGCATAATTATGGTGAAAGGCCTTGTATAAGATCTGCTTCTACGGAGGAATGGCCCCAACGAGATGGTAGCACTGGTTGAGCATATGTGTAGGTTTGGCACTTCAAGTCGAAGCAAAAAGGTATGGAATTGAGGAGCAATTGTTAGCGTTCCAGCTGCGACTTGGAATAGGTCATGTTGTAAGAGTGGCGGACAGAAGATGGCTACGTGGAGACGAGTCTTCAACTCAACATTGGGAACGAAGGACACGTGGCACAGGCAGGTTGGCTCCATTCCAAGCACTTCACCGCCTTACCTATGTATCCCTTATTCTCGTGGTAATCCGCCAGTGTCCACAGCCTTTCTGCCACTACCTCTTTTCTTTTATTTTCCCAATTATTACCTTTAAACCAAAACTAACACAAAACTGTATGCACTAAGCAGAATGGATTCAACATTTACTTTAAGGGTTAAATATAAAAATAGCATTTGTACTTTACATTTTTTGTTAGTTTAATACTTAAAAAAATAAAATTTTTAGTTTGATATTTCAATTTTGATTTTGTCATTCATTTTAGTATTTGAGATAAATATTTTTAGTCAATTTACTGATGTAACATGAATATCTAGTAAAATGTTAGCACATATTAAAAAGTTTAGTTAGCACCACATCATCAATTATTATATTAATATTAAAAAATTTAAAAAAATTTAAAAAAAATTCTTAAAAGTTTTTTAAAAAATCTGAAATATTTTTAAATTTTATTTAAAAATTTTTTAAAACTCAAAAAATTATGAAAACTTAAAAATTCAAAAAATCTTAATATTTTAATAAAAACCAAAAAAATTCTAAAAAATTCATGAAAAAAAAATTAATAAAAATAAATTTTCTTAAAATTCAAAAAATGATTCACAAAAACTTTTAAAATATTGAAAATAAAAAAATCTATATTTTTTTTAAAATTTTAAAAAATTGTAAAAAGTTTTTTAAAAACTATGAAAAATTTTCTTTTTTTGTTAATATTTTATATATTTGATCAATTGTTCAATTTTTTATTTTTTATTTTTATTAAAATTTTAAGTTTTTTTAATTTTTTAAAAATTTTAAAAAAATTTATAATGTTTTGAGAATATTTCAATTTTTTGAAAATTTTAAAATTTCAAAATTTTGATAAGTTTTAAGAATTTTTTAATAAATTTTAATAAAATTTTAATAAATTTTGAGATTTTTTATTTTCAATTTTTTAAGTTTTTGTGAATTCTTTTGAATTTTAAGAAAATTTTATTTTTATTAAAATTTTTCTATTGTTTTGAATTTTTCAAAATTTTTTTGGAATTTTGATTAAAATTTGAAGATTTTTTTAAATTTTTAAATTTTTCATAATTTTTTTAATTTTTATAATTTCTTAAAATATTTCATATTTTTAAATTTTTTTTTGCAATTTTTTAAAATATTTCATGTTTCTATAAATTTTTTTGAAATTTTCTTTTAATACTAATATGCCAATTAATGGTGTGATGATAATTGAACTTTTTGATATATGTCAATATTTTATTAGATATTCATACTATATCAATAAATTAATTAATAGCATTAGTCCGGAATACTAAAATGGATGAGGGAATGAAAATTTGAATACTCAATTGTTAATTTTATTTTTTTAGATATCAAATTGACAAAAAATATAGAAAGACTATTTTTGTATTTAACCCCTTACTTTAAATGGCTGGTTGTTGGGTTTGGAATAAATGGGCAATTTTAATTAGTGACAAATTCAAATTTCTTTTAGGATGTTCATTTATTTTATATATATAACATTGTTAAAGAATTTATTAATTTTATTAATTGAAAAGATATCCAAAAAATTTTTGAATGTATTCAAAAAAATTTTTTTTCTTTAATTTTATTGTTTTCCAATATTTAAAGATATCCAAAAAAATTTTAAAAATAGTCAATAAAAAATTCTCTTTTAATTTTTTTTAATTTTTTAAATTTTAAAAATGTCTAAAAACACTTTACGACATCATTTAAATCCACTCGTGACCTTAATCTCATATCCTTGTATTGACCACTTTGATTCATGAGTAACATTTGTAACGGACCGAAAGTTACGTTTCAGGCTCGCGCAGCTTCAGGACATGAAAATGGACTCTTCCATGCCCCTAGATCTGTCTAATATAAGAAATGTTACATAGAAACACAAGATTGCGAGACTTGGTCACCCAATACGTTGTAAAACAAAAAGGCATAGTAAGTGCCTGAAGAAAAGCTAAGAAAAGTACAACAAAAAGGATTAAGACAAAAGTAAGGATTTTATTACTCAATGATTTTGATCTTTTCTCTTTGTACATAAAAGATGGGAGACTCTCTATTTATAACTAAGTCCCCTTACAATTAATGTCTAAGATACATTCCTAAATTCTAAGGATTACATTAATTTAAATCCCATGATTCTAAGATATATGATACAATCCTTGATTCTAAGGGATATAATGCTATAGTATATTCTCAGCATTTTTTATCCAATTTGAATGGGATCTATCTTAGCTTGTTCCAAACCTCTGCTAAGCATCGTCCGTCCTTAGGCTTGTACCCATGCCTATACCTGGGCCCAACTCAGTTTTGCTAACTCTGATTATCTCATGTCTAAGACATGCTTGCACTTGGGCCCAACTATGCGTTTGTATCTCGATTATTAGTGCGTCCGTCAGGGTTTGACTGGATGCCCGCGTATGTGTCCACTTGTGCACTTACATTGCCCAAACCTAAGCTTAGCTCGACTATACCAAACCTGAACATCCTATTTGAGCCACTGGAGTCTTGATCACTGCTAGTCTCATTATTCTGAGCTAGTCTCTTGCAACCTGGACCTCCAGTGTGCCTTAGGGCCTAATCTCCTTGATTATCAGATTTGTCTCGCTAAAACTTCAACTGTCACTCTGATTTAGAGAGAATCTCTAAACCTGGTCTAGCTTGTGACAATTTCACATAGACAACTTTTCTGGACGTCTCCTTTTACGTCCAAACGTACACGGCTTTCACCTTGTGGGTTAATTCTTAATGTGTCTAACTGGCTTACTGGCCCATCAAAATTTGAAAATTCGGGCATTTTTGGCTGCTTTGCAGTTGAAGAACTTGTTGGAATATTAGTACGCTTAACTGCTTAAGCCCAAGAGGTATTTGGGTGTTGTATTTTAAATACAATTTGGGCTGATATTTGGGTTGCTTTTGCCTCCAAGCCGATACGGCTTTCACTTTTTGGGTTAATTGGTGTCCAACTGGCCTAGATCCATATTTCAAATTTTGGGCACTTTTGACTGCTTTGCGTTGCCGAACTTGCTGGAATTTGAATAGGCTCAACTGCTCAAGCCCAAGAGGCTTTTTATTTTTTAGTTGTGAAAAAAAAAATCAGGGGCGAGGGGTCATCAAATCGATAATCATTCATCACGTAAAATGGACTCCACCGTTGACTAGTGAATACTGGTATACTTCTACTACATATAAGATTTGTTTTGCTAGCATTCGCCTGAATTCCCCCTTTTTCTTCAAGATTTAGGCAAAACATTCGATGTTTGTCTATGTTCCTTTCGCTTTTGTTTCCTTAGAACAAAAAAAAAAAAAAAAATCACATCAAAGCAATTTGGGGAGAAAAAAAAACAAAACAAATGAAAGCTAAATTTTGTAGCAGTCATTTTTGGCCTAGCATTAATTCTTTGTTGCGCCGTTGGATGCTGGTCGTTACAAATTTCAATACCTTCATTGAATTACGGTCTTGTGAAGCACTTCTACCACTTCTAGATGGGCATCCTAATTCCAAATTCCACTCTTTTCTGGTCTAAATGCAATTTTTTTTTTTCAACTAGGTAGAGTTTCTTGATTTATACCATAACATGAACGTGTATAAGTAATAATTAATTTGTCAGATTTTACTATTATAATATCAACTCACCTATTATTGGTTTGACTATCAGTGGTGAGAAAGACAAAAAACAAAAAAACCATGCCTAATTTAACAAATGTGGTACTTCAGGATTTTCAAATTTCAATTGTTCTTCTATTTGCATGATTTTATCTATCTATTTGTAATAACTGGCGGAGGAAAAATCCCGGTCAAAGGGATCTATTTTTTGGAATAAAGTGTTTATGAACACCTCTAAAAACTAAAAATAAAAAAATTGAAAGAAAACCCTCAAAACGTTTAAACTCAAAAGATTAAAAAATATAATAATTTGAAGGAAAATTTTTCTAAATTCCTTAAAAATTTTCTCATAAATATCATTTTCATCAGCAAAATTGATAAATTTTCTGATAATTTATATTTATTATAAGTGAATGTTAAAAAAATTTTAGATGACCACTACCAGTCAACATAATGTTGTAAAAATTTTATGTTGCCAGTACCTACTCTCTATTATCTATAAGAATTTACTATTGTAATTTCAATTCGATAGCCTTGTTGTTTGTTTACAAAATACAAATGGAAGTTTTTATTGCAGACCACGATCATAAAAAATGGGTTCCAAAATTTCCATGCCGGACCCATAGTTCTACCAAATTGCTGATAGTACTAGTAAATAAGTAACAAGTATTTTTATCCCACTCTTTGAAATTACCATGTTAAATAAATATTTTCTTTTAATACGGTAAGATAATATATATTAACATAATTTATAAATATATAAACAGATTTTATGAATTAAAGTTGTACTTACAAATCTAGAGTAAACCAGAAAATCATTTGTAAAGCGGGCAATCACTCTTTAATAAAAAAAAACCAAAATCACTTATTTAAAAATTATTCTATTTTTATAGTCTAAATGTTACATTTAGTAAAGAAACCTCTATAAATTATTAATAGATATGACTCAATTCTCTTTCAAACTAAACTTTATTTTTTCTTTTGTTTCTTTTCATTTAAGTATGATTATTTATAATTAAATATGATGGTACTTTTATACTTATTTTAAATTAAAATAAGATAAAAATATAATCCACAAATATTGCTGTTTTGGCCACTAATTAATGCTCATTGAATTATCTGAACCATGTAAGGTGCCATGCACCTATTTCTTGTATTTTTTTTCAAGGATGAAAAATGTTTTTGAATAAAAATTTAATATTTTTTTAAGTTTTTATTGTTTTATTATAATCAATTAAAATTTTAAATATTTATTTTTAATAATTAAATTTTATTAGATAAAATTAATTAACCATTAATATTCATTTGTATTTAATTTGAATGAAAATAAAATTTTTAAAATTTAATTGAGAAAAAATAAATATTTAAGAATTTAATTGATTTAAAATAAAAATTTATGATTTAATTAATTATAACAAAGTATTAAAATTTTAAATAATTATTAAATTTTTATTAGAGATTTTTTTATCAGAATCAATTCTTGTATTTAATTAATATAAAAATATTACTATAATAATAATATCTTAACTCGCTGACAATACCATTAAAGTGAACATAAATACATACACCAGTTAATAATAAGGACAATTGCCAATTGGATTTTGGGAAAATGAATGTTGATTACATCATTGTGTTGATTTTGCTGCACATGATAAAAGAAAAAGTTTAATTGGTACCATGACAATGACAAGGATGAAAAGAGGGTCCAAGATGGCTAACTAACGCCGAGGCATGGGGTTGGCCAATCTTGACCGTTTTTAAATGCAAAGTCATTAATTTTAAAGCCAAAAATTCAACACAGTAAAGCCTACCATGAATCCTGGATCATTGGCACATAGAATTGTAGGACTGTACCTAACCTGATCAGCTGCTTTCTATCTGACTAATTATTCCTTATTTTCCGATTAAATGGGCCCGATGCCCAGCAAGAGAAAGAGTAGTTAGAACTTGATCAGTGTGGATTGTGGACTGTGGAAGAACCCCGCAACAGGTGGGAAACGAAAATTGGAAAAAGTTGAGCGCCCTTCACACGATGAAGTTAAGACTTGGACTTGGAACTTCGATATCAGTCAATATTTTTATGAGCCACTGGCCAGATAAGAGATAACCCCGAAACTTACATGATTTCTTTAAAATTAAAGAAGGAAATGAAAGATCAATGAAACCCCGTTGCAACTGCGTGAATTTTCCTTCCAACAAAGAGAAAAGTTCTCTTCTTTAGACCAAGCAGCAAACATGCTGCCTTTGTGTGATTACTGGTTTGAAGACTTCATGAACTGAAATGAAATTAAAAAAAAAAAAGACTAAAAGCTGTTCCAATGTTATCACTTTACAATCAAAGTTGACTAGACCACATATTAAAGTCTTATGTTTAAAATTACCATTTACATTCCATAAAATACGTCCTCTTTATTGTTTACGACCAAACCGTCCTAACCCTTTCCCTATATAACTATCTTTGCGCCAAAACAACCCCTCACACCAAGTATAGGAATCTTATCGCATTTTTTGGGTTTTGGTGGCCCCAAGGAAAGAAAGATCAACAAAACTATACGAGTTCGGCCATGGCACTTGAGTTTTATGCCAATATTTTTCTTTCTCTTGCGCTGCTTTCTTTCTTTGGATTGTTGGTAGGTTTGTACCATGGATTGGTAGTGAAGCCCACAAAGCTTCGAGCAAGACTAAGCAAGCAAGGCATCAAAGGACCGCCTCCAAGTATGCTCCTGGGAAACATACGAGATATTAAGAAGGCCCAGTCCAACGTTGTTAAGGTTCCTAGCACGCAACGCCCTGCCACTCACAACTGCGCTACGCTTCTCTTTCCATTCTTTGAGCAATGGAGGAAACAGTATGGTATGTTTTGTGCCTATATATGCCTATGCTTTTTGTATGCGTGTTTATGATGAATTTTGGAGCATTGCTCTTGCATATACTATGCTCCCAGCCATTAGTTTAATTCTACCGTTTGTGTATGTATATTAATGAGATATCATCGTTCAATTCACTAACAATGTATAGATAATACATTAAATATAAACCCATATAATATATATATATATATATATATGAGTAACATATGATTCAATATTAATTATTGCAGATGCACAGTATTAATGAACCAATTTACTAAAATAGCAAAAGCCAAACACTGATAATGCTAGAGTTGTTGCATTAATTGGCAGGTCAAGTATTTGTGTTTTCTCTTGGTAACACTCAAATATTGTTTGTGAATCAACCTGATGCGGTGAGAGAGATTACTACATGCACGTCCTTATCCTTGGGGAAGCCTTCCTATCAGCACAAAGAGCGTGGTCCATTGCTTGGTCAGGGCATTCTAACTTCAAATGGGGCTCTATGGGCTCATCAGAGGAAAATCCTTGCTCCTGAATTATACATGGACAAGGTTAAGGTATGATCCACTAAATATATGAACATGATCATGATTATACTGGGTGGATATATATATATAACAAGGATGAAACACTTGTTGACTTAAAACCTGCTGTAGGGAATGATGAATCTAATTGTCGAGTCTACATTTACACTACTCAACTCTTGGAAGAGCAGAATTGAGGCCGAGGGTGGACTAGCTGACATCAGAATTGATGAGTATATGCGAAGCTTCTCTGGAGATGTTATCTCAAGAGCCTGTTTTGGAAGCAATTATTCTAAAGGAGAAGAAATCTTCCTGAAACTAAGAGCTCTCCAGGAGGCCATGTCCAAGAAAAATCTATCCACTGGCGTGCCCGGAATGAGGTGAGCATTCCTATGCAATTTCATGTCACATCTTTCTTCCACGGACATCTTCACTGAAAAAATCATGCAGGCAACTCAATATCTTTGAGACTTTACAATAACCCTTGTATAATTTGTGTTGAAATTTTGACTGATTACAGATATCTTCCCACAAAAAGCAACAGGGAAGCTTGGGCACTTGAAAAGGAGGTACGTGATTTGATACTGCAGGTGGTAAAGGCGAGAAAGGAGGCTGCATACGAGAAGGACTTGCTGCAAATGTTGCTTGAGGGAGCTGAAAACAGTGATCTGAGTCAAGAAGCCACTGACCGGTTTGTAGTTGATAACTGCAAGAACATATACTTGGCTGGATATGAGACTACTGCCGTTTCTGCCATCTGGTGCCTCATGCTTTTGGCTGCCAATCAAGAATGGCAGGATAATGTCCGGACAGAGGTTCTTCAAGTTTGTGGGGGTCGTATTCCGGATGCTGATATGCTTCGTAAGATGAAACAGGTATGACTATGAGTTATGAACTCACTTATTAGATTGACATGGTTAACTAGGACCATACGGCTTTTAGCATTATTAAAATGTACTTCATTTACGAATTGCCATGTTTTCGATCTGGTGTTATTTACAAAAACAAATACACTAATCTTGAAATCATTTCTTTAATGCAGCTAACTATGGTAATTCACGAATCATTGCGACTTTATCCCCCAGTAGCTGTGGTGTCAAGGGAAGCCTTCAAGGATATGAAATTCGGGGACATTTTTGTTCCCAAGGGTGTGAATATTTGGATTTTCGTGTTGGCATTGCACACTGACCCTGAAATTTGGGGTACGGAGGCCTACAGATTCAACCCGAATCGATTTGCAAATGGGATAACAGGTGCTTGTAAACTTCCACATCTGTACATGCCATTTGGGGTTGGCCCCCGGGTCTGCCTTGGACAGAACTTGGCCATGGTTGAGCTGAAAGTACTAATGTCTCTCCTTTTATCCAACTTCTCGTTCTCCCTTTCTCCCAAGTACAGCCATTCTCCTGCTCTTAGATTGGTAATAGAGCCAGAAAATGGAGTTGATCTGTTGGTAAAGAAACTGTGAACTTCGCTTTTGTACTTGTTCAATATGAAGCCAAAGAAACAATTTGAAATAAAATAACAGAATAGATGGTAAACATCTGTCTCTCAGAATAGTCTTTTGGACTGTTTTAGGTTAGGGGCCATGTATGATGTAAGTCTTTTGGACTGTTTATCATTTTCTTCCGTACTTGGGTGTATGCCTAAAGAGATGAATTAATTATATGTGAATAAGATTGAATCGTTGCTATTATTACTTGGAAGTTGTAATCAAAATGCAGAACTCATATCGCCAATCGCTTGGACCATTGCTCGCCCAGCACCTTGAGGTCATGGATCAAATTAAACGAAGCAGGCTAACGTTCGCCCAGCAACATGGGCCCCATTATCTTCTCTATGCCACAAATAGCATATCCCATGATTTATAATCTTATAATAATAATATTTAACAATTCAGGCTTTTGCTTTCTCTTTTTGTTGAAATAACTGCCGATCAATTATCAATGCTTATTATTTTCACTATTCATTATGACGGTCTGTGGTATGGGATAATCTATGTTATTATAGAGTAGTAGATAATACCATTTGAGTTCGTATACTAGTATAAGTAAGCTATGTCCCACTGAATATAATATAAATTGGAAAATAAAAAAAAATTGATATTTGCTTCACAAAAGCTTCACTATTTCCTCTTTATATTTGTTGAGGAGATAAGCCAAAGCTTATGAGACCACACTAAAAGAAGTGCATACATATATGTTTGACATCTTGAATATTGAATTTTTGAATATTTATGTTTAACCTTCATAACCCAAACTCTCAATTTGTCTTTACTTGGGAGCTTTATCATCCAGGAAATTAGAGAATGCTTTAGGATGTGATTTTTGAGCCAAAATTTTCTATACCATCCTACCTTCCCTTGTTCTTGATCTCATTCCAAACAACTGTAGTAGAGTGACGATTCTGCGGAAAAGACCATATCCCAGTGCCAGGCTTAGCCTTTTTGCGAGATTTGCACTTTTATTATTTAGTAATGATCGATCATTATATCTTGGCCATGTATTACAGAATGAATTAATAATGTGGATGTATATATATAAGATTATCAGATTTACTCTCTTTACTTCCAAATCTTAGTCTATATAATGTCTTACTTTCAACCAAAATCATTAGGAAAATCTAGAGGGGAGAAAGGATCGTGGAGAATTAATTTGAACTCACAAAACAGTGAAGGCGCAGATGTTAAAACATCTTTATCTCCCTTTGTAATATCCCAGCTCAAATGATAATTGGGCTAAACTATTACTAAAACTTATTAAGTTAATTAAGAAGTTAATTATTAAAGAACAAGTGGCTAAATGTTTTACCAAAGAAAAACCTAGTTATCGTGAAATAGAAAAAAAATGCAAGTTCTTTTTTCCATCTTTCTTAGGATTAGATAGCATAAAAAATTAAGTACAGGATCCAAAATCAAAGACTACAATCGAGTTAATTTTCTAATGTTGAATATCTACCCTCTTTTTATTTAAGAAAAATATCATGTTAGTTGTTATTATTTGGAGTTGAAGTTTTAAGAGAAAAATCAAGAAAAATTATGAAAATTTTCATTAATCTTCATGATTTATTTGGGTAAATTAATAGGCTTTATTTATTTTATGTTCTTAAGATTTATTGATGATTATTTAATAGAGTTTAAAGGCTGAAAGTGAGGATTTGAGTTTTTAAATATTGAAGGAGAAATTATATTTTTGGATAAGATGCTATGATTTATAATAGTGAATTAAAATGTAATTTGGTATTAATGGATAGATTATTACTATAAGTATTATATATTGTTCGAAAGCTTGTTGAATCTACTTTCTAATGAAATAAAACAGAAGTTGAATTTGAGTTTCTATGAAGAGTTGTCTAATTTTTACTTAAGGATATGCAAGCTATAAGGCAGCAGAATCAGGGTTGAATTATAAAAATTGCCTTAATTTTTACACAAGGAGTTACAGTTAAGCCATATATGTTTGGAAAGCTTATTGAGTCTACTTTCTAACAGAAAAAACAAAATTGAATTTGGAGTTTTCTATGAATCAATGTGTAATTTTTATTAGAAGATATACATGATGTCTGATAGTAGCATATGATGTGGATTGCAAAAATTATTATAATTAATCTACAAAGAACTACCAAGTGGGTCACATATATTAGAAAGCTTATCAAGTCTAGTTTCTAACACATTAAAGAGATCTTAATTCTGATTTAGATATATTGAGATATAGTCATTTTAATGAAAGGAGATCAAATAGTCAATATTAGTTAGTTGAGTTAACTTTTGTTTAACTTAATTGTTTTTGATATCATTGATCTCAAAATGGGTTGATTAATTTCTATTATTTTGAAATTATTTTGAATAGGCCATTAATTATTTTGGGGGAAAAACTAAGTAGTGAAATCGAAAAGAGGTAAGTAGAATCTCACACGCTTTACTTGTTTTTGAATCTATGTATATATGTATGTTTCTAAATGAGTAAATATTTTATTTCATTATTTTTTCGATATATGAAAATAGGACTAAGCATATGATTATTTTGTGTTTTTGCTATGTAAATAATGGATCATGCTCATGAATGAATGAGAAAATGATTTATGTTTAAGGAATGATTTTATGATAGCTACATTTTTACATCCTTAGAAAGTGGGATCAACAATACCAAAACTAGTTCTATAGCCTTGGCTAAAGGGTAATAATAGTTAGCATAGACATGATCATGAAGCCCTGTTAGTGGGTTATAGTAGTTAGTATAAAACCCTGGCTAGCGGGTTATAATAGTTAGTAAAGATCATGAAAATAAAATTATTGATACGACCAATATCACAAGTTATAACAGTGATTGTAGGTAACAATAAACTAATGATAAACTAATGATTATGATAATAATAATTTATGATGATTTTAATGATTGATCCATGATTTGATTTGCTTATGATATTTGAATGGCAGTATATTTTGCAATGATTTATGAATTAACATGTTTTGATATTGATTTATGATTTATGAAATATTTGACATAATGATGTGGAAATGTTTTGACATTATGATTTGATGAATATTTTGAATTATCTATATAATATGAATGAAAACGATGTTTGATTTGGTAAGGTGTGTAAGCCTATACTTGTTGAGCTGTGATTTGGTCATTTTTTTTTTACTTTTTCTTTACAAATGAGTAAGTGATAAGTTTGCTTAGTTTTGTGAAAAGTTAAAAAATCAAATAGAAAAGATTACTTAGTCATCGAAGACAAAGTTGGCTAATGAGATATTATGAAATGGTTTTGTATTTTTATATTGTTTGTATTTGGATATATAGAGATGTATCATTAGTTGGATTAAAGATATTGATTTTACTTGGTGGACTCTATTAGTTTATTGAAAAATTTTAAAATGATTAAGAAAAAAAGCTTCGTATTACTTTGGGGTTTTATTTCAAGGTAATATAGCTGTGTTACATCTTGGTCTCGAGGCGTGACATAAAGTGATATTAGAGTTTAAGTTTTGACTTTTGAAGAATTTTTAAGAGTTAGATTATGATGAGATTTTCTTTAAAAGCCTAAGTTATGATATTTAGAGATTTTTTTTAGAGTTTAGGTTTTTATTTTTAAACTATATGGATTTTAAAAAGCTTATATTATGATTTTGAGGATTTTTTAAGAACTATGATTATAATTTTTAGAGATTTTTAAGAAATTAAATTATGATAATTAGATTAACGGTGATTTTCTAAGAATGTAGCTTATGATTTTTGGATTGAAAGAGATTCTATAAGCATGGTTATGATCTATATATTATGTGAAGATTTTTAAGAATTTAGATGATGACCTCTAGATAATGTGATGATTTTTCAAGGACAAAACTTTGATCCATAGACTATAGTGGTGAGTATAAGTAAATGATTCGATGAATTTTGGAGTAGTTAAAGTTTCAATGAATTTTGAGGAATCAATGATTCAATGAATTCTTAGTGTAATTATTTTGGTTGATATTTACATATTGCTTTTGGATCTTGTAGTTAAGAAAAAGTGTAATTACTTTGACATAGTACAATTTTATAAGTTAAAGAGATTTTCAATGCGACTTATAATGAGACATATTTCATAAGTTAAAGGATTATTTAAAAGAATGATTTGATCATTAGAGATCCTATTGGTTTAAGAAAAGACCTTCAACTTAATGAGATTTTGAAGTTATTTGATGAGTGTCAAGTGAATCCTTAATCATGAATTAAGATTAGAACATTAGTGTACATTGTTGGAATTAAAAATATAGAATATCGGAGTTTGAATGAAATGATGTTTTGAAATTTTGAAGTAATTATTTATGGGTTATAATGTTTAAGAATTTGTCTTGATGGATTTAGTCCAAAATATGATAATTACGGTAAATAGTTTAATATACGTAAAGAAAGATATCCATTTGATTTAATTCTATGTTTTTATTGAGAAAGTATTTAAGGTTTGATCATGTAAGTTGGACGTTTGTATAGTTAATTTGAAGTTGGATCATTAAATTCCTATATAAAATGTACTATTTTTTTTAATGAGTAAAGTGATTAATTTGTGGTTATAGTTTCTAATTAAAGTATACTATTAGATTCTTTTGAATTTTATATTTATGGAGAACATTCCCATTTATGGTACAAGGCTATTATTTAGCAAAAAATTAAATTTGTGGATAAAAATTAAAGTTGTGGTTATCTAGATGATTTAGTAAGGAAGTTGGTTTTGAAAGAGTAATTGATTTATAGAAAAATATATATGTTTTGGTTAAGAATGATTGTTTGAAATTTTATAAGTGCAAAAGATTTTATGATTAGGTCTTAATAATTAGTGATGATTTTGTGTACTTGGTGATTTCTGAGTATGTATTTTGATTTTAAAGAAATTTGAAAATTTTTTTGAAATAATATAATGCATTTGGCTATTGTTCATAACTATAATTTTGGTGCCAATTCAAGTATTCGGAGTTCTTATTGGTTCAAACTTTATAAGAGAAATTTTCTTATGGATTATGATGCATAAGTCTTGATCTTGAGTTGGAGATAATAGCAATATATTTGGTAAAAAAAAAAATTGAAACAATATAATATTTGTGAGAATTGTGGAGAATCAGTTATTATATAATAATTGGTCTATTAAATTAGAAAGAACAATATTCAAAATTGAAGACAAGTTAGATAACTAGAGATATATGTTTGAATTTACATAGTTTAAATTTATGAATATGATTTATTGCATTAATTTCATATGTATTCTAATGGTTAATTGATAGAAAATTTCATATTGTCGGTGAAGAAGAAAAGAAAATTAAAGTACTATGTGATATTTTTTTGTGTGACTAAAAGATTTGTTAATATTGTTATTATAATGATTTTTCATCCTTGGAAGACTTGATTACTATACTTGGTGAAAATTTTCCGAGTCACCACTAATCTTTTTGTATGGTGATTGGCTACCTAAAAATATCATCTTTTAATAAAAATATTAAAATTAATTAAGATTTACTAAAAAAAGTTTAGATCTACGAAATCAGAGTTAGGTCTAAGAGTACGGTTACGAATGAAAAAGGCATTAGCACCCTCACGTCGCTCATTTAGATAATGGTACCAATTAAATATGTGTAATTCTTTAATTTTGATGATATAGTCTTCTTTATATTTAAATTTAATTTCCTAAAATTTATTTATAAAAAAATTTCTTTGTTGTGAAATTAACATTATTATTATTATTTCGTATTTTATAAATTCTCTAATGCTTTGGTGAAATTTATAGAAATCATTATTTAGAAAATATTTCAAGAAAATTGACCATTCACAAAATTATCAAAATCTTGTCATAAGATATTTTATTTATTTAATAAAATGATTTTAGGAACATCCTGACTCTTTGGTGAGTTTTCAAAATTTATTAGATAAATTTTAAGATTATCTCGATTTTTCGATGAAATCTTAAAAATTTTGAATAAGTTCTAAGATCATATCAACTTTCTGACGAGATCCTAAATAAAAATCATTCATTTTTTAAAAATTAAGGGACTTAATTAATTAGTTAATTAATTTTTATTGTGATTAATTTTTTGCTATCATTTATTGTTTATTGTTTTTATCGTTTTTATTATATTATTTAAAAAAAATTTAAAATATATTGACTCATTAGCGAAATCTAAAAATATTAATATTTTACTTTTATAAAAAAATCGAACTCTTTTAATTTTCTTTAAAAAAATTACATTTTTTAAAAATATTTATTCAAAATATCAATTATTATTATTATTTCATTTTTTATTACTCTTTTTATATTGTTTAAATAAACATTTATTTTAGTAAAAATAATTTTAGATTATTTCAACTTTATAGTGAAATCCAAAAAATTATTTTTGTTTGCAATAATTAAAGAAAATCAAATTCTTTCAGTTTTTTCTAAAAATTACATTTAAAAGATTCATTAAACAATTTAATATTTTTTATTTTATTTATCTTTTATTTAAAATTTTATTTTGTTAGCAAAAATTATATTTTAAATTATTCAAACACTTTGATGAAATTTAAATAACCATTTTACTTGCAATAAAATTTTATTTTCCTTAAATAGTTATTATTATTATTTTTTTTTTTGCATATTATACTTTTTAGGTCCATATTTTATTTTAATTTTAGTTTTCCTTTCTTTTATTTATTTCTAAAAGAATTTTTATTAGTAATAATAATAATAATAATAATAATAATAACAATAATATCAATAAAATAAAGAAATAAACAACAAAAAACCCTAAAATAACATAAAAATAAAATAAAATCAAAATAGAAAATAAAAAGAAAAAAAAGGGAAAACATGCCAAATGGGTCGGGTCGGCACGTGGGTTGACAGACGAGTCGAGTGTGGGTTAGACACCTATAACGACGTCATTTTTGAGTGCCTATAAAAGGCCTATTTTTATTTT
The DNA here is from genome assembly GCF_047325235.1 of Durio zibethinus. Lineage (NCBI taxonomy): Eukaryota > Viridiplantae > Streptophyta > Magnoliopsida > Malvales > Malvaceae > Durio > Durio zibethinus. The sequence continues at coordinate 23,384,065 of NC_143176.1, read as the reverse complement.
TTTTTATTTTTTCTTTCAGATTTCTCTACCCCCAAAGCCTCTCTCTCTAAATAACCCAGCCTTATCGTTGACTGCCGTGGAAACCCAGATTTTGGTTGATCACTGCCATATATTGATGGCTGAAATCTTCAACGGTATCAAAAAATTTAAAGTTTTTCGGAGTTCGACGATATTTCCAAAATTTGGTCATTGAAAAAATCAAATGTCACAAAAAAAATTCATACTTTTCCAGAATTCAACGACCCAAAAAAATTTTAAAAATTTCTAAAAACATCCCAAATTGAACCTTTTTATTTTTTAGAAACTCTCTCAAAATCAGAGTTTTCAAAAGAGAAAAATCCCAAACCTCTTAAATCAAGAATTTCATTCTTGGAGGGTCTCTTTTGTTCTAAATTTTTTTGTGTGTTTGCTATTGGTTCCTATATCCAAGAGGACTGTGATTGTTTTTGTTTTTGTTTTGTAGAACCCTGAGGCTTCCCTCTGTGTTTTTCTTTTTTCAGTTCTCTTTTTTTTTTGACATTATTCCTCTAGGTTCTCTCTCTTTTTTCTCCTTTATGTTTTGTAGAAATTATATCTATTTATAGATCTTCTGGGATTCAAATCCCAAATCTCTTAGGATCCTTATGTGAAAAATTTTGGATCTTGTCTAGTGATTTTTGGTCACCGGATTTCATGCTGCCAAATTAAGCAGTGTCATAGGAGAAAAAAAAACTCTAGCAGTTTGATTTCAGCTGCAAAAATTGAAACCCAAAATTTTTTTTGACTTTTTTTGTTTTTAAAGATTAATAATAATAATAGTAATAATAATAATAATAATATAACCAAAATTATATAGAATTAAACAAAATTGGTGCTTACAGCTGCCTTTCTTTACTTATTTCTAAGAATAAGAAATAAAGCAAAGACAAAAAGACACCAATTTTGTTCAGGCAAACACATACAAAAGATGAAGCATTAAACATAAAGTTTTTGTTGTTTTGAAAGAAAATTTGAAAAGCTCTTCTAAACAGGGGCTATGAAACTTTAAATTCAAAAGGCTCCTTTGACTGGAGGCAATGAAACTTTAAATTTAGAAGACTCCTTTGACCAGAGGCAACGAAACTTTAAATGTTAAAAGGCTTATCTGACCAGAGGTAACAAATTTTAAATTCAAAAGGCTCCTTTAACCAAAGGCAATAAAACTTTAAATGTTAAAAGGCTTCTCTGACCAGAGGTAACAAACTTTAAATTCAAAAAGCTCTTTTAACCAGAGGTAATGAAACTTTAAATTCAAAAGGTTGAAACTTTAAATGGCTCCTTAACTAGAGGCAACAAAACTTTAAATTAAAAATTTGAAAGGACTTATAGATTATGCATTTTAGTCTTACAAATCATGCCTAATTTTGATAGAGTCCTCTAACTAGAGGCTTTTAAAATTAAAAAGCTTCTCTAACCAGAGACTATGAAACTTTAAATGGCTCATTTGACCAAAGGTAGTGAAACTTTAAATTTAAAAGGCTCTTCTGTCTAAAGACAACAAAACTTTAAATTCAAAAGGCTCCTTTAACCAGAGGTAATGAAACTTTAAATTCAAAAGGCTTTTTTGATAAAAGGCAATGAAACTTTAAATTTAAAAGGCTTTTCTGACCAGAGGCAATAAAACTTTAAATTCAAAAGGTTCTTCTAACTAAAAACAACAAAACTTTAAATGACTTATTTGACCAAAGGCAATGAAACTTTAAAATTAAAATCTGAAAAACAATAATATTTAAAAGGTTTTTCTAAATAGAGGGTTCACATCTTTTCTACTTTTGACTTTCTTTTTGTTAGTTTTAGATTATCCTAAAGCCATATATCTATTATGTCACATGCGTGCATGAATTACATGTTTATGTTTTTACAATGTCATGCAATGAGTGATGATCATGATGCAAATGCACTTACGATGTGAATGAAGAAACCATTTTCTTTCTTTTTTTGTCATTTTCTTTTAATCTTCAAAATTTTTCAATGTTTGTTTCCTTTCTTTTTCTCTTGATTCCCATGCATTCCAACAGCTGATAAGTTCAAATAAAAATATTTCTCTTCATATTTTCCATATTTAATGTCTATAACTTTTACGAGATATAGGCCTCATTTCTCATTGACCTTTGTTCCTTACTATTTTACTTATCATTTTAAATCTCCTTCAAAATAATGTGTGTGTTTTTCATGATCATTGTCACTTACTTATTTTCTTTTAAATTTCATGATAATTATAACACATTGCACATTTCTTTTTTTAATGAAAAGGATAAAGGAAATATAAACAAAGAGGTATTTTATTTCAAAAAAAGAGAAAAGTGTTTCATGCATTATCTAAAAGTATATAACAAAGAAAACAAGTAATCACATAACGAATATTCAAATCATAACAAACTAATTCATCATGGATTCTTTTCTGAAAACTCTTGATTGGTGCCTTTGACTTTCTGAAAATGCAATAGACCAAGCTAGCCCAAAACTAATGAGATGTTTTGGCTCATATTGAGAATTGGCCCACTCCATTCAATGTTTTTTTTATCTAAGTCATCTTTTCAGGTTTTTAACTGATATATCTTGTCAGTTCATTTTGCCTTTTATTTTTTTAAGCATAGTACTTTTTTACTACATTAGCATTGATTGGATTTGACAGAGCATCACTATCCATTCTTGCCAAGATTAGTGCCTCACCAGAAAATGCTTTTTTCACTGCATATGGACTTTCCTAATTAGGAGTCTATTTTCTTCAAGAATCATGTTGGTTAGGAAGAATCTTTTTCAATACTAATTCTCCCTTTCAAAATTGTCATAGGAGAATTTTTTTGTCATAAGCTCATATCATTCTTCTTTGATACAGTTGATCATGGTAAAGTATAGCTAGTTTGTTTTCTTTAATAAGATTTAACTATTCATATCGAGTGCGAACCTACTTAGCTTTTTCCAACTCAACTTCTATGAGAACACACAAGAAAAGAATTTCAAATTCAATAGGCAACACTACCTTTATCCCATATACCAAAAAAAATGGTGTAGCTCTTGTAGATGTGTGAATCAAAGTTCGATAAGCATGTAATGCAAATGGTAGCTTTTCAAGCCAATCTTTATACACATCTTCATCTTTTTAATAATTTTCTTTATGTTTTTATTGGTCACTTCAACTGCCCTATTCATCTTCAAACAATAAGGTGCTGATTTATAGTATTTGATTTTGAACTGAACACAAACCTCAGTCATCATTTTAGTATTTAAATTAAGAGTATTATCCAAAATGATCCTTTTTGAAAGACCATATTAACATATAATCTCTTTTTTGATGAACTTGCAAACCACCATTCTTGTCATATTAGCGTATAAAGCAATCTCTACCCACTTTGTGAAGTAATCAATTACCATTAAGATAAATCGATGTCCATTTGAAGCTTTTGGTATAATGGGCCCTATCACATCCATTTCTCATAGAGAAAGGCCAAAATGTTGACATAACATGCAAGGACATTGTAGGAACTTACATTTTATGTGTATAAATTTGACATTTATGGCATTTTCTAGAATATTCGATACAATCTTTTTCCATTGTCAACCACTGGTAGCTTGCTCTCATGATTTGTTTAGTCATCATGTGGCCATTTGCATGAATTTCACAAACACCTTCGTGGATTTCTTCTAGCAACTTTTTGGCTTCAACAGGATTCATATATCTCAATAGTGTTTGGTCTCGACTTCTCTTATATAAAATTTCTCCATCCAGAAAAAAACCCATTATCAATCTTCTTAAAACTCTCTTATTATTCTTTGATATGTGCTCTGGGTATTACTGATACTTAACATATTATAATATGTCAAAATACTATAATATGTCAAAATACCATAATTTTTCATTAACTTCTTTCTCAACATTTGAACAGTGAGCTGGTTTTTCTCGTAAGCTCAACTTGATGGGTTGGATTTTAACATTTTCATTTAACTTGAACATTACTGCCAATGTAGCCAAAGTATCCGCTATCTGATTCTCTTCTCGGGGTAAATGATTAAATCAAATATTTTTAAAATTTTTTGATTAATTCTGATATGTACTTTTGGTATAGAACCAACTTTGAATCTCTGGTTTCCCATTCTCTTCGCAATTGGTATATGATCAAGGCAGAGTTTTCATAAACTTTCAATGTATGGACCTTTTTTTGAAGAGCAACTTGATGACCCATAACATATGCTTCATATTTTGCCACATTATTGGTGCAATTAAAACTTAGTTTTGTAGTGATTGGGTAGTAATCTCTTTTTAGAGATATCAAAACTACTATACCATGCCTCAAAGCATTTGATGCGTTATCAAAATACATCTTTCATATATCTTTATTGTTCTTTTCTTTATTTATGTGTAGTACAAACATAAATTCTTCATTTGAGAAATCAAATGTCACAAGCATATAATTTTCATGAGCACGTTCTGCAAAAAATTTAGCAATAACACTTTCTTTGATTACTTTTTAAGACATATACATGATGTCATATTTAGAAAGTAACACTAGCAATCTTATTATTCTTTCTGACAATGAAGGCTTTTCAAAGATGTATTTGACTGGATCTAGTTTCATAATGAGCCAAATAGTATGATATAACATGTATTGTCTGAATCAACAAGTTATCCAAGCTAGTGCATAACACATCTTTTTCAATGGTGAATACTTGAACTTGTAATCAGTAAAATTTTTACTCAGGTAGTAAATAGCTTATTCTTTCCTTCTTATTTCATCATGTTACCCCAAAACACATCCCATTAATTTTTCATTCACCGTCAAATACAAGATGAGAAGTCTTCCAATGACAGGTGATATTAATACTATTGGGTTTGATAAGTATTTTTTAACTTTTTCAAATGCCATTTGATAATCTTCATCCCATTTTCCTGACCTATGTTTTTGAAGAATCTTGAATATAAGGTCACATTTGGTTGTAAGTTGAAAAATGAAATGAGTAATATAATTTAGTCTCCCTAAAAATCTTTTTACTTCTTTTTACATGCAAAGAGGTGGTAGCTTTTAGATGGCATGTATCTTATCTGGATCCACCTTGATTCTTCTTTTATATACAATAAATCCTAATAATTTTCTTGAGGTTGCACCAAAAATGTATGTAGTTGGATTGAGCTTGAGCTGAAAAATTTTTAATCACTTAAATAACTTTTTGAGATTAGCCACATGATTTTCTTCTTCATGGGATTTGACAGTCATGTCATCCACATATAGTCCTTTTTTTAATGCATCATATCGTGGAATAGAGTCTCTATGGCTCTTTGATAAGTTGTCCTGATATTTTTCAAACTGAAGCGTATGACTTTATAGCAAAATGTTCTCCGTAATGTCACAAAAGTAATCTTTTTCATATCTTTTTGTGCTATCTTAATTTGATTGTAACTTGAAAACCCATCCATGAATGAAAACAGAAAGTGCCTAGCTTTGTACTATCTTAATTTGATTATAGCTTGAAAACCTATCCATGAATGAAAACAGAAAGTGCCTAGTTGTATTATCCACCAAGGTGTCAATGTGAGGCAATGAAAAATTGTCTTTTCGACTTGCTCTGTTTAGATCTCGATAATCAACAAACATTCTCATTTTGTCATCTTTCTTGGATATCGGGACTATATTCGTCACCCATTCAAAATATTTGACGACCTCTAAGAATCTCGCATCAAATTGCTTTTTCACTTTTTTCTTTATTTTTAACAACATTTTAGGTTTTATCTTTCTCAACTTCTGTTTAATTGTTTGCACTTAGGCTTCAGAGGTAGCTTATGCACTATAATTTCAGTATCTAGCCCTAGCATATCTTGATATGACCAAGCAAATACATATACATATTCACTTAGTAACTTTATCAGCTTCTGCTTTATTGGTGATGACATCGAAGTACCAATCTTAGCCTCTTTTTTAGTTTTTTTCATACCCTAAATTGATAACTTCAATGCTTTCTTGATGAGGCAGGATTTGCTTCTCTTATTGTTCCATTAATCTTAATAATTCTAGGGATATTGCATGATCTTCCATATTTCTTCATCATCGAGTTCACCAATATAAATAAAATTTTCAAAATTAAATCTTGAAATATTGTCATGATGATCTTCACATTCATTATTCAGATACCTAAAAGTAAGTGAAACGGACAAAATATAGAGAGATGTATGGTAATGTAAGGAACTGAAATGAAAAAGGTAAAAGAAATGGACAAATGTGTTATGCTTGTCATTTATTCAATTGAAAATAAGGAAACAAACACACATAAGACATTTAATGCATTTAACAAAAAACATTTAGATTTAGTTCAACAAATTACTTTGGAGAAAATTTAAAAACATTAAGTAGCTCTTCAACATGCCAATTCTTTAGTTCTGTATAAAGAGGAGTAAGATACACCTATGGATAACCTAGATCTTCTTCCTTTTTTTTTCACCCACCATTTGTATTAAAAATTCAGTGAAGATATCTTTCAATAATGGTGTAAGCCCCTTTTCTATGTTTCTTACTACATTTGGATAGATATAGTCAGCTGAGATGAAAGTCTAATAGAGAAGAGGAAAAGACAGGCTTTCAGTTTTTGTCTTTTACCCTAGAAACGAGCCAACCTTTTTTTTTCTCTTTTATGAACTTTATTTTTCCTTTTTGAGTTGACTTGTACCCTAGACCAAACCTATCATCTTTCTTAAGCATCATCCATGATAGTTGCATCCCCTGCAAGTCAACCCATACTTGTTGGCTTTTTCTTACCATTTTTTTAAGGGCCAACCTAAAAGCTTTAGATAGACATGGAATAGGTACTTTTGATCCTTCACCCACATAGGTTGCATTAACGAATTTAAAAAGATCTAAAAGAATATTCTAAGACTTCTTCAGCTACTTCAACATCTAATGCAGTAGAGAGTTTAGTCACTAACAAATCTTTTTCACTAGCAACAATGACCACCTTTCCATCAATTATGAATTTCATTTTCTGATGTAGAGTGGAAGGAGTAGCTTTTACCATGTGAATCCATGGTCTTTGTAAACGATAGCTATAGGAAGAAACAATATCCATGACCTAAAAGATTATATCAAAAGTATATAGGCTTATTTAAATTACAAGCTTGATATCGCCTATCACTTCTCGATGAGTCCTATCAAAAGCTCTTACTATCATGTGACTTCTCTTCATGTAAGATATTTCAACTGGTAATCTACATATTATAGTCATAGGTGTAACATTCAAAGAAGATCCATTATCAATAAGCACTTTGGCTTGTGTGTGATTTTTGAATTTTATGAAGATATGTAAGGCCTTAGCATCACCTATACCACCAGATGAAATCTCATCATTGCTAAATGATATAAAATTCCTCACTATGATATTTTTTTCTATGCGATCAAGTTTTTCCATAGGTATATTATGAGCTACATAAGTCTCGTTGGCTATTCTGAGCAATGCATTTCTATGAGGCTTAAAATTTAGCAATAATGAAAGCATAGAAATTCGAGCTGATAAGCAATTTAATTGTTCCACCACACTATACTTATTGTGTTTAATAAGTTTCAAGAACTCACAAGCCTTTTTTTCTATAATCGGATTCTTACATTCTTGATTTATGACTAGGGCTAAGTGAGTTTCTTGATCGTTGGGTGATTTATCTTCTTTTTTAAAGCTCGTTTCCCCTTCATTTGCGCTTTTTTTTATGCTCTCTAGTGTTTTTGAGGTATAGCACTGCCCACTTCGAGTTATGCCCCTTACACTAGTTATGTTTGCTATGTTTGCATCACATGAGCCACATTGAAGGAAACCATTATCAAACCTTGTGACATGATATTACAATCATATTTCCAAGGGAATGCCTTATTAGTTTTGTACAAGAATGGGCTAGGGACCTTAATTGTCAGCTTTGGCATAGTTGTACAAACTAGTTCATCAATTTTAGTAATCAATTTTTCATCATAAAAGATAGTGACATGTTCAAAATTCATATGAACTAACTTATCAACCTTAACACTCAATTTCTCTTTATAAAAGATGGTAATAGGCTTAAAATTCATTCGGTAAGGCTTGTTTTTGGATGAGTCTTCTGTCATAATATTCATTGAACTTTTCTCATGTTCCTTATAAAATTCGACCAAGAAAGAATCCATCATTCTCTATAATTCTTGTCAAAATGCTTCACAATCCTAAAATGAATGACCAACCATCTCAATATGGAATTCACAAGGGTGATTAGGATTATATGTGAAATTCCCATTTTCTGTGTTTTCAAGTATTAGGCGAATCATATTGACTTTGAATAAAATAGCAAATATTTGGTCCATAGAGGTTCTAATCTTGCTTACTTCTCTTTTAATATTCCAAGTTGTCTTGCTACTTAAAGCATTTATTGATCCCCTACCTTGATTAGTTAACAAATTATTCTCCATACTTAGTCCGACCTTGGTTGTGAAATTTAAAATTTCATTATCAATCAGGCTTTGCACCATACGTTTGAAAGCTATACAATTTTTCAGAGAGTGGCCATGTATCCTATAATGATAGTCATAGGAAGATTTAGGATCAAACCATTTCGGATATAGAGGTTTTAAAGGCTCTACGAGTTATTGAGCTACCAAATGCTTTTGTAATAAATGAGAGAACAATTTTGTGTCATAGGTATCAAATCAAATTGTTGTTGCTCTTGATTATTTTAAGGTTCCCTTTGATTGAAGTTTGTGGTGTTTGATTGAGGAGAAAGTTGTGGTGAAGGTGCTCGAGGACAAACATTGGCTTGGAAAGTAGGTGTCTGGGTTTGCAGTGGTTGGTAATGGTATAAATTTTGAGAAATATTGGAAATGGTTAGATAAGAAAGGTGGTATATAGGATATGAGTGGTATGGGATAAAAGGTCTTAGTTTTAGTTTTTCAGTGATGATAGCTTGTATTTTTTTTTGTTAGCTTTTCAGGTGAAATGGTGATCAAAGAAAAGGGTGAATTAGATCTCTAAAAATTTTTCCCAAACAATGATTTCAAAATAGTTGAATGAAAAATTAAAATTAATATCAAAATATGATGCAAATGACAACAATTGATATATTTTAAAACAAACACAAAGTAAAGAGAAAGGGATAAAGAAATCAAACACAATGATTTATAGAGGTTCGGTCCTTCTTCACAAGGCACCTATGTCTTCTTTTCTTAGTTGTCCATGCCAAGGCTTCAATCCACTAATTAAAGAAAAACTCTTACAAGATACAAACCTATCTTGTACTATATCTCTATCTTTTTCTTAAGGCTTAGATAGAAACCTTTACCATTTACAATATCAAGAGGATACTTCATCTCTTGCTTACAAGTTAACCCAAATAATTTTTGCAAACTAAAATACCTCCCAAGGTTGAGTGTTTTCCTAATAAAGTATAAAGAAAATTTGATAAATGAAAAATAACAACAATTTGGATACAACAAATACAAAGATATAGACTTTTAAGCTCTAACAACTCTTAATTCTTTAAGAGAATGAAAATATAACTTGTTGGCTTTTGCTCTCTTGCTTCATCAAACTTTTTGGCGTGTTAGAGTGGCCAATATATAAAAAAATTGAAGAGCTAGTCGTTAGGGATGCTTAAGAGAAAAGAATAGCTATTGGAAGCATAAAAAAGTAGCTATTAGAGTGATTTTGCCCAGACTCGATCGATCCCTTTCTTGAGAGGATCGATTGGTTTAAGTTTTGAAAAGCCTTTTCCACTTGATAAACCACGACCTGATTGATCTCTTCCTTGAGGGGATCGATTGGTTCACTTTGGGAAGCCAATTCATGCCTTGAAAAACCACTACTCGATCGATCCCGATCAATCCCTTTATGTAGCATATCAATTGGTTCAAAGGGGTGATCAATCTCCTACATAGGGTGATCGATCCCTTCTTCAACCAGGAGCATAACACTACTTTTTGGGGAAAAATAGAATCGATCCCTTCCCTGAGGGGATTGATCTTGTCCATGGCTGGGTGGCTATCTCCTATTTTGCACTCTACTCACTAATTTGATATATCTTGAGTTATATAAATCCAAATCATAAACCGTTTGAAGATTTAGAAACTATACTTAAAGGACTTTCTATCTATATAAAATTTATCACTTAATTCATTATGTATGAATTATAATGAATTTTTAAATCTATCCTTTGTACATTTTTTAGATAACTATAAAGTGTCTAGTAAAAGTTCAAAATCTTTTCTTACAAAATTTGGATTTTGATTTTGTTTGATCCATTAGAAACTAGACTCAAAGAGCTTTCCAACCATATAAAATTCAAGTATCAAAACTTTGTGAATTAATAAAGAAAAATAAAACAAGTTTCATGTTGGAAAACTTTGTTATTGTAAAACAACTTTCTTAAGTTAATCTATTTCTCAAAACTTATATTATTAGAATTGTATTAAGTTCAAAATGAATAAATTCACTTTAAAAACAACAATTGGACTTTCATTTAAGCTCAAATAAATAATCTTTAAAGATAGATTTGGTTTGAGAAATATGAAACCAAGAAAGGTTTGTTTAAACTTTGAAAATCATATTATTTATTTAGTACCAAAATATAAAACTTAAGAACATGTACTAAATAAATCTTTTTCAAAATCTTGATTAAGCTTATTTAGCTTAATTTTTTGTCATTTCTAAATAAAGATCAATTCAGGCTAACAATCTCCCTTTTTTTGTTATGATAAAACTTAAAGATAAATTTGCTTGATGAAAAACTTTCTTTGAAATATTTAAGATTTTGAAAAACATTTTGAAAAACTCTCCCTTAAACAATACAAGGCAAAACTCCCCCTCAATTAACACATCTTAATCCAACATAACTCAACAAACATATGTTAGTCAAATATATGAAATAATTAAAATCAAACATTGCATGTAAAGCATAAGCAAATTTGTCCATATGATAGTTCTCCCCCTTTTTGTCATAGCAAAAAACATGAGCATATTAATGAGCAAATAAATACAAATAGGCATCATTAACAAATATATTCATGAAACATTTCTCCTCATTTTAGTTTATGCTCTTTATACCAAATGTTTAAGTTCCTCTATCAATTGCTATAAGCATACAAGAAGAAATATCTCTAAACTCTCTCTCTTTTTTTGTCATTTCAAAAGAAAGAGAGATCAATTCAAGGCATGAGACAAAATGCTTGATACTAATAATATCAAAAGTATTTTGAATGCATGTAATCAAGTATAATATGCATAATGAAGTTCACATACATGTATTCAAGCACAAAAGCATAAGTGTATCCAATTTTAGCATTTTAGCACAAGTCATTAGATTTACTACATAAAATTTATAAGCAAAGGATAATGAATGATATGCAATTTGCTCATAAATCATGTTATCATAAGATGAGCTTAGAATCTAAAGCAATAATGGCAATTAAGCATAAATTAAAGAACATGCATACAAGCTCATACCAATTGTTATGGATACCAATTATTAAATGTATAATATCAAGAAACATACCAATTGTTATCACAAAACAAATTAAGCAAAATTGTATTCTAATATTTTTTCTCCTTTTCAAAATAAGGATTAATCTATTTAAGGCACATGTAATTTTGCATGAAATGTATAAACTATATCAAGGATAGGCACATAAACAAGTTTCCATGAAAGTTAAAAAAAAAATTTAGCAATTTTGATACCAGTTGTTACCAATTGTTAGAAATTTAATTCAAAAACTTTCATAGAGCACACATAAAGCATATGAAAGATTCATTCAATACATGCATAAATGATAATAACAATCTTTCATAAGCTATCCTATCCAAACAAGAACCAAAAGCTCATATGCATTTAATAAAACATGAATACTAATTAGCAATAATGTTCAATTATCATCATGTCATAACAAAGATTATTCAAGCATTTTTCAAATATGATGAACATATAAGCTAGCAAAGAAATACTAAAAGCATAATTATTCAAATATATCCCTATTTATTTCAATGCATAACAATGAACTTAATCTAAACATATGCAAGTATCTAAATATTTCAATCAAAATCATACAAACATACGTAAAAATATTTCAAATCACATAAAGCAATATACAAAAAAAATGCAAAGCTTTAAACACAAATATGGTACAAGCTATTTCAATGGACTCAATCAATGAATATGTATATAAAATTTCAAAATTGTAAGTTCATAATCCATGAGTCAAGGTAATTGAAAGATAAAAAAATCAATATATTCAACTTATATCCATGTCCAAAGATTCAAACGAATATTCATGCAATAAAAACTATTAATCAAAGCAATAAAGAACTAGGCATGAATATTAATCAATCCAAGTATTTAACAAAGTTAAGACAAATTCTATCAAGTAGCTTGGTGATTAATTTGTGCAAAGTGTTCACAAATTCAAACATAATATCTCATTTTTGCACATATTAAAGCAAACATTTATCAAATTATGCATTAAGCATTAAATCATAGGCACATAACATAGATTTAATACAATTACCTCGATCCTTATCAAGCTATGTTGTTGTGCTCATTGTAATTGAGTGAGGCTTTGAATTCTCCATTCCACATTATTTGAGCTAGTCTTTGATGTACTTAGGCTTGATTGATGAAGATGACTTGCATTGCTTATTCCATTTGAAATTTCAAAAATGTAGGCTCATTCATGCTTACTTCAAGTTCTCCTAACATAGACTTAAAAAATATTCTTGACAAAGAAATGTTCATTAATAGCATCAAGAAAATCAATTGATAAAAATAATAACAATTGTTAGAAAATGAATTCCACATTCTAAGTCATTATAGGCAAAAGAAATTTTGTTCATTAAGCACAAGTTACCAATAGCAAAAGAGATATATACTTAAGCTAGATGCCATATATCAATTTAAAAATTAAATAGTACAAGAATAACATTAAAGCAAAAGTTCTCATGTAATGTGCAAAAATCAAACCTTTTAGATCATTCATGAACACAGAATAGACATATTCAATATTCATGTGTATTCAAAAAATACCAAAGAATATGTCAAAATAAATTTTAGGCCATATGAAAGCAAAAAATTCAAGGAAGACATATTTATCATCAAAAACATATTCAAGAAAATTTTAGCACAAAAACATAAATATGTCTACACAAATTATAGGCCATAATCAACAATGAATTAAGCTAAAAATAAGCATTATAAGAAAATCATTTACTTAAGTCATATTGCAACCATGTCAAATCAAGAAAAATTATATTTATCATATATGCACACACTTGATAAGAATAATAGATGAACTAATAACACATATCATTAAACACAATTAGTTCTTCAATTCTTAATCCCAAACCAAAAGATAAGTCAATTATACACAAGTTCCAAAATATTTCACAAAATTAATGAATCAATTTAGCACAAGAGCAAGTATATTTAAAAATATTTTAAAATCAAAAGATAAAAAAATTTAAATAGTTTCAAATCATAAGCATTAAGGTCAAGTTGAGTTAATGATCATATAAGCACATATCTTGACCAAAAATATAGATGAACAATGAATCAATATATATTACTTAAGCACATAAAGTTCATCAATTCATCAACACAAGAGAAGAAATAAATCTTGAATTAATAAGGATAAAGAATTAAAGCATATTTCAAGATTATTTAAAAAAAAATGAGCAATCAAACATCAATATTTATGATTTAAGCATAAGATGATCATCAATTTCTAAAATTACAAATCAAGAGTTAAAACAATTATGTATAACACAGTCGAGTTTAAAAAATTCACAAGATCCAAGCATTATAAAAAATTGAGCAATTTTAAAAATTATGGTCATATAAGCATGTTCAACAATTACAAATCAATATGCATAAAAATCATTTTCATCATGCTAAAATCATTCAAACAAGTATATTTATGCAAAATACCATAGGATAAATCATTCATAGCTTAATATGTCGAGGATTTTGATTTTTGCATTTTAAAACTCATTTTTTCTTTAAAAAAACCTTAATAAATCTCAAAACTAGTTAAGCTCATTTTTAACCATCTTGAACTATTCCAACAAGTTTCAAATGACAAAATAAAGTTGTTCAAGTTGTCATTTGACATTAGAAACAAGAACATCAAAAAATCAACTCTTAATCCTCATATTTTCTTGAAAAAGGCTATTAAGATGGGCAAATATATTTAAATATACATTTAAGCTTTTCAAACCATTTAGAAAAGTTTTAGATCACACTTTTAAAAAATCCAAATGGTTTTTATACCCATAATTGTTCAAAAACAAAATTTGACCTTTTAAGCTTTAAAATCCTTTGAAACTTGCATGTAACACTATGAAAAATTTAAACCATTGCAAGTTATCACCTTTTTTTTTTTTGAGTAAGTTTAAAACATTGAATACAAGATATTCAAATTCAGTTCCTTTTAAAAACTTGCTAAAATAATATTTTATATTTTAAAGCTTGACTCTAGCAAAAATCATTTTCAAAGCAAAACATAAAATTTTAAAATCATTAAGCTTTAAGTGCTCCTCTTAAGTTTACGCATAAATATGAAGACAATTAAGCACATAAATAATCACACTATGCATAAAAAAGAAATTTATCAACAAAATTAAGCTCAAGCAATTTAACACCACAATTAATTTCAACAAGTAACTCAAACATATTTAAGAGCAAAATAAATGCATATTCCATTCAAGCTCATAAATATCAAATAAATTTGATATATTAAAGATATATCAACAAAGCATATGCGAATATCCATTAAGCACTCTATGTCTAACAAGAATAGGCAACCAATTTCATATTCACTTAAAATAAAAATTTAGAGGTTACCCATCTCCATTATGTGTCTAGAGTATTCAATATTCAATCTCATATTGTAGCCTTTTGCTTTAGCACACTTACAAGAGACATTTTTCATTTGATTTTTGATACCCAAACTGCTTTGGGTCCTTGAAAGTTAGTTATCAAGTCTTTTGTTTTTTTTGGAACCTATACTTGCCTAATTCTATGAAACTTTTCTCTTTATGGGACAAGTATGTATAATATGATCATAAAAATTACAAAAATTACATTTAATCATTTTAGTACTAAATGAATTCTTTAAAATATTTTGTTTTTCATTCATTAAATCATCAAATTTCTTTTTCAAATCAAAATTTTCTTTTTCTAAAAATTCATTTATACTTAGAAAAGTTTCTAAATTCATTTTCAACTTTTCATTTTGTTTTTCCAAATCATTCTTTGTATCATTAAAAATTCATTTTTAACTTTTAATTTTGAAATCATTTTCTTATGTTTCAAATGCATATTTTCAAACTCAATTACTAAATCATTGTAAGCATCTTATAAATTATCAAAAGTATAAGAGTTTGAATCACAAGAGTTAGAGGTTACATTTGGTTTCTCAATAACTATGAGACATGATGCATGCTAGTTAAAAATTTATCTTTCATGTAGCTCATCAAACTTCCTTCATATCTCATTTAAAGTGAAGTAATTTGAGATCAAGTTAAAGTTGTGGGAGTCAAGAACTCCATAGAGAATGTATTTGGCCATTGCATCATCCATTATTTGCTTTATATAGTTTACATTTTTAGAACATCTTTATCCAAACTCTAAAATCTTAGGCCATTATGAACATCTTCATCCTTCTTCTCCATTCACAAAATTCAAATTTATCAGACATAGGAGCTTTGAGAACTTCCTCACCATCTTGAAACTTAAATTAAGCCATAGGATCTTTACTCAATGTGGTTAAACCTACAAAAAGATACCAAAGCTTTGATACCAATTATTGGCTTTTTAGGTGAGATGATGATCCAAGAGGGGGTGAATTGGATCTCTTCAAATTCTTCCCAAACAATGATTTCAAAATAATTGAATAAAAAATTAAAATTAATATTAAAATATGATGCAAATGACAACAATTGATATATTTTAAACCAAATGCAAAGTAAAGAGAAAGGGATAGAAAAATCAAACACAATGACTTATGGGGGTTTAGTCTTTCTCCATAAGGCACCTTGTCCTTTTTTTTTTATTGTCCACACCAAGGCTTCAATCCACTAATTAAAGAAAAACTTTTACAAGATCCAAACCAATCTTGTACTATATCTCTATATTTTTCTTAAGGCTTAGATAGGAACCTCTACCATTTAGAATATCAAGAGGATTCTTCACCTCTTGTTTACAAAATAACCCAAATAATTTTTTGCAAACTAAAATACCTCCCAAGGTTGAGTGTTTGCCTATTGAAGTATAAAAAAATTTGATGAATGAATAATAACAACAATTTGGATACAACAAATATAAAGATATATACTTTTAAGCTCTAACAACTCTTGATTCTTTGAAAGAATGAAAATATAATTTGTTGGCTTGTACTCTCTTGCTTCATCAACCTTCTTGGTGTGTTAGAATGGCCAATATATAGAAAAATTAAAGAGCTAGCTGTTGGGGATGCTTAGGAGAAAAGAATAGCTGTTGGAAGCATGAAAAAGTAGCCATTGAGTGATTTTGGTCGGACCTTATCGATCTCTTCCTTGAGGGGATCAATTGGTTCAAGTTTTGAAAAGCCTTTTTCACTTGATAAACCATGACTTGATCGATCCCTTCCATGAAGGGATCAATTAGTTCACTTTGGGAAGCCAATTTACGCCTTGAAAAACCACTACCTAATCGATCCTTTTATATAGAGGATCAATTGGTTCAAAGGGGTCATCGATCCCTTATATAGGGTGATTGATCCCTTTTTCAACTAGGAGCATAATGCTGCTTTCTAGGTAAAAATACAATCAATCCATTCCCTTAAGGGATCGATCCTATCCATGGCTAGGTGATTGTTTCCTATTTTGCACTCTACTCACTAATTTGATCATATCTTGAAGTATACAAATCCAAATCACAATCTGTTTGAAGATTTAAAAACTAAACTTAAATGGCTTTCTATCCATATAAAATTCATCACCTAATTCATTGTGTATGAATTATAGTAAAATTTTAAATTTACCCTTTATGCAGTTTTTAGATAACTATAAAATGTCTAGGAAAAGTTCAAAATCTCTTCTTACAAAATTTGGATTTTGATTCTGTTTAATCCATTAGAAAGTAGACTCAAAGAGCTTTCCAACCATATAAAATTTAGATATTAAAACTTTGTGAATTAATAAAGAAAAATAAAACAAATTCCATGTTGAAAAACTTTGTTATTATAAAACAACTTTCTTAAGTTAATCTATTTCTCAAAACTAATATTATTAAAATTGTATTAAGTCCAAAAGGAATAAATTCACTTTAAAAACAACAATTGGACTTTCATTTAAGGTCAAATAAATAATCTTTAAAGATATATTGGGTTTGAGAAATATGAAACCAAGAAAGGTTTGTTTAAACTTTGAAAATTATATTATTTATTTAGTACCAAAATATAAAACTTAAGAACATGTCATAAATAAATCTTTATCAAAATCTTAATCAAGCTTATTTAGCTTAATGTTTTGTTATTTCAAAATAAGATCAATTCAAGGTTAACATGCTTCTTTCTTCTTGAGTGGTCCTCCTTTCTTTGATCCAAAAATATCACCCCATCAATCTTTCCATTTTTAATGGCATTTTCTATGATCTCACCCACAATCACCATATCAGCAAAGTTTTTCATGGCATGACCAATAAGCCTATCATAGTACGAGGCTCGAAGGATATTGATCAATATAATAGTCATTTCTTTCTTAATAAAAGGAGGTTGAACTTGGGTGGCAACATCTCACCATCTTTGGGTATATTATTTAAAGTTTTCGTTAGCCTTATTTTCCATGTTTTGTAATGATAGTCTATCTGGAGCTATGTTTATGACATGCTTGTATTAAATAATAAATTCTTTAGCCAGATCTTTTCATGAATGAATTAAGTTTTTGTTTAATTGAATATACCATCTGGTTACTAATCTTGTAAGACTATCTTGAAAACAATGGATAAGCAACTTATCATTGTTTGTATGCCTAGTCATTTTTTAGTAGAACATAGTGATATGTGCTTGAAGGCATTTGATTCTATCATATTTTTTAAATTTTGGTACTTTAAACTTTGGTGGGATTACCAAATTTGGAACCAGATTGAGTTCACTTGCATCAATTATGCCAAAAATATTAACACCTTTAACAGCTCATAACCTTTCTTCCAAGAGATCTAATTTTTGTTGCACTTTTATATTCTTAGATTGTTTAAATGTGCCTTTATTTAGTTTCTCCTGTTCTTTTGGGTCATCTAAATCTAGGACCGTAATAGGCTCAACATGACTTGCCACAATGTTTAGGCCAACATGTCCTTGACTACATGGTTAAACTGTGAAGGGAAGTAAATTAAATTGAGCATGTGGCTACCTTTTAGGCTATGCCATTTGTGGATGCACTTGATGAAATGTTTGAGCATAGGGTAGGGTAAACTCTGGTGGATACAATGGATCTTTTCTATCATTGGTATTTTCTTGGGCCTGAGGCTCTTTCTTAGTGGTTACTTTTTTAGTTACCCTTTTTTTCTTTAGTCATTTTCCTTATCATGTCCATCATTGTAGTTATTTCTTTTCAAGTCTCTTCTTGATACCTAGTCATTTGTTCTATTAACTCTTGTTGAGACCTAATTATTTGCTCTTACATATCAAATTAAGCTTTTTCCATCCTTTCCATTCTAGATGCTTGTTTGTTTTTCATGATTCTGATTTATAAAAGAGTGTTGTAATGATGACGAGTGATTTGATCTATGTTTTTTTATGGCTTAACTATCTTTGTACCTAATCGAATTAAGGGAAACTCTTTGAAATTTATTATTTTGAGGCCTCTTTCTTTTAGTCATGATGCATTTTTTTAAATAGAACACATAAATAATGCATGAATGCATAATGCAAAGGATGTGCTTGTTATATATCTAGTATTTACAAAAGATTTTAAGACTAAACTTGAGCTACCATATCATAATGTTAGATTATTCTTACTAAACACTTCTTTTATTATAATATTAAAATTTTCAAAGGAAACGTCCTACATGCTTGTATTGCTCATAAGCACTATCTAGAAAATTAGTCAAGCGTTGGCTATGCTATACTGGGTAAACTTCTTCCTTTTCTTGTTTAGCTTCTTGGGCTATGTCTCTTACTTTAAAACTGACTTCTCTTATCTGTTCTACCAAACAAGTTACTTAAGATTCATTCAGCTAGCATTCTGTCTTCCAATACTATGCTCTATGTTTAAATTAATCTTGTTCCTCTCTCAAAACTTGAATGGCTTTATGTCAATAACGTATTTGCCATTTCAAGTCATTTACAATACCTTGTAGTATTTTTCTTTTCTTCCACAGACTGACTAAGCTCTTTTTCCTTAGACAACAAATTGGATCAGAGCTATTTTGCATTCTTTTTGAATTTTTCAAGCTCTATGATCAATGAAGTGATGGACCTATGCCAGCTTTCAGAAGTCTTTTCTTTTTTTTTTCAAGCCTTTGGGATTTTGCTTTACTCTTATCATTCTTATCTTTTCACTCATTAATCTCATGCAAAAGCCTTTTTTTTTCAAGCTCTCATTTTTTTTCTTCAAATTTATGCTTCATAATTTTCATGTTTTCAAGGATCATTTCGTAATGGGCATTTTCTTGGTGGTATGGTTTGTCTTTTTTATGACCAACTTTGCTTGTAACATGTTGACTCATCCATGTTAAATATTCAAGTATGGCTTTGTCTATAAAGCCTCATGATCCACTCTCTGGGTCTGCTTCCATTCTTTGATAATCACTTTCACCATTTTAGAAATCTTGGTTCCTCGAAAGAGAACTCTAATTCCCAAAAGCCATGAGTCATCATAACGAATTACTCTAATCTTAATTATCAATGAACCATTGCTGGAGCATAGCTTATACCTTCTCATGGTCCTAAGAGTGGAACCCATGGCTTGTCACCATATTTATATAACATGGCTTTTCATGGCATCCATAGAGCTCTCTATATAACTTGAGTATTGGTGAGATTTTGCAAAGTCAATACCCACTCTTCCTTCATTTTTGATTATGGCCACTCAACATTGTAGCATTCTTCAATTGGCCTACTTTTATTATTATAAGTAAGACAAAATTTACTCACAGATGCTAAAGATGACTTTTTAGCCAAATGTAGAATAACTTTGCAAACCCTATAAAACGTCCTCTTTTTTTTTACAGTGATTCAATTATTTAAAAGTTTCTGCCAATATGGAAGGAACATGATTAATTTTATTGTCCACCTGCTCGAGAAAGTTAATTATTGATAATTCAATGTGCCATAGGACCTTCGGGAAAATGATCATGCCATAAATTGCCAAAGCTATCATTCTCATGCCTTGTTCATCCTCTAAGTGTTTGATGATGTAATCACGCAAGATTTTTCATGGGATGCAATCATTTTTACCTTTTGTTTGGATATATGAGTTCACATTCTAAGTAGGGACCTTCATCATACAGGCAAGTTTGTTTTGAGATCTAAGTTTTTGACCTCGTCAATAAATTTTATTTGAATTAGAAAGATGCAACTATAGTAATGTAATATATTCTTCGATCATCGAGTTTATATCTATCTCGTTGAACATGAAACATCTGTATATAAGGTCTTCAAACTGAACTAAAGCTCTTATCAACTGATTTTTTATAGACACCTCAATGAGTGAAGCAATATAACCATATTTTTTCTCAAAAGCCATCTTTCTAGAAGTTGTTACACGGTGTTAGATCTCGACCAACTCAAAAATGTCATTTTGTTGGAATCTCAATTTGATTTCTTCAGGCAAAATTTCATGTTCAGATTCTTTTAGACGATTTTTCTTTCTGCTTTGGGCTTCTAATGATAGAGTTATCACAACATTAGTCTCTTCATATATGGTGGGCTTTGAAACCAAGAACATCATGATGGTGTTTTCACAGCAAGACCAAAAATCTTTTGACTAATATTGGCACAATGACAAACACATCCCATATGCAAGTATTTATGATGATGTATGATCATAAAACAAAAAGAGAGCAAAATAAAATAGGGTTAGTAATGATATTAAAATAAATATTCCATCATGTGTCTTAATTTAGGGTATAATCTACAAAAATGGTATGGCTCTATCTAAGGTTTGTTTCTTAAGGTTCACTATATGCAGGGTTTGGTAAATAACATAGGCTAAAAAGAATTTCCAAATTGATTCTCACTATCGTCCACTCTGAACTAGTAAGGCCTTCGATTCTCACCCATAAAAGGTTGCCAATAGAAAAGGTTCAACTTGAGTGGAGGTATTTTCGCTAGCCCAAATGGAGGTATTATAACCTAATGAAAACGTAGGTACTCTACTCCCTCCTAAAAAGGGATATGTTTGAGAGCCCGAATATAGAGTTTGTGCATGAATGCAAATGTGCATGTGTGTGAGGGAATGTAACAATTATTAATCAAAGTAAAATCAACAATATAATTAGTAACAATGTAAGACAAATAAAATAACATAATAAAACTAGATGAATCCATCAAAAATTTACCTTTTTTTATTTGTTTATTCTAAGATGAGATAAGAAATTAAAATTAAATATTGAAAAGATCGTAAAATCAAAGTTTGGATGATGCATGTTTAATTTTTGGCTTGACTCTCTAGCATCCCCAGCAAAGTCGCCAAGCTGTCATAACAATTTTTCATCTGTGGAGGACTCAATCGCTAGACTTGGTAAAAATTTTCAGAGTCACCATCAATCTTTTTGTATGGGGTGTGATTGACCACTCAAAAATATCATCTTTTAATAAAAATCTTAAAATTAATTAAGATTTACTAAGAGAGGTTTAGGTCTACGAAATCAAGGTTGGGTCTGGGAGTATGGTTATGAGTGAGGAATATATTAGCATCCTCACATCACCCGTTCAGAGAACAGTACCAATTAAATATGTTTAATCTTTTAATTTTGACGATATGATTTTTTTTGTATTTAAATTTAATTTTCTAAAATTTATTTATAAAAAATATATTTCTTTGTTGTGAAATTAACATTATTATTATTATTATTATTATTATTATTATTATTATTATTATTATTATTTTGTATTCTATAAATT
Source organism: Durio zibethinus (assembly GCF_047325235.1). Lineage (NCBI taxonomy): Eukaryota > Viridiplantae > Streptophyta > Magnoliopsida > Malvales > Malvaceae > Durio > Durio zibethinus. Next base: position 23,361,962 of record NC_143176.1, on the reverse strand, counting down.
CTCCAACGTTTTGGTGAAATTTATAGAAAATCATTTTTTAAAAAATATACCAGAAAAATTAACAATTCACAAAATTCTCAAAATCTCATCATAAGATATTTTATTTATTTAATAAAATGATTTTAAAAACATCTTGACTCTTTGGTGAGTTCCTAAAATTATTAACAAATTTTAATATTATCTCGACTGTTCGACAAAATCCTAAAAATTTTGAACATCTTTTAGGATTATCTCAATTTTTTAATGAAATTCTAAATAAAAATCATTCATTTTTTATAATTAAGGGATTTAATTAATTAATTAATTTTATTATGATTATTTTTTTGTTATTATTTATTGTTTATTGTTTTTATTATATTATTTTAAAAAAATTAGATTATCCCAATGTACTGCTGAAATCTAAAAATATTAATCTTTTACTTATATAAAAAAAATCGAATTTTCTCAATTTTCTTTAAAAAATTACAACTTTTTAAAAATATTTATTCAAGAAATAATACTAATTATTTCATTATTATTTTTTATTACTCTTTTTATATTGTTTAAATAAATCTTTATTTTGGTAAAAATAATTTTGAATTATTTTAACTCTATAGTGAAATCGAAAAAATTATTTTTACTTACAATAATTAAAGAAAACCAAATTCTTTTAGTTTTCTTTAAAAATTACATTTAAAAGATTCATTTACACAATTTATCATTTTTTTATTTTATTTGTTATTTTTTAAAATTTTTTTAGCAAAAATTATATTTTAAATTATCTCAATACTTTGGTGAAATTTAAATAACCTTTTTGCTTGCAATAAAATTTTATTTTCCTTAAATAATAACAATAATAATTATTATTATTATTAATTTTTTTGCATATTATATTTTTTAGGTTCATATTTTATTTTAATTTTACTTTTCATTTCTTTTATTTATTTCTATAATAATAATAATAATAATAATAATAATAATAATAATAATAATAAGAAAATAAATAAATAAATAAACAACAGAAAAGAAAAAAAAACATAAAAAAACATAAAAATAAAATAAAAATCAAAACAAAAAATAAAAAGACAAAGAAAAGGAAAAACCTGCCAAACGGGTCAAATCGACGTGCGGATCATATGCAGGTCGGACATGAGTCAGACGCCCAAAATGATTTTGTTTTGGAGCGCCTATAAAATGCCTATTTTTTATTTTTTCTTTCCTCCCTCTCTCTACCCGTAGAGCCTTTCTCTCTAAAAAACCTAACCCCACCGTCGACGGTCATAGTAACCCAGATTATAGCCAGTTGTCGTTGTGCATCGATGGCTAGAATCTTCAATAGCATCAAAATTTTAAAGTTTTCCACAATCTGGCAATATTCGTAGAATCTGGTCACTAGAAAAATTAAAGGTCATTGAAAAATTCAAAAATTTTAAAAATTCGGTGACCCAAAAAATTTTCCAAAAATTCTCAAAAAATCCCAAATTGATCCTTTTTATTTTCTAAACACTATCTCAAAATCATATTTTTCAAAAAAAAAATCTCAAACCTCTTATATTAAGAATTTCATTCTCGGGGGGTCTTTTTGTTTCTGAATTTTTTTTGTGTTTGCTGTTAGTGTCTCTGTCCAAGATAACTGTAATTGTTTTTGTTTTTGTTTTGTAGAACCCCGAGGCTTCCATTTGTGTTCCTTTTTTTTCAACTCTTTTTTGTTTTTTTTTTTTATATTATTCCTTTAGGTTCTCTCTTTTTTTTCTCCCTATGTTTTGTAGAAATTAGCTTTATTTATACAGCTTATGGGATTCAAATCCTAAATCTCTTAAGATGCTTATGTGAAAAATTTTGGATTTAATGCTGCCAAGTTAGGCAGTGTTAAAAGAGAGAAAAATCACTTTGGCAGCTTGATTTCAGTTGTCAGAGTTGAAACCAATTTTTTTTCCTTTTTTTTTTAAGAATAAGAATAATAATAATAATAATAATAATAATAATAATAATAATAATAATAATATAAAAAAATTATATGAAATCAAACAAAATTGATACCTACAATGGTTATGAATACCTGACGTAAAAGTGAATTACATGAAAATTTGTGGACATGTTTTTCTTATTATGAAACAATATTATGAAAGTTAATTTGTTAGAATTTTATTGAAAAAATATCAGAATGCGCAGTGGAACCTAATTTGATTTATGTTGTAAATTTTTATGCTATTGTTAGTTTCGAAAGTGATGAATCTTTAATAAATAAAGACTAATGGATTTTGGGTAAGAATATTTTGTGTTCTTTTTATTTTTTGAGGCTTTATCATTGATTCACATTCTTTTAATAAATGCTTATGTCATGACTTGAAGAGAAATATTTTATAATGATAGTCATAAGAAAAACATTTAATGATTCATTTTAAGATTTTGTATGAAAGATGATCTAAGTCTTAGACTTATTGGCATAAGGATAAAGAAGAAAAACTTTTATTTCTTGAATTTCTGAAACAAATGGTTGATAAATTTTGGTTGATTAAGCAATGGTTTAAAGTAAGCAAATGAATTATGCTGAAATTCAAAGATAAGATTTGTACCTTCAAGTGATTAATCATTTGTACTCAAATGTGTCATCATTAAAAGTGTTACGAGGATTATAAAGTAAGGAAGGTTAAGTTTGCATTATATAAGGACATTTAAAGTTTTTGGTAAAGTGAAAGAAATTCAATATAAAAGATCTTGCCATCTCAGATATCTATTATACAAACTATATTATAAATCTATGATGAGAGAATATATTATTAATCCAAGCTATGTGGTTGGATATGAGTATTTAGAAATTAAATATGATATAAGTTTTAACATATTGAAACTATCTTATTTGAATGGTTGATTGGAAAGAACACGTTTTGAGATGGAATTGTTACCTTTATAAAAGTTTAATAAAACAATCATATGGCAAGAGAAGTGATTTCAGAAATGGAGGAATAAGATATGGATGTAAAACAAGTTTCGAGGATGAAACTTTTTATAAAGAGGAAAGAATGTAATACCTTAGCCCAAATGATAATTGGGCTAAACTATTACTAAAGCTCATTAAGTTAATTAAGAGGTTAATTACTAAAGAAAAAGTGTCTGAGTGTTTTATCAAAGAAAAACCTAGTTATCGTGAAATAGAAAAGAAAATGCGAGTTCTTCTTTTTCATCTTCTTTAGGGTTAGAGAGCATAAAAAATCAAGTATAGGATCCAAAATTGAAGATTACATTCTAGTTAATTTCCTAATAATGAGTATCTACCCTCTTTTTATATAAGAAAAATATCATGTTAGTTGCTATTATTTGGAGTTGAATTCTTAAGAGAAAAATCGAGAAAAATTACAAATTTTTTCATTAATCTTTATGAACTATTTTGATAAATTATTGGGCTTTGTTTATTTCATGTTTTTAAGATTTATTGATGATTATTGAATGGAGTTTAAAGACTGAAAGTGTGGATTTTAGTTTTTAAAGATTGAAGGAGAAATTATATTTTTTTAATATGATGTTATGATCTACAACAGTGAATTAAAATGAAATTTTGTGTTAATAGATAGATTATTACTATAAGTATTTTATATTGTTGGAAAGCTTGTTGAATCTACTTTCTAATAAAATAAACGAAAGTCGAATATGAGTTTTCTATAAATAGTTGTCTAATTTTTACTTAAGAATATGTAGGTTGTAAAGCAACAGCATCAGGGTTGAATTACGAAAATTGTCTTAAATTTTATACAAGAAATTACAATTAAGCCATATATGTTTGGAAAGCTTATTGAGTTTACTTTCCAACAAAACAAGCGGAATTGAATTTGGACTTTCCTATGAATAAATGTGTAATTTTTATTATAAGGTATAGATACTATTTGACAGCAGCATATGATGTGGATTGCAAAATTTGTTATAATTAATCTATAAGGAATTATATGGTTAGAAAGCTTATCAAGTCTAGTTTTTAATGCATTAAAGAGATCTTAATTATAATTTGGATATATTGAGATATGATCATTTTAATGAAAGGAGATCAGGCTGCTAATATTAGTTAGTTGAGTTAACTTTTGTATAACTTAATTATTTTTGATATCATTGGTTTTGAAATGGGTTGATTAATTTCTATTATATTGAAATTATCTTGAATAGGCCATTAATTATTTTGAGAAAAAAACTAAGTGGTGGAATCGAAAAGAGGTAAGTAGAATCTCATATACTTTGCTTGTTTTCAAACTTATGTATATATTTATGTTTCTAAATGAGTAAATATTTTATTTCATTATTTTTGATATATGAAAATAGGACCTAGCATATGATTATTTGTGTTTTTGCTATGTAAATGATGGATCATGTTTATAAATGAATGAGAAAATGATTTATGTTTAAGGAACGATTTTATGATAGCTACATTTTTATCCTAAAAAGTGAGATCATCGACATCATAACTAGTTCTACGGCTTTGGCTAATGGGTAATAGTAGTTATCATAGACATTATCATACGACTATGCTAACGGGTTATAGTAGTTAGCGTAAAGCTTTGATTAACGGGTTATAATAGTTAACATTGATCATAAGGATAAAATTGTCGATACGATCAATGTCACAAATTATAACAGTGACCGTAATTAATGATAAACTAATGATTTATGATAATGATGATTTATGATGATTTTAATGATTGATTCATGATTTGATTTGATTACAATATTTGAATGGTAGTATATTTTGCAATGATTTATGAATTGATATATTTTGATATTGATTTATGATCTACGAAATGTTTGACATAATGATATAGAAATGTTTTGACATTATAATTTGACAAATATTTTGAATGATCTATATAATATATATGAAAACGATGTTTGATCTAATAAGATGTGTAAGCCTATACTTGCTGAACTATAATTTGCTCATTCCTCTTTTACTTTTTTTTTAAAAAATGAATAAGTGATAAATTTGCTTAGTTTTGTGAAAAGTTATAAGATCTAATAGGAAAGATTATCTAATCATCAAAGACAATGTTGGTCAATGAAATCTTGTAAAACGATTTTATATTTTTATATGATTTGTATTTGAATATATAGAGATATATCATTAATTAGATTAAAGATATTGATTTTGCTTGATAAACTATATTAGTTTATTGAAAAATTTTAAAATGATTAAAAAAAATTTCATATTACTTTAAAATTTTACTTCAAGATAATATAATCATATTGCATCTTGATATCGAAACATAACACCTTTTCAATCTAAAGCAAAGAAGATTGTAAGAATAAAAAATTGATTTTAATCTTTCTAAATATATAAAGTTGTTAAAAAAATATTTATAAATTTTAAAAGGCTTCTCAAACAACTATAATTCAAATAAATTGATGCAATTTTTGAAATGGAAAAATACTTTTAAGAATTTATTTTTAAGTTTTCAAGTGTGAATATTCATCTACACAACATAGAAGATTTGAATGCTTGCTTTCCAAAATGTGAGTATTCCAATACTCAACCTATAACATTTGAATACTTTCTTCCTAACTTTCAATTTTCTATCCAAAATGTAAATATTCAAATACCCAATGGCTATTCTCTAATTGTCAAATTTTGTCATTTTGAAATAAAGTAATTGAATATCCCTTATTTCATTCTAAAAATTATACTTTCTAAAACACAATTTTATCAACAAATACATTCTACATAAACATAATTTCGAAAACCAGCTACATTCTACATAAACATAATTTAGAAAACCAGCATTCTTACTTAGAAAACATTGTCCTATGGTAATATATACAACATAAGATTCTCGCATGGTAATTTTCCTTCACCTAAATGACATTTGAACTAGAAAATCCCTTTTCATTTTTTGGGCATTGCCGCGGGGTATTTATTACCATCAACCCATTGCATACTTCTGAGTCCAGCTACAAGCAGTTGCCTCATACTTAGTCCTGTCAGTCTTGTACATATGAGCAATTTCAGGAACAAGAGGATCATCTGGGTTTGGATCTGTTAACAGGGAACAAATAGATAACAGCACCTACAACACATAATAGAGTTGATAAGAAAGAAGCATTACAACCTACTTTGCACCAAACATTTGCAAGGTTTAAATCACAGAGCTGCATAAAACCACGTCAATCGATAAAAGCAAGCACTATGTATTGGTGTGCTGAAGTTTCATTGCGATTACCCAAGCTTTCACCATTTACAAAGTTATGCTCCATTCAATACATACTAACAGTAGTACTCATTATCCTGGAATTTAGGTTGGGATGTCTAGGACGGTATTGAAATAAAGAAAGCCATCAGTGGCAAGGTATTCTCCCCATGTATCAATAAATAAGCATACTGAGATATTACCCCTCCAACCAAGAGATGATCAACACAACTGTACTCCAATCACAATCTGAAAAACTCAAGGAATCATGCGTTGAATTACTCCACCAACCAAAAAATTAAAAGCTGTGTATAAGACTTGAAATTGTGGATTATAAAGGACAAAACAGTATACTATCCGTGCATAAGACTTGGAATTATGGATTATAAAGGACAGAACAGTCTGTCGTTCACAATAATTCCTAAACAGGATTATGAAGAGGATTTGGATTGAAATATGTCAAATGACTACATCACAATCCACTTAGCTCCATTAAAAAGCTGGTGATAACGTACAGACTATTAATGATTAAATCAGCTGGATCTTCAATTTCATCAAAAACTATTAGCTGCTCAATGACAAAGGGAAGGCAAAGAACTAACCAAACCTTCGAAATGGTAAGTGCAGGGCTCCATTGTTCTTTAAGAATATCTAAGCATATGCTTCCATTGCTATTAATATTTGGGTGGAACACTTTGGTCCTAAATGCAACCTGAAACACAAAAAAAGACACAATCAAGTTGACCGATTCATATATCTAATAATAAGGAACATAACATTCGCCAAGTCTTAATTACAATTTGGCAACAACCCCAAAACCTAAATATGAAAGTTTGCATAAATACATGAATATATGTTTTCATATATGTTTGTGTGCTCAAGGAGTCTGTGTTTGCAATTTACAGTCCTTCTTCACCATAAACTTATGACCACCTTCTTCCTCCCTCCTCCCATTCACTTTCATCCCTCCCTATCCCAAAATAACACTTCTCTTCTAGCAGGGAAACCACAATCCAAAGAACATTATTTCCCCCAAAAAATGTTGCAGATTGCTACAAGGTTCCATGGTGAGGAGAGGTAATGAGAAAAGTTGCAATCAATAAATATGCATGTCCCGTTTGATCCACAACAATCCTACTAGATTGGAGCACGATATAAAGAGATCATGCTAAACCTTGTTATTCCTGTTAACTTCATCCATTATTAAATTAGAAAATAAATGAAGCCAATATGATCATATTTGCCACTACCACCATTCAATAACATATGAGACAGTTTATGTAACTATAATCCATGTGAAGTATCTCACAATTATCCCCGCTTTAGTTTTCACTTTTATAGGAATAGACATATAAGATAGGGACATCCCAAAATTAGAAAAAGGTTAAAATTGTTTATAAGTTGGAGTGAGTTTGTTTAGACGGCAACTCCATCTAAAACAAAGTGAGAGAGCTGATAGAGAGTTGCTGATTTAAGAAGAGACTTCCGTCCCAGAATTCCCTTATCTCGCTTTCTAGGATGATGTTATCACATTACATGTGAAGTTTTTTGCCATTGTTATAAGGCAAGGAAGATACACATAAAATAGAAACTAAATAGAGGTTGCAGTATCCAGAGGAAAAGTACCTTAGGCGGCTTAAATGGGTAATCAGGTGGGAAATGTATGGAGACTAGAAAGACTCCTCCGACGTATGGGCTATCAGCGGGCCCCATAATCGTTGCTTGCCAATGAAACATGTCTTCAGCTACAGGGCCTACATTTAATGAAAATGATCAGTGAAAATCAGTTATATAGAATCAGTCAAAATGAAAGCATTTGAAGCTGGGTTGCATTGCAAAAAAGACCACATCTTGATCGAAGTGAACACAAAAATAAATTAGCGAAAGAGGTGTAAAGCGGTGATAGGAAGGTAACCATGCAAGGTTGAAACTTGAAAGAAGTTAAAAGTAAAAAGGAAACATCTTTAAATTTTAAGGATGGTAAAAAAAAAAAAAAAAGAAAAAGGAAAGAATGAGTAGAAACCAACCAGCACTGCAAGAGGTTGGAGGGTCCTTCTGTAAATCCTTGAGCTCTTTGAGGATCCTTTTCGATGCCATCAAATTCACAAACCGAATAATCAATCACCTGATTCATCACCGGATCCTCGCTTAACTATTCTCTAAAAGAAAAGAAGAAAAAAAAAGGCGAAATAAGCCAAGAGATGGAGAAGCAGCATACCCAACACCCAAATCAGAAGCAAATCTGGAGATTCAAAATTAGAAGCAGGCAATTGATGCGAAATCAGAAAGGAAAAAAGTGTTCTTCACGCCTCAAAACCAAAATTTTTTTCTATTATTACTCTTCTCTTATTTATTTTTTCTAACAATTTAAAGGTAATTAGGAGAAATTTATATTTCACACGAGAAAGATACAAGGAAAAGACATTGGCATGATTTGAAGATCAATATTAGAGAAGTTTCAAGATGTTAAATGATTAATGTTTTTATAGACCAAAATATTAATTTTCATAAAGATCTTCATTAGATGTATGTATTTTATTTTTCACATACTAATAAAATAAATTATTAATGTGTTTATCTCATTCAATCAATCTTTTTACCAACAATTATGTAAAAAATTGATTACATTGCATAAATTTATGCATATAATGAAATTGATTCTACAATTGAGTTTAATGAATTGTATTATATTTATTTGAAAAATTGATACTTATAAAAACTAATATGGGAAATAGCCTGAAAACATAAAAGAGAAAGACATGAATTAATCTACAACAAAAAAAATTATCACTTGTTATCAAGTAACGAATTAAACTGGGTTCTAATAGAATGACCGATTATTTAATTGTCATGTTTTTGTTATATATAGAACAGGAAAATTGTCCTATAATTTTTATGAAAACAATAAAAAAATGAGTAAAGAGATCTATCATGAGAAATTAGATGCAAGTAGAGAATATATGTAGAAAATAAAATTTGGCTTCAGGATTAGTTTTATTATTAAATCATGGCACCAAAATTGAGATAATAAGTTGAGTTAAGCTATTTGTATGATTTTATCTTTGTTGATCGTTTATAAATCAAATATTGATATAATTAAAAAATATTAAAGCATTTGTCAGTTATTGGCATTTTGAAGGATGCTTATCAATGTCTAATTAGGCGTGTTTATAAATTAGAAAAGAACATGCAAATTCAATGTTCCAAAGGTACCAATACATGCATGTGTTTAATTTCATTTTGTGATGGCATGAAAAATATTGGTACAGTTTACCATATATTACGAAAATGAACTAAATGTGATGGAAATTTCTTTCTTATATAGATAAGAAAGATATGGACTTTGGAGATAGAATGTCATCATCCATTTAATACATTATTGGTTAAAGACAATGAATGTATTTTTGCTTCTTGTACTCGAAAAAATAACCTTTTGTAGGCTATTAAAATGAAAAGTAAACAAGTTTTCAAGGTTTTTAATAGTTTCATGACAATGGCAAGGTTGTGGATGGTTATATATCATATTAACATACGGGTTTAAATAATAATATTGGTTTGTAAAAGCCATAAACCTTAGAGTTAGCCAATCGATGATTTAACCAATGCAAATTCATCATGAATTTTTGAATGAAATATGAGTAGAACTCATATTATAATTATTGTTTATACTATTTTATGAAATGATTCTTTGGATTCATGTTTCATGACTTGCATTGATATGGTAATTTAGATTTGAATATATTGGTCACAAAATGATTGTGAAAATATTTGAAATTGGAGTTAAATATACTATGGACTCTTATTGTTTATAGACATATTGGTCCTATAAATAAAGTTTGAATTTATTATATATCTGAAAATGTTATGACCAATTAAAAGTGATAAATTACAGAGATATATAGGCTACACAATGATGGAGAAATAAAATTCTCATAAAATTTTGAAATCAAGTTTAGAGATTTCAATAATCATGAACTTGGAATTAGCCATTAGGCAATTACTATATGCATTGAAAACTCATGATAGCATTTAAGATAGTTGATTTTTACTAAAAGCCATCATTATAAATGAGATAATTTTAATAATCAAATCTATATGATTTATAAGTATGAGGTGGATTATTATGGTTGGCTTAGAATAGCCATAAGCCAAAATTGATGTCACAATCTTGATCACGTTGTGGTAATTTTTGTTATATATATAATCTATTTCACAGATTGTACAAATGATTTATCATCTATGGTTTTACATAGTGAAAATTTTAAAGTATATTTACTTCGGAAACCATGAATGATTCAAAGATCTTGGGAATTTGAAAACTTTTATAATAGCAAAAAAAAGGCTATTTGATCCATTTGGGTGATGAAAATGGTTTTGTTCATGGTAATGAAAAAATTATTAATAGTATCCATGATGAAATAGATTCATATAAATATTTATGAATTGACATAAAATTCATAAACAAAGATTATATAAGTATGATTATATTTGAAATCTGCTTATTGATATAAACTTTTATATTGAGTTAAAATATAAAGGTTTTGGAACTTTTATTGAAATATTAAGATGTTAGTTAATTATCTTTAACTAAAGGTGGATTTGAAGGCTTTTTACTTAAAAAAAAAACCACCAAATAGTGAAAAGATAAATGAAATGGTAACTTGATTAAGTATATATGATATCTTGATAATTAAATGAGATATTCTTTAATAAAAGAATGCATACTTGCACATGGTGGGAGTGATAAAAATCAAAAGAAATAAAAAATTACTACCATAGTGTTGTAAGATTTTAGTATAATTTTATAAGCAAATTATACAAGTTAATAAGTTTAAACATATATTAAAGTAAAGTCATAAAAAAATCCTTAAAAAAAATATTAAAAGGACTAAAATTGTTTGGTTTATTCATTGAGTTTTTTCAATTGTACTAGAAGTATAATTGTATTAAAGATGTATAAAAGTATGAAAATAGAATGGTCGAAAGTTATGAGTATAGAGTTGTGGCCACAACCAAAATTAACTATTTTTTAAAATGATAATAATGAGGCAACAATGTCTGGAGCATATAAATGATATGCAAAATGAAAAAGTTTGAATGTATTAGCCTGAAGTAATTATATTAGAGATTCAATCTCAAGTGAAGGGTAATTACCATAAAAGAAAATTGCATTCCAAAATATTTGGTTAGTAGTATTACAAGTAGAATGGATTTAAAATGTTACTATTAGACACCAATAATGGGAACTCAACTTTGAATTAGTAATATCTAATTACAAAGTTTAATGAGTAAAAATAAGTTATTGTTATGTGTCTGTTAAACACTGATAAATTTTATTTAAAATTTAAAAACTATTGTGATCCATTGTGTGAGTAGGATGAGTTTTATACTCTTAATAGAGTTTTAAATGTCTAGAGCAATAGAGACATAATGGAAACTCTAACTTTATAAACATAGAAGTGGTGCCACTTCAACAAAAGAATTGATGTCTCTCTTGTAAATGTTTATGAATAGGATAAGCACATGGCTATAATAATACTAAAAACGGTTATAAACCTCTGACAGAGGAATAAATAAGTATTATATGTATTATATCTTTAATTCTAATAGTAGGAGTTGAGATTTAACTGTGGACACTATCAATTTAGTTAGAATTCTAAGATATATACGTTAATTGAAGGTTTAAATCGAGAAATACTTTCTTGTATTCATAATATTTATTTGTGTTAAAGGTAAAAATTAAGCACTAACATTTCAAACTAGTGAGAGATTGTTGGTAGTTTAGAATTTGATATATTCCACATTGGATAAAAAGATTTAATTATTAATGAATAAAATTAATTTTTATATTAATTTTATTCATATTTTAAATAATTATATTTAGATAAAAATAATTATCATATGACAAATGACCATAACTATTTGAATATAAATAGATTATTATTCATAAATGTTATGATTATATTGAAAGTTATAACCATTTAAATAAAAATTTATATCTGTTCATTCATTATAAATAAAATTTTTAATATAACTATTTCACTATTTCTGATTAGAGAGTGTGAACTTTGTTATATCTTAAAAAAATAATTACTTTTAAAAAATTATTCTTTACGCCTCAAAAGCCAAAATTTCTTTTTTATTATTCCTCCTCTCTTATTTTTTCTAAAACTATCTTCAAAAGATGGCTTGTTCTCTGAGTCTGATTGTTGGACTCCTTCAATCATTCTAACAACGTCATCCATGTTCGGTCGCATGTCTGGCACCTTTGCCACACATGCCATCGCAATTTGTAACATCTGCACCATTTCTTCTTCAATGTTTTGGAACCTCATCAACTCCACATCAAAGACCTCGGCTGTCCATTCCTCCCTGACAACAGATTGAACCCACCTAGGAAGATCAACCATGTCATCCCGTCCTGGTGACTGGAGTGGTGCTTTCCCAGTCAGCATCTCAAGGAGCAGGACACCAAAGCTGTACACATCTGATTTATGGGTATGCTTATGGGTTTCAGTCACCTCAGGAGCACGATACCCGGCTGTCCGAGATGGAGTTGCAGGGACATTCATAAGAGGGGTCAAACCCATATCAGAGATGCACCCGTCAAGATCTTGATTGAGGAGAACATTTGAGGACTTGACATTTCCATGAGTAAATTTTGGACCACCCATAGAATGGACGTGTGCGATTCCTCTGGCAGCTCCGAGGGAGATTTTTATTCTGGATTCCCAGTCTAAAGGGTTTCTTCCACCTCCCCTGTTTCCTGTTGTCAAATTCATGAAATATAACAGGCTTAGTTTCCACAAACTTATTGTAGAAATTGTTTGAAACTGAAATTGGGGAGGGGGGTGAGGATGGAATTACTACGAAAGAAAAGAAACACGAGTAGAAGAACCATGTACCACGCAAAAGTGTCGATAAGTTGCCACCTGGAATATAGTCATAAACTAAGAGCTTCTCATCCTTGGAGTAATAATAAGCACGAAGTGGGACAACATTTGGGTGCTGCCCGACCCTTCCTATAATCTCCGTCTGCCGCTCAAAATCCATCTTCCCCACAACCCCTTCCTTTAACCGTTTCACCACCACCGTTGTGCATTCCTCCAGCGCAGCCTTATATGATGTGCCGTAACTACCCTTTCCCAGAACTTCGGCTGAAGCCCTTAACAAATCCTCAAGGTCAAAATTATAAGAACATCCTTCAAAGAAAACAAGCTGTTTTTCTCAGGTTCTTGCACCCCACTGCCAAACTCCTCTTTTGGCTTCTCACTCATGCCACCACCAGAAGCCTTCCCCTTTAATACACCACTTCCTCCATTATCCTTTTTCTTCAGACAGCAGCATAAGATAATTAAAGCTAAAAGAAACAGCAGTACAGACCCTCCAACTGCAATGGCAATAATAACTCCCAAACTCAGTTTCTTTTTGGAGCTTTGTTTCTGAGGAAACACTGGTGACGATGAAGAATAAGCAGGAGATGGTGATGGCGGGAGAAAGCAGGTTTGTAGAGGCAGTCCACATAATAGTGAGTTTCCTACAAAGGATGAATTAGGGAATCCCTGAAGGGGTAATGGGATCGAACCATTAAGCTGGTTATAGCTTAAATTCAAATGGTTGAGCCTAGTAAGGTTAAGATTCGGTATTGTTCCAGCAAGGTTGTTGTTCTGAAGGTTCAATCCAGTAAGCAGTGTCAAGTTTTGTATTGCTTTTGGAATGTTGCCTGTAAAGGAATTGAATGAAAGATCCAATACATTGAGTTGAAGGGAAAAGGAAACAGGAAAATCACCAGAGAAGTTATTATGTTGAAGGTAGAGGTATCGGAGTGATGGAAGGGTTGTAATATCTGAAGGAAGTTCACCATTGAAGCGATTAGATCGAAGGCTGAGAATCTTGACTGCACTTAATTTACCGAGGGTGTTGGACGGGATATGGCCTATGAATCCAACCCCAGGAAGCCTCAGGGCAAGCACACTAGAATTATCTTGACTGCAAGTGACGCCAATCCAGGATGTGCATATCGGTCGGCTGAGTTCTAGTTAAGATTTCGACGGTGGGGGACAGCAGCAGCAAATTCAAGAAGGGCTTGCTTATCTGAGTTTAGATCAGAAATTATTAGAGGAAGATAAATGCCTATGGTGACTAGGGAAGAAAACACTGAACTCAGGCCGAACTTCATAGGTTGTTGTATAGTGCAGGGAATAAGGCAATGATTATGGTGATGAAAATGTAACATCTGTAGTCCTCGCTGATTTCCTGTTTTCAACAAAATACTAGAAAACACATTAGGATAGAAGGCCTGCATAATGAAGAATTAAAGTTCAATGTTTATAGGGAAAAGAATGCAATGCTACAACATTTAGTTGCAAGCATGAAAAGTACATTATACAAGGGGACGATACAATACAAACACAGAAACAATCTAAGGTATCTGGAGCAAAGAAAAATGAAACAGCTAAGGCTCTGTTAGATGGCCTATTAATTAATTAACTGGCACCAGGCAGAATATCCAGAATGTCATTGAAATTTATGCTCAGGTGCAAAAAAGACTTGATTCAGCATAAACTCAGCAGATGCTTAAATTCCAACTAGCTGCGCTTTTATACTTTTAGAAGGAAGGGGAAACATATCCAATAAGAATGTATTCTGACATACTTTTCTATAAGGCAGTTTCTAAAATTCTAACTAGTTGCTATTACATACATTTTGAAAGGAGGGGTAAACATATGCAGTAAGAAAATACTTTGACACTCTGCTCTTCGAGGGCCATCAGTAGCTAAAATCCTAACTAGCCGCACTATAATAATATTCAGAAAGGAGGGGGAAACATATCCAATTAAAAAGGTACTGCTTTGACATTCTCCCCTGTGAGGCACCATAAAAAGGAATACGAATTAGCAAACATATAACAATTTCTTAAAAGCAAGGGAAAACACATCCAATTAGAAAGAACATTGACATTCTCTGGCACAAGGCTCCTTTAAAAGGGCACTGGTTTTGATATCCAGTGTGCATTTGAATACCGTGGGCAGTGTGTCAAAAGGTTGAATCCAAATGATCGAGATGTATTTATACAAAAAAGAAAAAAAAACTTACTCCATAAGAAAAACTTTTTCAATTGCTTCTCATGAGAAAAATGACATTCCCTTTATGTCTTTAATAATATAAGTGGAATATAATTTCTTTATGAATAGTAGTTCCTTTTTTTTGTCTCAAGTAAGCAGGATATCTTTGAAAGACTAAACCTGAGAGATTAGACTTCGCCTATCACATTTCAAGGTCCCCTAAAAGGGAGAAGGAAAATATTTGGAAAAAAAAAATCACTGTTATCATACTAGCTTTATAAACTGAAGGGCCTGGAAGGGAAGTAATAATAATAATAATAATTCAAGGGTGAAGTGAAAAAGGGTCGTAAAAACAACAAAAAGGTGGGAGGGATGACAGCATTAGTGCATTTCCATTAAAGAGCACTAAGAGAAGAATATACTTTGGGAAAAAAAGGTAGACTCTTTTAGAACTAAAAATAAAGGATAATTAAAACAATAATTCCGTAAGATTACGGAGCTTCTCTCTTTCACGTTTCAGATTGACGGCTTTTGTTTTGTTTTCGTATGAAAGGAAAATTTTCAAATTTGAGACACGTTGAGGGAGGGCGAGGGTAAAGTAGTTGAACTACCTTAGCTGCATTGCCCAAGAAAAAGAGGTGGAAAACATGAAAAATGAAACCCACATTTACGCAAAAGAAAAAAGTGTTTTTTTTTTTTAACGAAAAAATATAAAAAACTTTGAGAGCATGTAAGAAACCCAAAGTTGTTGAATCACACGGTAGAGATAAAGTGGGCATATTATGAATTGATGTCAAAACCTGAAACATTCCCCAGTACGGCCCTGATCTACAAGCTTGATTGTGAGAAGCAAAATCAACGCTGAGAATAAATTAACTTACAAGCAGTTGAAACAAGAAAGTGAATTTAAGAAAAAGAGCAAGTAATGAAACCTTGGAAAACAGCATCCAAATCCGATGGAGGACTGAGGGGAGCCAACAGGTGTTGGGTGAAAGTGGAAGTCAAGGTTGAAAGGAGATGACCTCAGCAGGCCGCCACATTTGCAGAAGGAGAGAGGCAGGCTTTCAGATCCAGAATTTGGTTAAACTGATATGAGCAACTAACCTCAAACTCAAACTGATATGAGATTATAAGATCCTTCCTCCATAACGGACAAAAAAAAAAAAACTAGAGTTATTAAAAGGAAATTAAGGTTTCGGTGAATGCTGGTATAATTCTTTTACGCAATATTGAATATTGCATCAAAAGACAATATATATATATATATATATATTATAATTTAAGAAGAATATATAAGAATATAAATGACAACAAAATTTCATGCATATACTTATTTGATATCATTTATACATATAAATGTGAACTTAAAAAATGATAATAGTAAACGACCAAAATAGTTTTAGTAAATAAAAAATGATAATAATAAACGATTAAAATATCTTTAGTAAAATTTTTAATAAATTTTAATTAAAATGACTTTTTGTTATTAAATTTTTATTGAGATAAGGTGGATAAAAATGAAAAATTAGAAAAATAAAAAATAAAAAGTAAAAAGATGAAAAATATATATTTTTTCCCAATATGCTTGGTAAAAAAATAAAAAATAAAAGAAAAAAGTAATTTTATTTTGCATTAATTGCTTGATCAAAAATAAAGGTTTAAATATAAAAAACTTTTAAAGTAATATTAAATTATTATCCAAGTCATATATTTTTATTATAATTAATTAACTTTTCAAATTTTTATTTTTACTCAATTGAGTTTTTAATTGGACGGAAATGAATTAATAATCATCATAATCGTGTTACCTACATGATTAATTTTCATTTAATTGAGAATTCAATTAAATAAAAAAAGTTTCAAAAGTTTAACTAATTGTGATAAAAAATAAAAATTTAAATGATAATTTAATTTTAATTCAAGAATATTTTATATTTAAACTAATTAAAAATGAAAATTAATATTATTTTATCATTATATCCTTTATAAGTTAAAATAAAAAATAAATCTAAAAAATTATAAATAATTTTATAAATATATATACTTGTTCACATTTTTCTCATTTCTTATTTATTTTTTCATTTTGAAATGATTTATTTTTTTTAATAAAATAAAAAATGACATTATTTTAATTTGTGCAATTAAATAATTAATACTAATGCCAATGGCACCTAAAACTCTTAATAACCGCTCTATCCCCAATCTGAATGATTTTATAGGAAAGGCAGCTGAAACCTTGCATAAAATTAGAGGTATCAAATGGTTGTGTTAGGCCGGTATAATTTATTTAAATATTAACTTATATATTAATAAATAGTGCCAGTCAAACATTATTTTTAACAGTGTCCTGTTAATATGGTTATGAAGGCTAAGATTAAGACTGAGACTTAATACGGCACATGACTCATAATTTTTGTAAGTCGTACTGTATCAAATATAATATTATTTTTTATCGAAATAGGTCAAGTATAATCCAATAATAGTTTTCAAATTTAATTATTTTTTTTAAAATTTATCTATTATTAAAAATAATATGCAAAAATAAAGAAAAATAAAATGAAATAAAAATGACATATTATTTATATGGTTCAACAAAATATATACTAGAATCCACTAAATAAAAATATTAAAATTATAACCCTAATATTTCAAAAAACACATACATATAAAAGATATTATAAGATATAAGATTATTATTTTATTTTTTTATTCTCATGTGATAACTTATTTATATAATATGTTATTTTGTACATTTATTTTATACCTTTCATCTTATAATAATTTACTTTATTAATTGAATTTGTACTTAACTTGAAGTCTTAATTTATTTTTGTCATTTTTTTTACTGATCACTCATGTGTGTGTGTGTGTGTAGCTAAATGGTTGAGAAAGGAAAATGCTTGACGCATCAAAAATAAGAAAACCCTCCTTTGTTATTCATTTATAAATAAATTTTACAAATCAACTTTACGCACTTGACAGAATAATATTGACCATTAACATTTTAAGGGAAAAAAGGTTCTATTTATTGAGCTCCCTTTCTTAAAAATATGCAGACTGATAAATCACAACTATATTAATTAATCGAAATGAGACGGTTTGCCACCACAAAACTTCATTAGTAACCAGCTTTTCTCTTTTTATTTTTATTTTTTTATTTTTCTTTTTTAAAATTGATCGAAGCCAACTCTGGAGTTGCACATGTCCCAACTCGCTAGCTAGCTAAGAAAAACAAGGATGGTGGAAAGTTCCAACCCTTATGATGATGTTTCAACCCCCATCAAAAGGGTCATAATTGCGCTCTGTGGCAAACTCGATTCGCGGTGAAAGAACATTAAGCTATATTAGAATTAGTTTCACAAAGGTATAATCTCATAACCTCACATAGCCATATATGTATATTCATAAATTTAAATAATAATTATCTTATAAGAAGAACAAAATACTAACTACTTCTGTAAATAGATGTAGATATCAAATTTTATTTAGGTTTATCTAGTGAAATTTTATTTTTAAATTTTGTTAAAATTAATAATTAAATGTAATATTAAAAAATTTTAAATTACAAAAGTTTTTTTAAAAAAGTTATTTAAAAAAAGAGAGAATTGGGACAGGGATAGGGATAGGCATGGTGCCGTGCATGGCACCAACCTATTCACCTACTTCTACTACCACCATTCTCAACCCCATCAGACCCTAAACCAGTACCCACCTACCCTTGCACAGCACTATACCCATGGAACTCATACCCAAAGCTTCTGCACCTCACATGCTCAAACTACCCAGATTCATTAACCTTACCCTACTAGACACCTACCCCCAAACTCAACTGCACCTGCCACCATCTCTTATGCTACAAAAAATTTTTTATATATCGATACTTGATTATATTAACGGTCAAATTACATCAGTAAAAGAGACTTTTATTAATAGATTTTTAATATCATCAGAATATACTATATTTATACCAACATTTTATTTAACCATCGGTATAAATAAATTATTTTTGATAGTATATAACTATCCGTCAATATAATATATTATATACTGACAGTTATTAATGTAACTGTCAGTATAAGCTCAAAACAAAAAATTATTGGCTTTTATTTACGAAAAAAATTAGGGGGCGTTTGGTTCATGGAATCGTAGATTCCAGGGGAAAGTGTGATCCCCAAAAAAGTGTGATATTCGAGGTTATTCAATGTGTTTTTAGCCAGAAAACGCTTTGATAATCCCTTGAAAAACCTAAAAAAGGCTAAATGAAGGGATGAATCCTATGACCTTATGGTTAATAACTGTATGCCCTAACAGATTGAGCTACTCTAGTATTTTTATAATTAAAAGGTATTATTTGGACTAAGAATAATCCCTTCCCATTTTTTTGAGATTATTCAAGACATTGTTGGCTAGAAAATATCGTGAATAATCCCCTTCAATTTTTATGAGAAGATTATTCAATGCATTTTTGGCTAAAAAACACCTTGAATGTTCTTTTGAAAAACCCAAAAAATGCTAGAGGGAGAAATCAAACCTACAACCTTATGGTTAATAATTGTATACTCTAACTGATTGAGCTACTATAGTATTTTTATAATTGAAAGGTATTATTTAGACTAAGAATAATCCCCTATAGGAAGGGATTATTCAAGATATTTTTTACCAGAAAGGCCTTCAATAATCCCTTCATAAAAATTAAAGAGGATTATTCAAGGCATTTTTGGCCAAAAAAATACCTTGAATAATCCTTTTCAATTTTTATGAAGGGATTATTAAGGGTGTAAATGATACATTAGTACTCGTAATCTACTCGAATTTGATTCGAATAAAACTCGAATTCGGTTTGATTATTATTAAGTCAAGCTTAAGCTCAAGTAGCTTAACTTATCGATTGAGCCAAGTTTTAAAATTTTTATACCTAGCTCGAGTTGTTCATGAGCCTAATCAAGCTTTTATATTTTAATTATTTTAATTAATAAAATATCTCAAACTTGAGTTCAAGCTCGAGCATAAATAATCGAGTTTTTGTTAAATATAAGAATCGAGCTTAATTTTACATAATAATCGAGCCTAATCGAGTGAGCTCGAGTAGCTTAATTTTTATCTTGAGTCGAGTTCGAGCTAAACAAATGAAACTCAAAAGAGTTTGAGCCAAGTTTCGAGCATCAAATTTGAAGTTGAGCTTGAGCTTGAGCTCGAGCTTAGTATTGTATCAGCTCAAACTTGATCGATTACACCCTTAGGAATTATTCAAGGTGTTTTTGGCTAGAAAACGCCTTGAATAATCCCTTGAAAAACCCAAAAAATACTATTGAAAAGGATCAAACCTATGACCTTATAGTTAACAGTTGTATACTCTAACTGATTGAGCTTTTTCAGTGTTTTTATAATTAAAAGGTATTATTTAGACAAGGAATAATCCCATCTACGAAGGGATTATTCAAGTTTTTTTTACCAAAAACCCCTTCAATAATCTCTTTTCATTTTTTTTAAGATTATTCAAGACATTTTTTGCCAAAAAATACCTTGAATAACCCTATTCAATTTTTTGTAAGGGATTATTCAAGGCGTTTTCTAGCAAAAAACGCTTTGAATAATCTTCTCATAAAAATTAAAGAGGATTATTCAAGTTATTTTTGGCTAAAAATGCCTTGAATAACTTATCAAAAATGCCTTGAATAACCCAATTTAATTTTTTGTAAGGGATTATTCAAGGCATTTTTTGGCCAAAAATACCTTAAATAATTTTTTATAAAAAATTGAATGAGGTTATTCAAGGTGTTTCTGGTCCAAAACACCTTGACTAATCCCCAAAATGTTTAAATTATTTTCTTTCCTTCCACCTCCCACCAACTCTCTCTATTTGTTAGTACCCATAGCTTAATCTTTATCTCCTACCAACTCTCTCCACCTCTCACTGACTCTACAAACTTAAACCCATCGGCACTGATTTTGTTTTAAAGTTAAATCAAAGTTGAAGCATCAAGACTCTTGTCAATTCTCAAAGGTATTTTTTATTTTCTGCATTTCAATTTTGTGTCATAGAGCATGCCTATTTTTTTGGCCCTTTTACTGGCGCTGGCTTTGATGATTGAATGTTTTGTGAAGAAGTAATAGCTTAGGAGGATTGAATGTTTGGGGTTCACTCCAAACAAAACATAATCCCCATTTTCTTGGTAGTTTTGGTAATGCATCTTTATTTTAATATTTTCTCATAATTGGTTGACAAAATTTTCTCTATTTGGTCAAAATTTGTAAATGATGGTAGATTATTGCCATATTAAGGTGTAATCAAACTGTTCATATCTGATTAAAATTAATAAAAAGAAATGAAGCAAAGGTTTCTTATGCTCCATTTACTAAAAATAGCTTAGAGATGTTTAGTTTATCAAAAGGTTACTTATCCATGTCTAGATAGGATGAACTTAACATTTTTTTCAAAAAATCTAGGTAAGTAAACTTTATTACCATCTTCATGAACTTTATAATTTGTCTATTTTCTAACATTTAAATAACTAGATGAAGTTTCCTTTTACCTAGATCTAATGCTTTTTACTTTCAACACAAGGCTATGGTTGTTTTTGACTTAAATGCACTAAATGAGAAAACTGTAGGTCCAGACGGTTCGGCCATAAAATCTTGGAATTCTAGTAATGCTGAATTACTCACTAGATACACTATCAACCAGGGCTATACCATTAATGGCTGGGAACTTGGTAAAATCTCTCCCTCAATATGCAGTTTAATGTGTAGGAAAAAATGATGATCTTGCCTTTATTTTTTCATTAGCAAATTCTTTTCCTACATTTTTTGTTATATGAAACAATGAAATTTCTTAAATAACAATATGGTTGATCAAAAAATGAATGGTGTGGCTTCGACATTGGAACAAGAGTTACAGCATATCAATATGCATCTGATGTGAACAATCTTCAAAATATATATAGAGGATTTGAGGTTTAGCCATTAGTAATAACACCAAAAGGAATCTTTGATGCAAACTGGTTCACATAATTTGCACAAAAAACACCTAAATCTCTACAAGTAGTGACTCAACACATTTACAACCTTGGTACAAGTACAACAAAATAGTAAATTACATTGTTTAAAAAATATTTCCTGGAATTCAGCTATTAAATTACATATTTTCCTTGTATATAGGTAATGATAATCAGATTATGAACAAAATCATAGATCAATCTTATTTAGATGGTGGGTAGTAGCCCTTTAGAGACCTTCAAACAATTTTGAAGAATTCAATAACTGCAGCAGTTGCTTGGGTTGGTGAAGTCAGGGGAGCCTATAACAGTAGACAAAATCTTGTCAGCAATTCATTTGTTTATAGTTTCTGGTATGCTTGACTTGACCTTGGGAACATTTCCAATATTAATTGACTGGTAAAAGCTTAATTTGACATGGAATTCTTTATTGGGTTTTACTAATTAAATAGGTATTTGGACTAACTTGGGATGGCATCATCTTACTTTGGGCAGTTGTTTATTTTCTTCGAGCACTATGTTCATAGACATTAAATTATAGATATTAATGTTCTTTTTTTTGGGATTTGGTACAATGACGATAGTTCTTGACTTATTTTAAATTTGTGGATTATAAAACAATTTGTTTGTTGTTTTATTTCAAATGTTATAAAATAATTTTACCTTTTTGTATTTTTGCTTTATATGAAACCATATCATATTATGATTATAAATAGATTAATATTAATAATTGAAAATATAATTAAAAAAAGTTTTTACTGACGCTTTAAAATTTATACCAACATGTTTTACTATTGAAATATTTCAGACTATACTGATAGTCATCACCAACCATCGGTAAAAGTTAAAACACATAAGGTTATACTGATGGGCATTTACCATTGGTAAAAGATATACTAACGAAGATATCGTCAGTATAAGTTTAAAATAATAAAACATATGAGTCTATACTGATGGAAATAATTGTCAGTAAAAGGTATGATGTGAAACATACAATAGTTACTATACCAATAGCTCTACATATAATGACAGACTAAAATCGTTATTATATCTCTATACATATTTCGACAGCTTAAAAATCGTTAGTATAGGTTTATACCAATAAGGGATATATTGCCGGTTATAAATTCATCAGAATAAATATTTTGATTGTCAATATAAGGTTTATTGTGCTATACCAACGAATTTGTAACTTTTACTGATGATTTTTTAAATATTAATAAAGAGCAATTTTTTTGTAATGTTGGCAGTGGGAGTTGTAGCAGGAGCTCTATAAGTAAAGTTCTATGAACATAAAAAAAAAAAATCCAGTCTCAAAGGCATACATCGACACCCAAACTCTCATGCCTAAAAAACCCAGCTCCTCGCATGCCCCCCAAACCTCTAAGTCCCAACCTTCACGCACTGTAGGAAACCCTTCGACCCAACACCCATTCCCACCAGACCAGATCTCCATCAAGACCACACACCTAACGACCCCTTTTACCTCAATAGTACCCAATACCCAGTCCCTTTTCACATTGGCAACCCAAAAAAAAATACAAATAAAAAAATTCAAAAAAAACCTAAAAAAACACACAGTCATCACCGATTATGTAAAGAACCATTACCGTCGATCTACCAGCAAAAACAAAAAAATATATATTAGTTTTGGTTTTATAGAAAATAAAAAAAGGAACACTGAAACTTCAAACCTTGATTTATGTTGATCAGGACTGTTTCCAGCAAAAAGAAGGGCAGATTTGGGCTCAAAAGATTGAAAAGAGTTTTTAGAAAAATTTTAGCAATTTTTGGTCACTGGGAACCACCGACGGTGAATAGCGATTAGTGGCGCATGGCTATTTTTTAGGTTTCTAGCCAGCAAAAGTTGAGAGAAAAAAGAGAAATTGTTTTTTGAAGAGAAGAAGGAAATGGGTTGAAAAAAAAAAAGGTCATTTATATAAAAAAAACAAAGAAGCAAAATGACACTGTTTTAAAAGGAGAGATCCATGCGTGTTCGTCACCTGACTCGAGATCCACACAACTCGACCTGTAAACCTGTTTCAGCAGCCTTCAGTAGCTTCAACGAAACCACTCGCTAAACCCTTGTTAGTCTAATCAAATTGACGTTGACTGAACTGTTGACCAATACAGTTAAGGTATTTTTTATTTTTATTTTTTATATTTTTTATATCATTTTTAGCTTTATTATTGTTATTTATGCATGTTTAAAAACTTTTAAAATTTATTAGAATAAATATTTGTTGTTTTATATTAATTAATTAATAATAATAATAATAATGACAATAACAATAATAATAAAAAAATTGATTTCAAAACTTTTTATTCTTTTTAATATTTTTTAAAAGAATAATAACCCAAGTGTTAAATAAAATATATATATAATGATTATAAAGTAATAAGAAAAATTTCCCTACCTAGATGTTAAAAGGAATATAATCGTATTTTAAATAATGATAACTCTGCTTAGATGTTAGGGAATTATTGAAAAACTAATAAATAAATTAATAATATTATTAATAATAAATTGTTATAAAATAAAAATACATAAAAATTTTCAATTAATTTTCAAAAATTATAAAAACCAAACTTGCTTCAAAAATCAGCCGAGATGTTAGAAATTTTTAAAGATGTTTGCAGTTTTTTTAAACTCCAAACCCTAAAATTGAAACACTAACCCCTTCAAACCCTAAAACTAAAACCCTAAACCCTTTAAACCTAAAATCAAAACCTTAAACCCCAAACCCTAAAATCAAAACCCTAAACCCTCTAGATTCTAAAATCAAAACCCTAAACCCTAAATCGAAACAATAAACCTTTCAAACCCTAAAACTAAAACCCTAAACCCTTTAAACCCTAAAATCATAACCTTAAATCCCAAACCCTAAAATTGAAACCCTAAACCTTTTAAACCCTAAAATCAAAATCTTTAAACCTTCCAAATCTTAAAATTCAAAACCCTAAAATCTTTAAAACCTTAAGATTTCTAAACCCTAAACCTTCAAATCCTAGACCCTTGAAACCCCAAAATCTTCCAAACCTTAAAATCTAAAACCTAAAACTCTAAATTTTAAAATTCAACACCTAAAACCAAAAATTTGGTATGCAATCTCAAATCATCACTCAAAAGTCACGAAACTTTAAAACCTTGACCCATACCTATGTTCAAAACCATTCTGAAACTTTAAGGATAAGTGTAAAAATTTCAAGTGGATTAATTTGTTCTTGAATGCCACCTAGATGATGGAGTATTTAGGAAACTTTATTCCATTAAGTTTTTCATGCGAGTCCTTAATTCGCTTTAACAATGAGATGATAACTAATAAATAAAAAATATAATAATAAAATAAGATTTTAAATAAAAATAGTTGTATCTAAGCTCTGCTTAGATGTTGGAAAGTCAAAATGGTCTCATTATATTTAAGAATCCATTTTTAAATTGCATTTCATCAAATTGCACAACATCTATTGGCATACATATGTCATCATGTTATTGTTGGTACTCATTTTTCATTTCTCTTTCTTTACTTTTTATTTGCTACTTAATAATACCATCATTTACTTTTTCATATCATTTACTTTTTCATATAAAATGTTTTTAAAAAAAAGGAAATACATATTTTAAAATTGTGATATTATAAAATAAAACAAAAATAACATTCCAAAGGAAATAATTCTTGGTACTCTACCTAAATGTTGGAGAGTCACCAACATTATCTTTTACAAAGAGTGTTATTTTCATTTTAAGGAATATTGTATTAAATCTCAAGTGAAAAAAGTTACTTTAAATTTTGCCTAGATGTTGGAGAATTTTAAAATAATTCTTTAACTTAAAATTTTTCTCAATATTCCTAAATAAAAAAGTTTTAGCAAAAATTTATTTTTTAAATGAAGGAAAATAGTATTAAATTTTAAATCAAAACCATTTCATCCAACATTGAAAATAACACATGATTAACTGGTACCAATCTATGGGCGTTGTAGGGGTACTAATCATTCCTCACACGTAACTGACTCCCGAGGTTAACTTGGTTTTTTGTCAAAATTTATCTTTTTAATAAACTTTAAATTTTCTTTTATAGTTTTATTAAAAAGATAAATTTTTGGATAGCCAATCACACCTTAAAAAATATTGTTGGCAACTCTACTATTTTTCTTGATTTTAAAATTTTTTGCGTCTGGTGGTTCCAAAACTATTACGATAGCTTGGTGACTCAACTGGAGATATTTCTAAGAGTCAAGCCAAAAATTAATCATGCGTTACTCGAATTGTTGGATTTTACGATTTTGATTGATATTTAATTTTAATTCTTCCAAAAAAATAACAATAAAAAATCTTACCTGTTAACATCCTACCTTGGTTTTGTCATTCATTTGTTTTTCTTTCTTATGTTGTTAATCAAAATATCTCTTGGCACATATTCTGCATATTCACTCGCATGCATGAGTTCTAAACCCAGGCACTTTTTCATTTGGGAGAAAGTAAAGTAGTTACGTTTTTATGAGGTGATAACTTCCGTATTTGCTAGCGAAATACCTCAACTCAAATTGAACAATTTCTGTTAGTAACCCATAATGGGTGAAGATTAAGGAATCTTACTAGTCTATAATGGACGATAATGTGATGAATAGTTTAGGAACCTTTGGATGCATAAATCTTAACCCAACATATAGTGAGCCGTAAGGTTCAGCCTTAAGATAGAGCCATATCGCTTTTCTCGAGAAAATTACCTAAAACTAAGACACTATGTATATTTTGTCTGTCATATACTATACTTCTTTGTTTATTTATTTTACTAACATTATTGACTTGTTTAATTCTTTTTTTGCCTTCAATTTTGCTACATGCATCATATAAGTACCATATTTCTTAGGAGGGTATTATTTTAGACCAATCTTCAACAAGAAAAACTCATAAAGCCTACAATGGTATCATCTGCATGTAATAACTACTTAAAGGTTAAGTACTCAGGATAAAAAAAGAACTATTTAGTAGATGATCATATATCGGTGATGTCGCAGTCAATGCATGTGGATTTCAATCAAAATGACACATCAGAATTGGAGGCTATCTAAAAACAATAAAAAATAAAGAGAAAAATCTTTTTCCAAGAGAGATGGGGATGTGGGATTACTTATATCGGTAAAGATCGATGAACAACTTATTAGAGCTATGGTACAATTATGGGATCAATCTTATCAATGCTTTATTTTTAACCAAGAAGATTTGACCCCCATAATTAAAGAATATTCATCTTTACTCTAGATAGAGTCTGTTAATCAAGATAAGATCTATTAGAAGGAATAGAAGACTACTGAATATAGAAAAAAGTTAGCTAAGATTATGTAAATAGGGGTCAATGAGATAGATAAGCATAAGAAGGAAAAGAATGGGATTAAGACTATTCTATCAATTTTTATGTTTAAGCATGTAAAGAAGTATATTGATACTGATTAGAGGTTGGATGTGTTTACTTTGGCCATATAAGGATTGATGATATTTTCCAAGGTATTAGGATGTATAGAAGCATCAATGGTTGACTTTTTTAAGTAATTGGATAAAGATATAAACCCTTCATCGACTATTTTAGCAGAGACAATTAGATCGCTTAATTTTTATCAAAACAGGGATGTGGGATGATTTATAAGATGTGCTAAGCTACTTTTTATTTTGCTTAGAAGTCACTTTTTTTTTGAAAAAAAGATATCATTTTGATTGTTCTCTATTTGTTTTATTCTTATCAAGGAGTTTGTTGCCAAGGAATGGTAGAAGGATTAGACAAAAGGTCAATAGATGTTATTCATTCTAGAGCTTACCAGTGAGGATGTAACATGAAAGGTATAATGGATGCTTCTTATAATTATCTTGTATAGTTGTGGAGATGAGTCATGGGTACCCTTGTTAGGAATATAGAAGGCAATGAGTTGTGCACTTCTTATGGTTCAAAGATAATATGACTCACGACAATTTATCCTTATAACACAAGGACTCAATTCACTTGAATTTGATTATGGAGCACTTGGTTATGTGAAAATGGTCCGTGAAGTTATCAAGGTATGAAAGTAGGTTAATCGAATGAGCCCAGCTAGATTTAAAGATAATATTATGTAAGGTTACCTTGCATGAAAAATGAAAAGGGTTAATAAAGTTAGGCCTTTACCAGTCAATATTTCAAATAAGTTACCCACTTCTATTTCAGGGTCCATATTGTCAACTTTTGAGATCACCCAATGAGAGTTTGATATTAAAAGAAACAAGTTAGAGGAAGAGAAGATGGTAATGATGGATCAAGTTAACCAACTGAGATATGATTTAATGATAAAAGATGATACAGTACAAAAATTGACCAAGAATATTAGAAGAAGATTTGTAAGCCCTTCATCAAGAAAATAAGAGATTAAGGTTGGACATTAAATCTTCGAGGGGACCTAAAAAGGATATGGAAGAATTAAGAGAGATGGTTATTTGAAGAATATAACTCCAAAAAATAAGGAAGTAATATCTGCACTCACCAAAAAATTGGAAAAAAAAGTTTTTAGGAGTTTATGAAAGGTAGCTAAGTGCCAAAAAGAAAATGAGAAGCTAAAGGTCGAACTAAAGAAAGAATAGAATAGGAACTTTGATTTGCAAAATGAGAAAAAAGCTTTAGAGCAGGAACTAATGAGCTTAGAGCTTTAGTTGACCAATAATCAGAACCACATAGATAAGATTTTGACTAAATAATAAGAGAGGAAGGATTATTGGGCTCGCACTTGTAATATAGAAGTAGATGTTTAAGAAATGTGAAGAGTGAAAAGCTTAGAGAGACAACAATACATAGAACATTTGACTACTCGAATTTACAAGGCTGTCCGAAAAATAGGTAACTTAGTCAAAAAAGTAAAAGCACTGGAATAGGAGATTATATCGAACCAAGGCTATAGTCAGAGATTATTAAAATTTTTATGTGAAGCTAAAGAGCAATATGCTCAAATTAAATGCTTTTATGGTTTTAATGCAAGGATGATCAGATGATGTATAAGGATTCCCATGGTTAATGAAAGTTTCTTTTTGTTTCGATTGATCTAAAACAATACCCCCAATTTGCATTACATTTATTCCATACATGCATTTTAATAAAGCCAAATACTAATAATAATAACAATGATATTATATCATGCGATCTAATTCATCGTTAAAAAACTAAGGTTTAAGGATAACGAAGTCGAAGAACCCAAGTCAGTCAATCTTGCATAGATATAATACTTGTTCTCAGGCTCGAGTTATGAAGGGAGAAAATGTAACTAAATTTGAGAGAGTTGAAAGGGCACAATAGGAAATAAGAGAAAGAGCGATAGAGATATAGCAAAGTATCAAAGTACAGATGGCTAAATTAAGACAATTAATATCTAGTTTATTGAAAAGTAAGGGGGTCGCTAATGCATCAAAGCCAGAGGAAGAAGTTAATATGAAAAAGCCATTATACCCTTCGGGATTCACCTTATCTCAAGCTCAAGTTCAAGCTCTTCATGGCATACACGTACAGCCATCAAGTGTGCAACCATACCCTTATGTTAATCATTCTACTAATCAATAATAGATCCATTTGAATACTAACTTGAGATCTATCTTACTTGACCCCATTATGGTACCAAATCTGGATGACCTAATTGAACAAGAGAAGTCTCATGAAATGTCGAAGCCTGTTATGAACTCAGAAATATGAAACAAGTATGATCATCTTGAAGAAACGCTCAAAACAGTGGAAGGTAATGATATCTATAGGGTTATTAACGCTAATGAGCTCAACTTGGTACTTGACTTTATTATCCCAGTAAAATTTAAAACCTCAGATTTTGAGAAATATGATGAAACAAAATGTCCTTTTACTTACCTTATCATGTTCTGTCGAAAGATGATGGGTCATACTTAAAGTGATAAACTCTTGATACATGATTTTCAAGATAGTTTAACTGGATTAATAGAAAGATAGCACGTGTAGCTAGATTAAAGCCTAATCCATTTGTGGAGCTAGATAAACTTTCATCGCCTAGTGTAAGCATGTCCTTAATACAACCCTTAATAGACTATTGTAGACATTCATTTATGTCCGGGCTTAATCAAGACTAATTTTCTTTGTATATATTATTGTAGAATAATAATATATTATTATTACTATTAGTATTACTATATCATATTATATAGTATAATATATTATAGCATATTAGTACTATTATATTAGTATACCATATCATATTATTATTATTATTATTATTGTTGTTGTTGTTATTATTATTATTATTGTTATTATTATTATTATTATTATTATTATTATTATTATTATTATTGTTATTATTATTATTATTGTTATTATTATTATTATTATTATTATTTATCACTATTATTTCCATTTTTTTATCTTTCTTTTTTGTTCAAATCTACCCATGGGTAAGGAAATCTGAATTTGACTAAAATCTCATAATCAAAGATCTTTACTGCAAAGTCAATTGGTGTAAATGATGGAATTAATTGGGATCAAATCAGACACCTAGGATCATGCTCAGATAAAACCAATCTCAAGATTCAAGCATGGATTGATTTTGCCTATTTCTTAAAAATTCTCCTAAGCCTGCTTATAAATTGGATGAGAAATCATAGAACAGAGCACACAGAGATTTTTAGAAAGGAAGGTCTAAAAATTTCTAGGGTAGTGGGAATATTCAAAAATTTTGATTTTAGTTTTTTCGGGTTTGATTTAAAGTTTTTGGGTCTAAATTTTGTTTTTAGGGTTTAGGACGAGGTTTTGGGAAATTTTTGAAGTTTTTTGGAAAGATTTGGGGTTATTTTGGGGTTTTCTGGGTTTTTGGAAGAATTTTTAAATTTTTTGGCAAAATTTTCCAGCGATAGTTGAATTTTTCGACGGGATTCAGGTGACTTTTCTAGAAATGAGTGAGATTTCCAATTTTTAGTTGAACTTCTCAGCTAGTGTCCTAAAAACTGATGGATTTTTTAGTTTCTGGTTGAATTTTCTGATGCCATTGTTAGGATTTAGAGAGAAAACAAAGGATTTTTGGGCTAGGGAGAGAGAGGCTTTGGGATTTTTGAAGCAAAAAATGCTAAAAGTGACTTTTGTACATTACTTGAAAGACGTTGTTTTGAACACCCCAGATCTGCGCGTCTACTCGAAAAACCATGTGAAGATCCACATACAGACCCGATCCGTTTCATAAGATTTCTTTTTCCATTTTCATTTTATTTTTTGATTTTCATTTATTTTCAAGTTTTATTTTATTTTCAATTGTCTATTTACTTTTTTATTTATTTAGTAATTCATTTTTGAAAAAAAGCTTTTCTTTCTGGAAAATAAAAGAAGCGAAAAAAATCCTTTCCAATAAAGGAAAAAAAGGAAAATTTCCTCAAATAAAAATCCTTACAAAATAAATTCATGAATTCTACCAAACTATTGGAGAATTTTATGGGTTAATTTTTAATGGAATCCACCAAACTATTGGGAAATTCCATAAATCAGTTTTTTTTTTTTTTTTAAAAGGAATAATAAGTAAAAAAACAAAATTTCTCCTCTAAACTATTGGAGGATTAATTCAAAATGAGTCATACCAAACTATTAGGAGACTTTACTAATTTTTTAGGATAAAATATATTAATAAATTCGACAACAAAGCTTCTTCAGAGTGGGACACTAGTCTCCATGAATACTCATAAAGTGAGAGAATTATCTTGAGTTGCTACCAAACTATTAGGGTGATTTTAAGATTAAGTCTCAATATTAAATATTTTGAGAAAATACAAATATAATCAAGGCCTGGAAAATCTGAAATCAAATTGGTATCATCATTTGGATGGGCATTGTGAGGGTGCTATAACTTTTTTCACGTGTAACCGTACTCCCGAACCTAAACTCTGGTTTTGTAGATCAGATTTGATTAGGTAGCCGATCACACCTAAGCAAAAAAGATTGATAGCGACTCCTTTAATCCATGTCTAGCGGTGGGTTTATGAATTTATACGTTATGACAGTTTAACGACTTCACTAAAGACATTGAGAGTCAAGCTAGTAAATGATTTCTTATTACCCAAGCCTTATTTAATAAACTTGAAATTATTTTATTTCTTTTCATTGCTTATCTTACTTTATTATTCATTTTTATTCCTTTTCATTGTTTGTACTTATGTTGGCATTGAATTAATCAAAAATTTTGATTTGACAAAACAAAAATTTGCATAATTTGAATCAACCTTGTCCAAGCTTGAAATGAACATTTTTCCACCCTTCTATCTTGCTAGAATCAATTTGAAAACCAAAATATGTCAAATTCTTAGAACAAAACATTTTTAGTGCAAGTTATGATGGAAGGGATCGATCCCCTAAAAGAGGGGATCGATCCCCTTCTTACCAGATCGATCCCCCAGCAAAAGAGATCGATCTTATTTTCTTTCAGAACCAAAAATCCTTTAAGTTTTGGCAAAAACCAATTGATCCTCTCTTTGTAGGGATCGATTGGTTGAGGTTGCAAGATAATCAGATCGATCTCCTTAATCAAGGGATCGATTACTTTTTCATACAGAATACTTTCTTCGTGAAATTTTTCAGAAAAGGGATCGATCCCTTACATAAGGGATTGATCACCTAAGGTAAGGGATCGATCCCCTCTTAAAGGGATTGATCAGTTGTTCAAACAGAATGTTTTCTAAGTGTTGAAACCCAAAAAACCAATCGATCCCCCCACATAAGGGATCGATCATCTAAAAAATAGATCAATATCTTAAAGCAAGGGATCGATTGGGTAAGGCAAAACAAGCACAAAATTGGGCCTTTTCAAACATGAACCGATCGATCCCCTAAGGAGGGGATCAATCCCCTAAAAGTTAGAAACTCTCTACGACTATTTTTTTACTAAAATTTTTACAGGTTTGAAGCATCAAATGCATTCCAACGGGTTTCAACTTCTTTCTAACTATAAATCAAGCATTCCACTACAGACCAAGAGTAAAAAGAGCTAAAGAAACTTATTGCTATTCACCTACCAATCTGCTCAAGCATTCAAAGTTGTAAAAAGAGAAAAAGTGCATAATTCATATAAATTTTTCTCTACTTTCTTATCTATACCTCTGTGTACTTCAACTTAGCAAACACCTAACCTTTGTGAAGTTCTTAAAGTTTGCCAAACACTTCTAAATTTTTGTTTTATGAGTGTGTAAGCTTAAGGGAGAGGATAACCCTTAAAAGTGTATGTTATTGAGTTTGTAAAGCTTTGTGAAAGCTTAGTTGTAATCCTTATCTAATAGTGGATTGAACTCTTTAGCAAAAGAAGCTAAGGGAGAGGACGTAGGTGCCTAAGAAAAGATCGAACCTCTATAAATCTTGGTGTTAAATTCTTTAATCCTATCTCTTGTTTATATTCATCTATTGTGCTTATTTGTTTTGATAATTTGTGGTTATTGAATATTATCTTTGAAAATTTTATTAAAACCAATTCACCCCCTCTTAGTTTATCCAAGTCTTTAAGCTAACAATTGGTATCAGAGCTAGTACTATTTTTTGTAGATTTTACAGCCCAAGAGTGGTCCTGAAAATGGCTCAAAGAAATATGGTAATTAATGTGGAAGAACCATTCTCAAGCTACAATAACTATACAAGCCAACAAGAAGTATGTTTCATGGCAAATGAAATAGTTGCAACATCTCTTGGAAGTGAAGGGCATTTAATTGTTAGACCCCCTCTCTTTGTTGGTGATAACTACTTCTATTGGAAGACTAGGATGAGGTTGTTCATTCAAGCTAATGATTATAAAGTCTGGAGGATCATTGTAAATGGTCCTCAAATTCCAATGAAGATGGAAGATGGTAAGGAGATGATAAAGCTAGAGAGTGAATGGGATGTTAATGACATGAAGATGGCTCAACTCAACGTCAAAACAATGCATACTCTTTTATGCATTGGGACCAAGTGAGTATAATAGAGTTTCCTTGTGTGAAAATGTAAAAAAAAATTGGGTTAAGCTGGCTGTCACCCATGAAGGTACAAACTAAGTGAAATAGATAAAAATAAGCATACTTACTCATGATTATGAGCTGTTCAAGATGAAACCTGATGAAACCATTAGTGAGATATCAAACGGTTTCACCGACATCATTAATGGTTTAAAGGCTATTGGAAAGACATATTCAAATGTGGAAATGGTGAAGAAAATTCTTAATAGTCTACCAAAGAGTTGGGAAGCCAAAGTGATAGCCATTGAAAAGTCCAAAGATCCTCACACACTTTTCTTTGTATGAACTAATGGGCTCTCTCTTCACTTATGAAATGAAGATCAAAAGGGGACAAGAACCAGTCAAGAAAGGTGGCATTGCTTTCAAATCTACCTTTCAAGAGGATGAAAAAAATTTTGCTCAAGAGGAGGATGATGAAGATGAAGAGATGGCCATGTTTGCAAAGAGATTCAAGAAGTTCATGAGAATGAACAAGTTCCCAAGTAGGAGAAAACCACAAAGGGTGATGACTAAAGGAGAATTAAGTAGAAAAGAAAATGAACAAATTATTTGCCATGAATGCAACAAACTGGGTCACATTAAACTTGATTGTCCTTTGTGAAAAAAGTAAAACATGACCAAGCCAAAGAAAAAAGCTATGGTAGCAACATGGAGTGATAGCGACTTTTTCGATGATGAATCAAATGAAGGGGAAGTAGCCAACCTATGTCTCATGGCTCTTGATGAGCCCAAGGTAACCTCTAATCCATGTGATTTAAATTCATACTCATTCGATGAACTACAAGATGCCTATGATGAATTAGCTATAAAATTTGAGAACGTGAGCATAAAATATAGAAAAATGGTCACTAAATTGAAACTAGAAAATGAGTCATTAACTAAAGCAAAAGAAGACTTAGAAAAGGAAGTTGAGCTCTTAAAGGTAAATGTCAATGACTTGACTAAGAAAAATAAAAATCTGTATAATTCATTTTTTAGATTTTATATAGGTTATCAAAAGCTCAATGACATGTTAGAAACACAAAGAGCTTTCTTTGATAAAGATGGACTAGGTTATAATGGTGACAATAAAGAAACTCACTTGAAAAATTTCCTTGTTAAGCCAAATGATTCATCTAGCATATGTGCACATTGTTATAAATTGGGTCATTCTATATAATATTGCTCTTTAAAGAAAATCACTTATAGAGGTAAGCTTATTAGAAGAGTGTGGATTCCAAAAGGAGTTAGCACATCTCAAGATGAGGCAATTAAAATGAAGTGGATTCCAAAATGCATAAAAATTATTAGTACCAACTCTCAAGGACCCAAGAAAATTTGGGTACCCAAAACAAAAATTTAATTATGTTTTTGTTGGTGGATAAGCATTGCTACAAAGCTAATTCAAGCAAGAACAATCAATGAGTGGAGCATCCAATGTGTTTTGAGCATCCAACTACTAGACCTCTTCAACTATTGCATATTGATCTTTTGACCCTACTAGAACAATGAGTCTTGGTGGAAAACAATATAGGTTTGTTATTGTTGATGATTTTACTAGATTCACATGGGTTCTCTTTTTGCATTCAAAGAATGAGGCCTTGGAAAAATTCATCACTTTTAGCAAACAAATACAAAATGAAAAAGGTTATTCAATTACTAGTATTAGAAGTGATCATGAAAAGGAATTTAAAAATCTAGGCTTTAATGTATTTTGTAGTGAAAATGGTATTAGCCACAATTTTTTTGCTCCTAGAACTCATCAACAAAATGTGATAGTAGAAAGGAGAAATAGAACTTTAGAAGAAATGGCTAGAACCATGCTTTGTGAAAATAATTTACCTAGATATTTTTGGGCGAAAGCCATAAATACTTCTTGCTATATTATAAATAGAGCTATGATTAGGCCAATTTTGAAGAAAACCCCCTATGAACTTTTTAAAGGAAAAAAGGCCTAACATAAGTTATTTTCATCCTTTTGGCTGCAAATGTTTTATTTTGAACAATGGAAAGGATGATCTTGGTAAATTTGATGTAAAAAATGATGAAAGAATTGTCCTGGGATATTTTTTGAACTCAAAAGCTTATAGAGTTTTCAATAAAAGAACATTAATGATTGAAGAATCTATACATGTTATTTTTGATGAGTCTAACCCACCTCCGAGAAAGATGCTTCTTAATGATGATGATGTAGGTATACTTCAAGAATGGATCAATGATGCATCTCATGACATTGAGGAGAAAAATCAAAAGAAAGAAGATGAGTTTCTAGAGGAGAGAGAGCTAAGTCATCCTAGAGAAAGAAGGTATGTCAAAGATAGTGAAATCATTGGTGATCCAACTTAAAGGGTAAGAACTAGATCTTCTTTTAATGTGTGTAATTATGTTACTTTTTTATCCCATATTGAACTAAAAAATATAGATGAAGCATTAGGAGATGATCATTGGATTTTGGCCATGCAAGAGGAATTGAACTAATTTGAAAGAAGCCATGTATGGAATCTTGTACCTAGGCCTAGTGATCATTCCACCATAGGCACTAAATGGGTTTTTAGGAATAAAATGGATGAGAATGGGAATATCATTAGAAACAAAGCTAGATTGGTAGCTCAAGGGTATAAGCAAGAGGAAGGAATAGATTATGATGAAACCTATGCTCCAGTAGCAAAGTTAGCAGCCATAAAGATGTTGCTTGCATTTGCATGTTTTAAAAATTTTAAGCTTTTTCAAATGGATGTCAAGAGTGCATTTCTTAATGGTTTTATAAATGAAGAAGTGTATGTAGAGCAACCTCCTGGTTTTGAAAATCCAAAATTTCTAAATCATGTTTATAAATTGACAAAAGCATTATATGGTTTAAAACAAGCTCCTAGAGCTTGGTATGAAAGATTGTCAATTTTTTTTATTGAAAATGGTTTTAATAGAGGAAAGGTTGACACTACACTTTTTATTAAAACAAAAGGTAAAGACATTATCATAGTGTAAATTTATATTGATGATATTATATTTGGTACTACTAATGAAATTCCTTTTCAAGAATTTGCTAAGATTATGCAAAGTGAATTTGAAATGAGCATGATGGGAGAACTCACATTCTTCTTGGGACTACAAGTAAAGCAAACAAAAGATGGCACCTTCATTAATCAAGCTAAATACATCAAGGATTTGCTCATAAGGTTTGGATTGGGAGAATCAAAGCCTTGCTTGACACCAATGAGCACTTCAATAAAGCTTGACAAGGATGAAGGAGGTAAATGTGTTAACTCTAAACTATATAGGTCTATGATTGGTTCATTGCTATATCTTACTGCTAGTAAACCTGATATTATGTTTAGTGTATGTCTATGTGCTAGATTTCAATCATCTCTTAGAGAAACACATTTGTTTACTATCAAAAGAATTTTTAGATACCTTAAGGACACCCTAAATTTAGGATTATGGTATCCAAAAGGCTTTTCATTTGCTTTACATGCCTATTTCGATGCAGATTTTGGTGGGTGTGATAGAAAAAACACTTCTGATACTTATCAATTGTTTGGAAATATGCTCATATCATGGTTTTTCAAGAAACAAAATAGTGTTGCTCAATCTACAACCAAAGCTAAATATGTAGCGATCGAAAGTTGTTATGTTCAAGTTTTATGGATTAAGCAACAATTGGAGGATTTTGGAATAATCATGGATCATATTCCCATTAAATGTGACAATACTAGTGCCATCAATCTCACCAAAAATCTAATTCAACATTCTAAAACCTAACATATTGAAATTAGGCATCATTTTATTAGAGATCATGTTCAAAAGAGTGATATTGTGCTTGAATATGTGGATACCTTGCATCAACTAGCTGATATCTTCACAAAACCTTTTGATAAAGATAGATTTTATGCAATTAGAGGTGAACTTGGCATGATGAATGTTCCTTGAAGTGAATTTCTTGATGTTATGATGAATTGTGCACTCTTGATTGTTCTAATGTGTGTTTATCTAATTTTTTTCTGTTATTTGTGCATGATTGTCTGCTTGAATGATCATATTGCATATTTTTCAAATCTTTTTAATTATTTAAAAAAAATGTTACAGCTCAAACTAATCGATCCCCTTTGGGAATGGATCGATTGGTTCTTCACCCAGTAGCTAGATTAAAGGGAAAACATAAGGAACCGATCGATCCCCCTGAAAAAGGATTGATCGAATGAGTAGACAGTAGCCAATTTTCGTTCAACTCATGAATCGATCGATCCCCATTGGGATAAGATCAATCAGGTATTCAACCAATAGCTATCAGAAGGTTGAAATGAGCAAAACCGATCGATCCTCTTCAAAACAGATCGATCGGTTCCTTACAGAGACCCATAACCGATCGATCTCCTATTTCAATCGATCGATCGGGTCATGCTTTTTGGGCATAATAAAGTCGAGTCTTCTCTTTTTCATCGATTATTTCAAATTTTCTCTCTCATCCTCTCCAAACCCTAAATACTTTTCACCCAAAATTGTTACTCCTTAGCTCTATTTTGTGTAAATTTCTTCACTCCAACTTAATCTCTTGTCGAAATTCCTCCCTGAAACCCATCAATTTCGTCTCAAAATGGCCCCAAGAACCAAAGTTACTGTCGGACAAAGGAACCCCCCAAGGGAGGCTTCAAACACCATGATGAAGCCCTCTTTTTAATAAGAACTTCAATAATCTAGAGGTAAAGGACCGGTACAATATGAACTTTGCCCATTGAGAAGTTAAACACGATAGGGTAATTTCTCTAGATTTTTTTCGTTCCATAGACTTCTCTTACTTACATATCTTTGAGGCATTTGGTTGGCTATATTACCTGTGTATGGAGGGCCTGTTATTTGAGAACTTAGTAAGAGTTTTCTATAGTAATGTAAGCTGTATTCAGATTGAAGGAACAAACAGGCATTATCTTGATAGGTTTAGAACTTATGTGATGGGAAAGGAAATTTTAGTCACCAAGCAAATGTTAGCTAAAGCCTTCAAGCTAGATGATGTGGGAGAAACAAACACTAGATGTGATATGGTGCAACTTGCACAATATATCTTTAGCAATCCAAATCTTTTATTGCTCCCACTCAAGCCTCTCGGTTACCCATACATGATAGATTGCTCCACCTCATAGTTACCCATGTTTTAGCACCTTTTGGGACACAGTATTCCACCATTAGAAAGTAAGATTATTAGTGGATGTATAATATCAAGAATGGACAGAAACCAAATTTGGTGCATTTCATTTTTCATGATATGATAGGGTAGTCCAGAACAAAGATATTACTTTGGTCTATAGGTATGCAATCAGTAATCTATTGAGGTATTTAGAGATAAATACTATAGGAGACAAGCAAATGACCTTCAATGACCCTTTTAGTGTTCTTGGAGCTCTTACATTGCATAGCATAGGGTTCACTGGATTGTGGGTCAAAAATGGTGACATTGGAGTTGCACAAGAAGAGAGGAAGAGCAAGACCCTATGGATATGCCTGAATAACCAAATGAACCCCTTACCTAACCATCCCACCTTCAAAGAACCTTAGAGATGCTCTTACTTCAGATGAATAGCTTACATTAAATGGTTGGTAGTATAAATACTCGAATGGAGACTATAAAGGAAACTCAACATAAGCTAGTAACACAAGTTCGCCATCTTTGAGCTGATGTTGAGTACATGAGGTCTACATCCTCGGCTATGGGGCAGCCATTTTCTCACTCTCCTCATCCTCATCAGTCATCCCATTCTCCACCTCCACCATAATGAGCTTCACTAGTGTCATCCCTTATGTTTTCCCACATATTTTTTATTTTGTAAATATAACTTTGCATTATCGTTTGTAGACTTTGATCTTTATATTAATGAAACTTATCTTTTATTCTCTTATGGCTTGTAACTTTGTGGCTTATGGCATTATTGTGTGGTTTGATGTTTGAAGTGCACTTGGGTGGCTTTGAATTACTTATTCCCTCATTTTGATTTGCTTCATTCTTTTTGCTATGACAAAAAGGGAGAGAAATATCGGTATGAAAATTTGATGATATATTGGTATGAAAATTTAATGATGCTTTGATATTGATAGTTATGGTGATATTACTCTTGCCTAGTTGCCTTAAATATTATGCCTAAATTCAAGGGGAGCTTGCCTTTCATAAGTTTAAGGGGAGCTTATTTTCAAAAGGAAAAATGTTTTTCATGCAAATTTTTCATTTGGTTTTATCATATAAAAAAGAGGGAGATTGTTGGCCTTGAATTAATCAAGAATTTTGATTTGACAAAACAAAAATTTGCCTAATTTGAATCAACCTTGTCTAAGCTTGAAATGAACATTTTTCCACCCTTTTATCTTGCTAGAATCAATTTGAAAACCAAAATATGTCAAATTCTCGAAACAAAACATGTTTAGTGCTGCAAGCTGTGATGGAGAGGATTGATCTCCTAAGGGAAGGGATTGATCCTCTCCTTACCAGATCGATCCCCTAGTAAAAGGGATCGATCCTGTTTTCTTCTAGAACAAAAAATTCTTTAAGCTTTGGCAAAAACCAATCATTCCTCTCCCTATAGGGATCGATTGGTTAAGGTTGCAAGATGACCAGATCGATCCCCTCAATCAAAGGATCGATCACGTTTTCATACAGAATGCTTTCTTTGTGAAATTTTTGAAAAAAAGGATCGATCCCCTACATAAGGGATCGATCACTTCCCTCTTAAAGGGTTCGATCATTTATTCAAATAAAATGCTCCCCAAGTGTTGAAACCCAAAAAACCAATCAATCCCTCCATATAAGGGATCAATCATCTAAAGAACAAATCGATCCCCTAAAGTAAGGGATTGATCGTTTAAGGCAAAACAGGCACAAAATCGGGCCTTCTCAAACATGAACCGATCGATCCCCTAAGGAGGGGATCAATCCCCTGAACATCAGAAACTCCCAACGGCTATTTTTTTGCTAGAAGTTTTACAGGTTTGAAGCATTAAATGCATTCCAATGGGTTTCAACTTCTTTCTAACTATAAATCGAGCATTCCATTGCAGACTAAGAGCAACAAGAGCTAAAGAAACTTATTGCTATTCAGCTACCAATTTGCTCAACCATTCAAAGCTGTAAAAAGAGAAAAAGTGCATAATTCATATAAGTTTTTCTCTACTTTCTTATCTATACCTCTGTGTACTTCAACTTAGCAAACACCTAACCTTTGTGAAGTTCTTAAAGTTTGCCAAACACTTCTAAATTTCTGTATTGTGAGTGTGTAAGCTTAAGGGAGAGGATAACCCTTAAGAGTGTATGTTGTTGAGTTTGTAAAGCTTTGTGAAAGCTTAGTTGTAATTCTCATCTAATAGTGGATTGAACTCTTTAGCAAGAGAGGCTAGGGGAGAGGACGTAGATGCCTAAGAAAAGATCGAACCTCTATAAGTCTTGGTGTTAAATTCTCTAACCTTATCTCATGTTTATATTCATTTATTGTGCTTATCTGTTTTGATAATTTGTGGTGATTGAATATTATCTTTGAAAATTTTATTAAAACCAATTCACCCCTCCTCTTGGTTTATTCCAAGTCTTTAAGCTAACAATTTGCTTAATTACTTGTTTGTTTTTCTTCATTGCTTATATATGCTTAACTATTTATTTATTGTATATATACCTATCATTCATTTGCATATGCATAACATGAGCTCTCCACCTGGGCTTTACCTTTAAGAGGGAGTGAAGTACCTATTTCCTCATGAGATTTCATGTCTTAACATGGGCTTGCAAAATATTCCCACTCAGACTAAATTCTTTTTGCTTGTAGCCTATGATGGGCGAGGATTGGGGTGCCTTACTAGTTTGTGATGGACAATGACATAAGGAACAATTTGGGAACCTTTTAGAATTGACCCAAATCATATATAATCAACCTTAAGAGCCCAACCATAGATATAGCCTTATCCTCCCACCATTTGTAGTCAATTTAAAATTCAAGGTCATGTTGTTTCTTACTTGCTATATGGTGTTTATTCTATGTTTTATTGAAGTGACTAACTAATTTGTTTGTCTTTTTTTATTTTTTTTTTTTGTGCATATTCATAAACATACTTACAGATTGCATAGTACTTTTACCCTAAGAGTTATTTCAACAAAAGCTTTCATGGACTCCACAGAACGTTAAGTTTGTGCCTCATCTACACTGTTCAAATGTGACTTTCCTATAGATGTAAAGATAGAATCAGAGAAAAAACAACAAGAAAAAAGAGATTGTTTGCCACCTGGTCATATCTCTACACTACCAAAAGAGATTCACTTGCTCCTCAAATAGAATGATTGGAAAAGCCTATCAGATATATGGAATAGCATGATTCCTACAACACAGGAAATGTTTTGTTAGAAGTTTGGGCATATTGCATATCTTTTGTTAGTAAATGTTGATAACTCAGTCATTAAGGCAATGGTACAGTTCTGGGATCCTTCCTACCATTGCTTCATCTTTAATGAGGTTGATTTGGTGCCAACTATAGAGGAGTACTCGACTTTAGTGGGCATGCATTTACTATATCCAGACAGAATATATGTAAAGAAGCATAAATCAGGAAATCGTAAAAAATTGGGCTAGATTCTATGAGTGGGAAAAGAGATCATAGATTTTTACATTCGAAAAAAAAAAGAGAGGATAACGGTATCCCATGGGAGATTCTCTGAGATTTTATTGTCAAGCATCCAGATGATGATCAGAGAATGAATGTATTTGCTCTAACCATATATGGGTTAGTCATTTTCCCTAAAGTTTTAGGCCACATTGAGATAGAAATGGTTGATTTATTTGAATAGATTGAAAAGAGGTGTAATCCTTCATCGACTATCTTAACAGAAACCATCAGATCCCTGAACTTTTATAGATAAAATAACAAGGCACGATTCATGGGTTGTACACCACTACTGTATTTATGGATAAAGAGCCATTTTGAATGCAAAAAGAGTGCCTTATCTAAGCTTTATTTCTACATACGAAACCCAACTAGAGAGT
Organism: Durio zibethinus; assembly: GCF_047325235.1. NCBI lineage: Eukaryota > Viridiplantae > Streptophyta > Magnoliopsida > Malvales > Malvaceae > Durio > Durio zibethinus. The sequence continues at coordinate 23,318,783 of NC_143176.1, read as the reverse complement.
TCTGTTAGAGCATTTTGCCAAAAGCAAAAACTCAATGTGGAGATGAGATAGGGGTTTAACTTTTAGAATTATGAGTGTCAACGAGTTATGCACCACTAATGGTAAGGAGACAGATAGGGTCGAACAATTTACTCTTATGACTTGTAAGCTCAGCTAGTTCAACTATTCATATGGGAAGCTCGAAGCTTTTAAAAAAATTGATAGTATGATTAAAGCCTGGAAAAAGCCCAATAGAGTAAGTTCTGTACCATTTACTAATAAGGCCACTCAAAAGTATCTGATTTGGATAATCAAATGGGGGTAAGAGGTGGCACCTACATTTAAAAACCATTACCAGTCAATGGACCACGAGTTAAATGATATGCCTTTAGAATTAGAATCTGCAAGGAAAGAATATGAAACAGAAAAAGAGAAATTGAAACAAGAAATTTTGAAACTTTAGAGAGAAAAGGACCAGTGGCATAACAAAACAAAAAAACTAGAAATCCAAGTCCACAAGATTTCTAAGAAATGCAACAAAGCCCAAAAATTTGTCAGAGAGCGGGATGATGCCCTTAAGGAATTAAAGAAGCTATGATAAGAGCACAAGAGGTTGTGCATACAAGCGCAGGCCAAAGAAATAAATAACACAGGTCTGGCTCGTGAGAATAAAGAGTTAAAAAAAGAATGTGCATAAATAAAAGATGATTACGTTGATGTTAAACAGGAAAATGAAATGCTCGCAGACTATATTTAGACCCTGAGGCTGAAATTAGATGAACAAAGAGATCGTATCAGAACCCTCACGAAAAAGCACAAAGAATTATCCTATCAGATGTGGTATGGCTAGAGAGAAGGATTGGGAAGAAAAAGATACATAGTGTACCTCATAGCTCAGATAGGCAAAGCAATGATCAAGGCAGACGAGATGGTAAAAGAGGCTAAGGCATTAAGGGCTTCAACTACACCAGTAGGGGAGCATGGATAAAAACTGCTAAATTTCATTGAAGAGGCTAAAGGCTAGTATGAGCAAGTTAGGCATTTTTATAAGGGGACAATATTAGATTTAATGTAAAACAGAATCTTGTAGAATAAATAAAAGTTCATTTTTGTTGAAAATTTTTAAAGGGGTAAATATTTTTTTTCTTTTTTTTCTTTGCATTTGCATCCCATTCATTCATTCATTATCATAGTATCATCATTGATCTTTAATTATGGTACCAAAGTGCAAGAATAGCTGCACACCCATACAATACCTAGGCTAAAGCCAAGAAAATAGAGCAAGACAATACAAATTATCTTGAAAGGATAGAAAAGGTTCATGAGGTACTTGAAGGAAAGTTAAGCAAAATTCTAGAAGCCCTGGAAAAGGCAAACAAAGAAAAGGCAATAAAAGAAGATACTTCACCAGAAGCTACTGAATCAACATATCCTCTAGGTTTTAGCCCACAATAGACTCAAACTGCCCCAATCTTCCAACCTCAATAGATAACTTTTCCAAAGTACAACTATCCAGGAATGACTTATGCACCCCATCATGAGAACATCCAGAGTTATGACAATCTTGTTTCCACCAAAAAAATTGTTAAGCCTTTTAACTCCCTATTTTGGATGAGATAAAAGAGAAAGAGAACCCGTAGACAATTGTACCTTTGGAAAATTCTAACACAGATCAAGTAATGAATAGCCTCGAAAAAAGATTGCAAGCTATGGAAGGAATTGATTTTTATGGATCTATGGATGCAGTGGAACTTTGCCTACTACCAAACGTGGTGATGCCACCCAAATTCAAAGTACCAAAATTCAAAAAGTATAATGGTAGTAAATGCCCTATCATACATATCATAAAGTACTATCATAAGATGACGGCATATACTAGCAATGAGAAGCTATTCATGCATGTCTTTCAAGATAATCTAACTAGGTTTACAACAAGGTAGTATGTTCAATTAGATGGAACCCGTATAAAGACATGGAAAGATTTAACCTGATCTTTTATTAATCAATACTGCCACATCATTGATATGGTCCCTGATCATTTTTTCTTACAAGGAATGGAAAGGAAACCATCCGAATCCTTCAAGCGATATGCCTAAAGGTGTTAGGACGTAGTTGCTCAGGTATAACCTCCCTTGACTAAAAAGAAAATTACATGTTATTTGTGAACACTTTAAAGTTGTCATACTATAAAAAAATGATAGGAAATGCAACTAAATACTTTACTGATATGGTGATTTTAGGAGAGATCATAAAAAATGCCATAAAAAATGACAAACTTGAAAGAGAGGAGTCTTCCAAAAGAGTGCCTAAGAAAAAAGAAAGTGAAACTCAAGTTGTGAGTCTTAAAGGACATTAATTTAGAAACTACTCTCGGCCTACCTATCCTACATACTACCACACTATGAACCATACTTTCACTTTCTCTTACCAACCAACTATAATACCTTCTTATCCATCCTTACCAAGATCCCCTGCTCACCCAATTAACACTACAAGTAATGCCAAAAACCATGAAAACCCACCTTTAATCCTATACTTATAAGCTACACGAAGCTATATCAAGAGCTTTACAAAAACCACCTTATTGCCCCTATTTTTGTAAAATAGCCTAAACCTCTTTATCACAAATGATATGATACTATCGCTCATTGTGACTACCATTATGGAGTAACATGTCATTCTATTGAAAATTACCTTTTTTTGAAATAAAAAGTGCAACATCTAATTAAAGAAGGGTGATAAGTTTTGACACTAATGGAAACTTTATACCCAATGCCAGCGGGAATCTCTTACCCAATCATACAGTCAATGCCTTAGACAAAGATAAAAGGCATATGAAAAGAAAGGTGGAGAAGATTAAAATATCATTCAACTAGTTGTATGATGCTTTATATGAAGCTGGGTTGATACAACCAATAGCTCTATACACTTGTATAGGAAGATACATCCCCAATCAAATGTGTAAGTATCATAATGAAGCTTCAAGGTATTCTATTGAGAAATGTTGATAGTTTCACAAAAAGGTGCAGAAGCTAATAGACTTTTACCAAATAAAGTTATATAAGGAGTCAGGAGTCTCGAAAGACATTAGAGTGGCTATGACAGATAGGTAGGTGCCAAAGCCTATCACCATACACTGTAGTGAGAAGTCACAATCAGTTGAGAATAGATTTGTTCCCAAACCAATAGCTTTCAAAGTCCCATGCTTGTTCCCTTACAAAGATGATAAGATTGTACCATAGAGGTATGATTATGAGGTAACAACCTAAGGGCAAGAAAAGGTTATGCTAAAATCCGAATCTGCCAATATAACAGGTGTAGGAGGCATAACTAGAAGTAGGAGATGTTATACTTTAAAAACCTTGAAGAAAATAAGAAAAAAGAAAGAAAAACAAATTAAACCAAAAGAGATATAAAAAAAAGAAGCTTCAAAGTCTGTGCTAGAAAAAGAAACTTGTGAATTTTTAAATCTAGTAAAGCATAGTGAATAATTTGTGGTAAAGCACTTGAATAAAATGCCAGCTATAATTTTTTTGCTCTCATTTCTCTTAAATTTTGAACCACATTGCAACACCTTGCTAAAAATGCTAAATCAAGATTATGTGGCTTATAACGTATCTGTAAAGTATGTGAATCATCTGGCAGGGAACCTAGTGGTGCCACATCACATCTTTTTCAGTGATGATGAGATTCTACTTGAAGGTAGATAAAGCACCAAGGCTTTGTACATCACTGTTAAATGTAAAAGCCATATAGTAGCCAAAGTACTTATTGATAACGGATCAGCTATCAATGTTATACCTATGTCTACCTTAACCAAACTAACCTTTGATAAGTCTTACATCCAAAGCAATTATATGGTGGTCTGAGCATTTGATGAGACTAGATGAAAAGTCTTGGAAGACATTGAGTTGCTTATACAGATCAGGCCATGTGTTTTAAAAATAAATTTTTAAGTCATGGATATCTCCCCATCATATAGTTACTTGTTAAAAAGATCATGGATCTACAAGACGGGTGTTGTCCTTTTCTGATGTCGAGAATTGATGTTTGAGATATAGAGATTAACTACAAACAGAAAAACTCACAAAAAAAATAACTCACAAGGATTTGAATAATGGTAGAATATGATTATTGGATTAAAAAGAATAAAAGTTCACCACCAAGACAAGAAACTAAAGGATACAGAAACACCATCATAAGAATTCTAATCAAGGATACAGAAGAATAAAAGTTCACCACTCTAAGAAATTCACCTAAGAGATATAGAACTTGAAGACTAATTTAAAAGATTGCTTAAAGACAAAAAATCTCTATTATGACTTTTACCAAAGAATAATAGAAAATATATAGGCTAGGAACATCCCTCTAAGTATAGAAACTTTCAGATTGCATTGCTAGAATCACGCCTAAAATCATGAAATTTGCATATGAACATAATCTACCCATTTACTCTTAAACCTGACCACAATCTCATTCATATTCATGATCTTCTTTTTCAGCTAGTGTGAACACAATCTTCCTATTCTAGCCTACCTTATTTATGTGTGAATTTAGACCAAGGATAGGCCTATCTTATTTTTGGATAAGTCTGCCTTAGTCTCAACCCAAGTTGTATGATGTGCAAATACTTCGATGTCAATCTCCTCTAGTTAAAAAAGACTTATCCTCAAGTCTGAACTAGTATTCTCACCATAATAGGGTGACAAATCAGCAACATTGAAAGTAAAAGATACTCTATAAGTGTTGAAAAGATCTATCTTGTAGGCATTCTCCTTAATACGTTGGAGGACTCTAAATGGACCATTTATCTTAGGTTGTAATTTATCAAACTTTCCTAGAGGAAATCTTTCTTTTTGTAAGTTAATCCACACTAAATCACTTTTTTTGAATTCCACATATTTTTTATGCTTATTTACTGTCTTTTTATATTTTTCATTTTACTGTAAAATCTTAGCTCTCACTTGTTTATGCAATCGTTTTATACCCTTAGCCATCTCTTCTATATCTCCACTAAATTGTTGATTAGTAGGGAGAAGAACTAAATCTAGAGGGCTGATTGGATTCTTACCATACACCACATCAAAAGGGCTGCAACCAGTAGTTTAACTTGGTAAGTAATTATAGGCAAACTCTGCTTGAGGTAAGACAAGATCTCACTACTTGATATTCTTTCCCAAATAACTTTTTAGAAGGTTGCCCAAGCTGCGGTTGGTTACTTCTATTTGACCATCTATTTAAGGATGATGAGAAGAACTATACTTGAGATTGGTGCCAAGTTTCCTCTAGAGGGTGCACCAAAAATGACTAAGAAACTTAGAATCCTAATCAGATACCATGGATCTAAGAACTTGATGTAGCCTTACAATTTTTCCTAAAATACAGATCAGAAACATAATAAGCATCTATAGTTCTGGTATAGGGAACAAAATGGGCCATCTTAGAAAAATGATCCACAACCACCATGATGGAATCTTTGTTCCTCTGAGTTCTAGGTAGTCCAATCACAAAGTCCAAACTAACATCCTCTTAAAGAGCATTAGGCACTGGCAGTGGAGTGTACAATCCAGAGTTTTGGCCATAACTCTTGGCAATCTGGCACACTTTACATCGTTCAAGGTGTTTCATCACATCTCTTTCCATTCTTGGCCAATAAAATCTGTCTTGCAAAAGAACAAGTGTCTTATCCCTTTCAAAGTGTCCACCTAGTGCACCATCATGAGCCTCGTTGATTAAAGGCTGATTAAGGGCATGTCTCAAGGAACATGAGGGAATACAAAAGCTATTAGCCTTGAAGAGATATCCATCATGCAACAAAAACTAATTGTGTGGTCCTTGCTTGCATTCTTCCTAAATTCGACCAAAGTAAGGATCTATTTTATAGAGCCCTTTGATCATATCAAATCCAAGAACTTTAATAACCATAGTCCCCAATAAGGAGTGCTTTCGAGTTAAAGCATCTACCACCACATTTTGAGTTCTCGGTTTGTGTTTGATAGTGAAGTTGAAGGCTTGAAAGAACTCCACCCAAGCTACATGCCTTTAATTGAGCATATGCTGGCTATTGATAAACTTCAAGGCCTCATGGTCTGAATATAGGACAAATGGCTTGGGAAAGAGATACTGACTCTAATGAAATAATGCTTTATATATGGCATAAAACTCTTTGTTATAGGTTGAATATTTCTTCTTGGCATCATTCAGCTTCTCATTGAAAAATGCTATAGGCTTTCCTCATTGACTTAAAATAGCACCTATTTTAGAATTGGATGCATCATATTCCACCTTGAACACTTGATCAAAATTTGGTAGAGACAAGATAGGTGCTTCAGTGATATTGGTCTTGATGAGCTCAAAGCAGTGTTGGGCTTCTTTGGTCTACTTAAAAACTTCATCATTCAAATATTCAGTGATAAGAGCCACAATAGAGCTAAAACTCCTAATGAAGTGTCTATAAAAAGATGCAAGGCCTTGGAAGATTTAGATATCATGTAGAGATGCTGGTGTTGGCCAATTTAAAATTGCCTCAACCTTGCTGAGATTCATCTTTATTCTTTTCTTTGACACCATAAACCCTAAAAACACAAGACTAGAAGTAAAGAAACTGCACTTTTTAAAGTTAGCATAAAGTTTTTATCCCTTCAATATGCAAAATAGTTGGTGTAAATGATTCAAGTATTGGTCCTCATTCTTGCTGTACACCAAAATATCATCAAAATAAACTACTACAAATTTGTCAATACAAGGTTTAAGGATATGATTCATAAATCTCATAAAAGTACTAAGAGCATTGGATAAACCAAAAGGTATTATCATCTATTCATAGAGCCATCCCTCATCTTGAAGGCAGTTTTCCACTCATCTGCTGGCCTCATTCTGATTTGATGACAACCATTGTGTAGGTCTATCTTGGAGAAAATAGTTACTCTATATAGTTTGTCCAACAAGTCATCTAAGCATGAAATAAGAAAACAATAGTCAATTGTGATTTTGTTAATTGCCCTGCTATCCACACACATGCATGATGATCCATCCTTAGGCACCAAAAGGGTTAGGATTGCACAAGGGCTCATGCTTTCATGCATTATACTTTTTCTCACTAATTCATCAACTTGGCATTGCAACTCCGCATGCTCTTTAGAACTCATCCTATGGGCTACCTTATTAAGTAGAAGAGCTCCTGGGATAAGGTCTATGTAGTGTTAAATGTCTTTCATTGGTGGTAGATCAGCTGGTAACTCTTCCTGAACAACATCTTAAAATTCTGCCAATAACGGTTGTATCATTGTAAGGGGCTTGTCACTATCTTTATTCTTTTCAATCAACACCAGTGCATACATAGTACCATCCATCCTAATTTTTTTTGTATAATTGGCCTTGGTAAAAAAACTGTTTCCTTCCCCTTTGGTTGGTTTTGACATCACCATGAGCTTGGTAGGGCCTAGGATGATTTTGCATCCATTCTTCACAAATGTGTAAGTGTTGTGGTAACCATCATAAATAACCCTTTTATCATAATGCCAAGGTCTTTCGAGTAGTAAATGGCAAGCATCCATTAGAGCTACATCATAGCACACTTCATCCTTGTATTGTTTTCTTATGGAAAAAAAACCAAACACCTCTTGCTAACCTTGATTTTATTTTTTTTCTATAGCCAAGATAACTCATATGGTTGGGGGTGATCCACTGCTTTGAGGCTTAATTTCTGCACCATAAAGGTAGAAACAACATTTTCCAAACTTTCACTATCAATTATAACATCAGATACCTTCCTATGGGTAGTACATCGAGTGTGAAACATGTTTTTATGCAACCAATCTTTTTTCTTAACAGGTGTGGTACTTAAGCTGCATTGTATGACTAAAGATGCTCCATAATCACCATGGTCACCTCTTCCTCCTCTTCAAGGTTCTGATCTTCTTCAACTAGCTTCTCTTTATTTTTTTCCAAGTTTTCCTATGCTAGAGTCACGATATTCCTGTTTGGGCATTCTGAAGCAATATGTCTAAGCCCTTGACATTTAAAACACCTTCTGGTTTGTCCACTAGATTGAGGGTTGCTTATTAAGGTTTCATCTTTCTTTTGGGGTTGCTTTGGATTGGGCTTAGAAGGAACAATAGTTCTGGATGAGCCATTTTTATTGATATAGCTTTATCTGGATCCAAATCTTGAGCTGCTACCACAGGTCTCTTTTTGTTGTCTCTCCACCTTAAAGGTAAGCTTGCATACATCATTGAAAGTCCAATAAGGTTGTAGCTACACAATATTAGCTATCTCAATCTTCAATCCTCCAAGATACTGAGCAATAGTCTGTTTTTCCTATTCTACCAATTCATACTTTAACATGAGGTGGTCAAACTTAGTTGTATACTCTTCTTCTGAGAGATCTCTTTGCTTCAAGTTATGGAGCCTAAGGAAGACATCTTGTTGAAAGTTATTTGGGAGATACTTTCTCTTCAACTCTCTTTTTATTTTTTCCCAAGTTACAATTTTTCTCCTCCCTTCTTTTTCCCTTTGTTTCTTTAGATTTTTCCACCAAAAAGATGCATGCTTTCTGAGTTTGATGGCCATTAGCTTCACCTTGTGATGTTCAGAGGCATCATGGTATTCAAATATGCATTCCACCATGTATAGCCAATCTAAGAATTTTTCAGGTTGCAGCTTCCCCTTAAACTTAAGAATTTCTATCTTTGGATTGAATATGTTAGGTTAAAGTTGGTTTTTATGTAGATAGTCTTTAACTTGCCGTAGGTGAGATAGAGTGCTATCATCAGAATCACTATTGTTGTCATGAAATTGATTGGTTTCTCCTTTATCTTTTTTATTTTTCCTTCATTGCCTCTTTGTCTCGTCTTTCTTTTTTTGTATATGTAGCCAATGTTGTAGTTGAAGGATCTGTTACCGCATCCCCTTTATAAAGGCATTTCTTGGGTCAATATTGGTGCAATGTCGATATTGGCTTCAACCTCTTCTGTTGGTGCTTGATGACGATGACCTGCCATAGCTTTGATATCAATTTGATGCTAAGAATTGATGTTTGAGATGTGAAGATTAATTGTAAATAGAAAAACTCACAAAGAAAACAACTCACAAGGATTTGAATAATGGCAGAATATGATTATTGGATTAAAAAGAATAAAAGTTCACCACCAAGACTAAAAACTATGGGATACAGAAACACCACCCTAAGAATTTTAATCAAGGATACAAAATAATAGAAGTTTGTCGCTCTAGGAAATCCATGTAGGAGAATAGAACTTGAAGAACAATATAAAAGATTGCTTAAGGATAAAGAAAATTCTATTATGCCTTTAACCAAAGAATAATAGAAAATATATAGGCTAGGAATATCCCTCAAAGCATGGAAACTTTCAGATTGCATTGCTAGAATCACGCCTAAAATCATGAAATTTACATGTGAACATAATTTGCCCATTTACTCATGAACCTAACCACAATCCCATTCATATTCATGATCTTCTTTTCCAACTAGTGTGAACATAATCTCCTTATTCTAGCCCACTTATTTATGTGTAGATTTGGACCAAGGATAGGCCTATCTTATTTTTAGATAAGTCTACCTTAGTCTCAGCCCAAGTTGTATGATGTGCAAACACTCTAGTGTCACTTTCTCATTGCATCAAAAGATCAAATTCAATGTGGAAAGATAATTGATGATTATGGTCAAGTAATAAGACTTATTTGTGACCCAACCCATAAATGCCTCATATGTGGAAGCAGCAGAGGAATCACTAGAATGCTCTTACTGATCTTTTAAACCTATTAATGCAGTAGGTGAAAAACTCAAGTTCAATCGAATTGTGATTAATCAGATGATTAACAAGGGTTAGAGTATTAGGTTTGACTTAGACAAAAGCTTTTAAGGGATAAAAGAGCTTCCTAAGATTGAGGATTATAGTTGTTGATTAGGATTAGGTTATAAGACAGAGGAAATGTAGAATAATAGCAGAAACGCAAAGAATGGATTGATGAACATTTCCCCATTTAAATGAAACTTTCATTCCTTAAGGATACATGCACCCGAGAGCTGAGGAAGACACAAAAGAAGAACCAAAATGAAAGGAAGCTTTTGCTAAGCTATCCATTCATATGGTGGATAATGAAAGTCAAAATGAGGAAGCTTTGGTTTACCCATGCCCACTTGTCTATGAATTGAAAAATTAGAGGGTCATCCAAATGCCTGTTGTCTTTGATTTTTTCTCAATGTAATCACATGTCCTAATCGCTTATGCCCAAAAGCATTAGGATGAACTCTTATGTTTGGGCCCTTTATTTTTCATTATTTCAATAAAAGTAAAAGCATGCATTTTGTCCATTTTTTCTATTCTATTCATTATCCCTTCAAAGTTTCTTGCCAATATTTCCTATTCAATTAACTTTCAGGTCCCCAAATGAATGTGAAGGTAATCATGACAATGATCTGGGGTTTAATTTTGAAAATTCAATTAATACCAGTGAACTTGATACTAAAGAGGACTCTTAGGAATACATTTTGTCTCTAGATTTATTGAGGCTAATTGAGTAGGAAGATAAATCCATTGAGCCTTATCAAGAAGTTATTGAACTGATCAATTTGGGTGATGCCAAAAACAAAAAAAAAAAGTTAAGATTGGTACTTCACTTTCAACAGTTAATCGACAGTGGTTAAAAGATTTGCTTTTGAAGTTTGTGGATGTGTTTACCGGGTCCTACCAAGATATACCTAGGCTCAGCACTGAAATTGTAGAACATAGGCTACCCTTAAAATCAGAATGTAAGCTGATACAACAAAAGTTGAAAAGAATGAAGCCAGAGATGTTATTGAAAATCAAAGAAGAAATAAATAAGCAATTTAATGTAGGCTTTCTGTAAGTGGCCAAATATCTTGAACGGGTGGCTAATATAGTACATATCCCTAAAAAGGATAAAAAGGTACATATGTGTGTGGACTATCAAAATTTGAATAAAGCTAGTTCAAAGGATAATTTTTCTTTGCTTCACATAAATACATTAGTGGACAATATGGCCAAACATTCAGTTTTCTCTTTTATGGATGGATTTTTTTTATTATAATTAGATAAAAATGGTCCAAGATAGTGGGAAACTTTTTGTTACAAAGTCATGCCTTTTAGACTAAAAAATGTTGGGGCAACCTATCAAAGGGCTATGGTAACACTTTTCCATGACATGATACATAAAGAGATTAAAGTATATATGGATGACATGATCACTAAATCTTGAAAAGGAGAGGATTATATAGTGAATCTCAAAAACTTGTTTAAAAGGTTGAAAAAGTTTCAGATCAAACTGAATCAAGCCAAATGTACATTCAGAGCAAGGTCAAAGAAGCTATTGGGATTTATAGTCAGTGAAAGAGGAATAGAAGTTGACTTGGACAAAATTCGAGCCATTCAAAATTTATCCCCTTCAAGCACACAAAAAAAAGTTCGAGGTTTTTTAGGCAGATTGAACTATATTTCTCGATTCATTTCTCAACTTAGTTTTAAATGTGATCCAATTTTCAAACTCCTTCGAAAGAATAATCTCGATGAGTGGAATCAAGAATGTCAAGAAGCTTTTAATAAAGTTAAACAATCCTATCAAATCTTCAATATTAGCACCACCTGTTCTGAGAAAACCATTAATTATGTACATAGTGGTATATGAGAAATCAATGGGATGTGTACTATGTCAATAAGATGAATCTAGTAAGAAGGAGAGAGTTATTTATTATTTGAGTAAAAAATTCATAGAGTATGAGTCCAAGTATTCATCACTAGAGAAAATGTGTTACACTTTAGCTTGGACAGCTAAAGACTTAGGCAGTACATGCTTTACTATACAACTTGGCTCATAGCTAAACTATATCCCATCAAATACATCTTCGAAAGACCATCACTATCAGGAAGAATCGCAAGATGGCAAGTGATACTCTCGAAATATGACATAGTATATGTAAGCCAAAAAGTAATCAAAGGAAGTATCATTGCTGAATTTCTGACAGATAAGGCCGCTGATGATTATGAACCTATGAAGCTTGATTTTCTAGATGAAGAATTAATGGCCATCTCAAAGTTAGAAGAAGATAATGGCAAGGAAGAGATATGGAGAATGTATTTCAATAAGGCTGCCAATGCCATGGGATATGGCATTAGAGTAATTTTAATATCCCCAACAGAACATTACTATCCTATGGCGATAAGATTAAACTTCAATTGCACCAATAACATGGCTAAATATGAAGCTTGTGTTATAAGGTTGCATGCTACTTTGGACAGAAAAATTAAGGCATTAAAGGTGTTTAGAGATTCAACATTGGTTATCTATCAACTAAAAGGTGAATGGGAGACAAAGGATTCAAAACTCATCCCTTACCATAAATACATCTAAGAGTTGTGTAAGTAATTTGAAAACATCTAATTTGAACATTTACCCTATAAAGATAATCAGATAGTGGATGCTTTAGCAACTTTGGCTACAATGGTATAGGTCGATAATACTACTGAAATTTAGCTCATCAGATTAGATATCAAGAACATACCAGTACACTACGTTAATTTGGAAGAGGAAGAAGATGGCAATCCCTGGTATTATGACATTATACAATATTTAAGGGATTACTAGTACCCGAATCAAGCAACAAAAAAAATGATAAAAGAGTCCTGAAAAGATTAGCTATGGGATTCTTTTTAGATAGAAAAGTTTTGTGTAAGAGAAGCAGAGATCAAGTGTTACTGCCTTGTGTAAGTACCTCTGAAGCCAAAAGGATTATTGAGGAAGTCCATGATGGTGTATGTGGCGCACACGCAAATGGGCACATGATGGTTAGGCAAATTATGCAAGTTAGATATTATTGATTGACAATAAAAAATGATTACATTGATTATGCTCGAAAATGTTACAAATGCTAGATTTATCTAATAAAATCCATGCTCCGCCCAACGCTTTACATGTTATGGCACCACCTTGGCCATTTTTTATGTGGGGAATGGATGTCATTGGTCCCATTACTCTAAAGGCCTCAAATGAGAATAGATTCATTTTTGTAAAGATTGATTACTTCACTAAATCGATTAAAGCTACTTCTTTCACAACTGTGACTAGATTAGTGGTTTGCAAGTTCATTAAAAAAAAAAGATAATCTACATATATAGGCTTTCAGAAAGAATCATTTCAAATAATGCAAAATACTTGAACAATGAAATGATACAAGAAGTATGTGCTCAGTTCAAGATTAAGCACCATAATTCAACTCCATATCGCTCAAAAATGAATGGGGCAGTGAAAGCTGCAAATAAGAACATAAAAAAGATTTTGGAAAAGATGACCAAAACTTATAAGGACTGGCATGAGAAATTACCATTTGCTCTACATGCTTATCGAACCTTTATGTGCATATCTGCTGGGGTAACTTTTTTTCCTTGGTTTATGGAATAAAAGCTATACTGCCAGTAGAAGTAAAAATCTCATCTCTAAAAGTCCTAAAAGAAATGGGATAGAAGAAGCTGAATGGATTTGGGAGTGCTATGAGCAATTGAACCTTATTGAGGAAAAGAGACTAATGGCACTTTGTCATGACCAGCTGTACTAAAAGGGAATGATGAGAGCTTATGACAAAAAGGTCTGACCTTATCAATTTCGAGAAGGGGAGTTGCTATTGAAAAGAATCCTCCCAAGCTAACATGATGATAGGGAGAAATGGACTCCAAATTGGAAAGGACCATATGTTGTAAAAAGAGCTTTTTCGGGAGAAACCTTAATCTTGTAAAAAATGGATGGTGATGAGCTTCCTAACCCTATTAATTCTGATGTTGTGAAGAAGTACTTTGCTTAAAAAAAAGTTCAAGTTGAAAATCCGAAAGGGCAATTTGAACTAAAAAAAAAGAGTTCAAGTTGAAAACCTTAAAAGGCGACTTAGATTAAAAAAAAATCAAAATCAAAAACAAAAAAAAAAGAATTCGAGTTGAGAACCCAAAAAGGTGACTTGAATTGAATAAAAGCAATTTGAATGAGCAGAATATGGCATCACTTAAAAGGCATACCATAGATAGTGAATTTCAAATGGCTTTAGGGTATTGGGGCATCATGTTTTGGTTAAATTTTTAAAGAAATCCAAGATTTGTTGTCATGATTATCTGAACGCTTGTTTTGGGGCATTGCAATCCTAAATAGTCGCCTTTATGCACCTTCATCTTATTTTTTTCCATCATTTGTAATTTATTGCTTATCCAAATAAATGATATTCATCCTACTTTCCACTTTTAGTATATTTTCTTTCTCTTTATGCCTTGCCATGAATAGAAGAAGTGCATAACTTGCAACTCATATTTTGAAACTGAGATAGTGATTAATAATTAAACAAAGTCGTAAGAAATTGTGTGTTACTTTGAGAAAATTGAAAGAGACAATGACCAAGGATGAATGCCTCCCATTAAGAAAAAATCAATTATTGCAAAAGATTCCTTTTGGGATGAAAATAAATACTTATTCAAGGATAGTTCCTTGCCAGAAGGACATGAAAATGGAGAATGTGGATAAAGTTGTGGAAACTTTAATACCATAATGGATGTTTCATTTGTATTCTAGATAGAGCATACATTCATATCATTACATGATCATTCATCACAAGTTTCGATCTCGGCTCGGGTCAGATTATTTTTAAACTCGCAGCATCATCCCAGTCATTTGATTTTGGCTCATGTCAGATCAATTTTAAATTTATGGCATCATCCTAGTCATTCTTTTACGATCTTAACTCGATCTTAGTCACTTTCAAACTTGTAGCATCATCCTAATCATTCAGTCTCGGCTCAGGTCAAATCATTCTCAAATTCGAGGCATTGTCTCAGTCATTCATCTACGATCTCGACTCAATCTTGGTCATTTTTAGACTCACGGCACCATCTCAGTCATTAATTTATGACTTCAACTCAGTCTTGGTCACTTTCAAACTTACGGCATCATCCCGATTATTCATTTACGACCTCAATTCGATCTTGGTCATTTTCAGACTTACGACATCTTCCTGGTTATCCATTTATGATCTTGACTCGGTTTTGGTCATTTTCAGACTCGTGGCATTGTCCCAGTCATTAATTTATGACCTTAACTTAATCTTGGTCACTTTTAGACTTACGACATCGTCCCGATCATTCATTTACGATCTTGACTTGGTCTTGGTCATTTTCAAACTCGTGGCGTCATCCCGATCATCCATTTACGACCTCAACTTAGTCTTAGTCGCTTTCAGACTTGTGGCATCATCCTAATCATTCAATCTCGATTTAGCGCAAGCCATCCTTCTGACTTACTCACGGTCAATTTTACTCATTGATTTGATTTAAGAAAGTGGGTGTCTGGGTCTTTGCATCATCCCTGTCTAACAGTGATATGCAAAGAGGGGTAATTGTAGACACCCATTTGTGTCTGGGCCTAATCAAGACTAATTTCCTTTGTATATATTATTGTAGTATAATAGTATATCGTTATTACTATTTGTATTATTATATCTTATTATATAGTATAACATATTACAACATATTAGTACCATCATATTAGCATACCATGTCATGTTACTATTATTACTACTACTACTACTATTATTGTTATTATTATTATTATTATTATTATTATTATTATTATTATTATCATCACTATTATTTTTGTTTTTTTTCTCTTTCCTTTTTATTCAAATCTGCCCATAGGTAAAGAAATCTGAATTTGACCAGAATCTCAAAATTTAAGATCTTTAATGCAAAGTTAATTGGTGTAAATAATGGAATTAACTAGGATCCAATCAGAGACCCAGAATCATGCTAAGACAAAACCAATCCCAGGATTCAAGCTTGGATTTATTTTTTCCCATTTCCTAAAAATCCTCCAAAGATTGCTTATAAATTGGATGAGAAATCATAGAACAGAACACACAAAGATTTTTAGGGTGGAAGATTTGAAAAATTCTAGGGTAATGAGAGTATTAGAAAATTTTGATTTTGGATTTTTAGGGTTTGATTTAAAGTTTTTGGATTGATATTTTGGTTTTTGGGGTTTAGGACGAGGTTCTGGGAAATTTTTGAAATTTTTTAGAAAGATTTAGGGTTTTTCTGGGTTTTTGGAAGAATTTTAGAATTTTTAGGTGAAATTTTCCTATGAGAGTTGAATTTTTTGATGGGATTTTGGCAACTTTTCAAGAAATCAATGAGATTTCTAGTTTTTGGTTGAACTTTTTGGCGAGTTCCCCAAAAATCGATGGATTTTCTAGTTTTCGATTGAACTTTTCGATGCCATTCTTGGGATTTTAGAGAAAAGGTAGAGGCTTTTTAGGTTAGAAAGAAAGAGGCTCTAGGATTTCTAAAGCAAAAAATGTTGAAAGTGACTTTTTTACATTGCCCTTACGACTTTGTTTTAAACACCCCAAATCCACGCGTCTACCCGGCAACCCACGTGAAGATCCCCGTGCAGACTCGACCCATTTCATAAGGTTTCTTTTTTCCATTTTCATTTTATTTTTTTATTTTCATTTATTTTTAAATTTTATTTTATTTTCAATTTTTTATTTACTTTTTTTATTTATTTAGTAATTCATTTTAAAAAATTCTTTTTTTTTTGGAAAATAAAAGAAGCAAAAAAAGTCATTTCCAATAAAGTAAAAAAAAAAAGGAAATTTTTCTCAAATAAAAATCCCTACAAAATAATTCATAAATTCTATCAAACTATTGAAAAATTTTATGGGTTTAATTTTTAATGGAATCCACCAAACTATTGAGAAATTTCATAAATTAGTTTTTCAAAAAAAAAAGGAATAATAATTAAAAAACAATTTTTCTTCTTTAATCTATTGAATTATTGTTTTAAAGTGAGTCCTACCAAACTATTGGGAGATTTTACTAATTTTTTTGAATAAAATATATTAATAAATTTGACAACGGAGCCTCTTCAGAGTGGGACAATAGTCTCCATAAATATTCTTGAGGTGAGAGAATTATTTTAAGTTGCTACCAAACTATTGGTGATTTTAAGATTAAGTCTCAATATTAAATATTTTGGTAAAATACAAATATAATCAAGGCCTAGATAATCTGAAATCAAACTAGTACTATCATTTGGATGGGCGTTGTGGGGGTGCTATAATCTTCTCCACGCGTAATCGTACTTTCAAACCCTAACTCTAATTTCATAGATCAGATTTGATCAGGTGATCAATCACACCTAGGCAAAAAAGATTGGTGGGGACTCCTCTAATCCATGTCTAACGGTGGGTCCATGAATCTATACATTATGATAACTATCATTACAAAATATGAAGAAAAATTAGCAGAAACCTTTAAGGAATATGTGCATCAGTGGAAAGATGTGACAGCTTAGGTCCAACCACCATTAACTGAGAAGGAGATAATTATGCTATTTGTCAACACATTGAAAGCCCCAAACTATGATAGGTTGGTGGAAAATGCAATGAAAAACTTCTTTGATATGGTAATTTTGGGCGAAATAATAAAAAATGCCATTAAAAGTGGCAAAATTAAAGGGAAAAAAAAAAGACAGTAAATCCAAAAAAGAAGAAACATGAGACACATGCAATCACTTACAGAAATTCCTCACACCATCTTTTTGTTTTATATAATCCAAACCCACCATACCCTCCATATTACCCTACTACCAACCAAAATTTTCAGCAACCATATTATTACCAAGCACCCCAACAACCACCACACAGGCGGAGCTTTAGTCCTCAACCATCTAATTACACCCTCATATCTTCAATTCAACCATTCACCCAACCAACCCACCAAAATAATAACCAAAAAAACCCATAAAACAACAATAATCCGGAAAGCCCTTAGTTTGACCCAATTTCTATGTCTTACAATGAATTATACCCCCAGTTGTTGAGAGGCCGCTTTATCGCTCTTGCCTGCATGACATCATTAAAGTCACCTTACCTGAGTTGGCATAACCCTAATGCCAAGTGCGATTATCATTATGGTGTTACAAGATACTCTACTGAAAATTGCACAACACTTAAACATAAGGTGTAAGGTCTAATAAATGATGGACTTTTAACTTTTGATACCAAATTCAAGCCAAGTGTCAGTGAAAACCCTTTACCAAATCACACCGAAGGAACGATTAATATGGTGGGTAGTGGAAAAGATGTGAGGATCAAAAGATGGGTGGATGAAGTGAAGACCTTTTTTGAATATGTGTATTACAGTTTGTGTGAAATAGGTATGACTGAATTGCTATTTTTAGATAACAGTGAAAGTTATGAAGACCTCGACCAATTTTGCAAGTACCATAAAAGAATGATCCGATATTCAATCAAGGTTGTGAAGCCTTTAGACGAATATTGCAAAACTTGATGGGCATGGCTATCATTGAGTTTTATGATAAATATGATGAAAGCAATGTGAATATGGTGAGTGATGAGCATTCTAGCAAGTTTTTATCCCCTAACCTATCACGATATACTATGACGAGATATCGAAGCCCACAGTTGAGAAAGTTATTTCCTTTCCTATGATGCTAATAACTATTTATGTCCCCAATCCATTCCCTTCCTAGATTGATAAAGTAGTCTCATGGAAATAAAACTATAATGTTGTGATGCGAGGACTTGATATGACCTCGAATGATCCAGGTATGGGGAATACTGCAAACATTACAGACATAAGAGGAATGACTCGAAATGGTCAATGTTACACTCTCGAGATGTCAAAAATGATTAAAAAATGAAAAGGTAGAGTAAGAGAAGAAGACATAGGAGAAAGTCAAGGTTCTTAGCTAGTGGTAAGCGTAGAAGTACAGATTAACAAACTAGTTTTAGAGAAAGAAGCTTGTGAGTTTTTAAAAGTCATCAAGCATAGCAAGTACAATGTGGTCAACCAATTGAACAAACTATCAGCTCATATTTTTTTATCGTCACTACTATTGAATTCTAAGTTGCACAAGAATGTTTTGCTGAAAGTGCTCAACCAAGCTTATGTCGAACATAACATTTCTATCGAGAAGGTAGATCACATAGTTAGGAATATTATAGCCTCAAATTTCATTACTTTTAATGATGATGAAATACCTCTAAAAGGGTGAGGTAGTGTTAAGACCTTATACATAATTGTCAAGTGCAAAACTCACATTATGGCTAAAGTAGTTGATGGAAGAATGATGTTCCCTTATCAATATAAGACATTCTGCTCTAAAAAAAATGTACATCTTATATCATTAGAGGTTGAAAAGGGTGAGTTAACAATGGGATTAGAAGAAGCCTTTTTCTCAAGTTTATATTGTGGCAAATGATAAAGAAGTTCAAGATGAAGAGATTTTTTTTTCCTTTCCTAGGTTAGAAAATCCAAGAACGATACATCATTTTTATTATCCTTGAACCGTTCAAACTTAAGAATTCAAATTGTTTCTACCCAAGAGCATATAAAGGTTAAATGTATGGGCTTACTTTCATTATCCTAACAAAATGATGAATGTGATGCATTTCACATATACCATGTTCTCCATTTTTTCTTTTTTATTACTATTCTCTTACCCTTGCCAAGATTAGTATATATATTTCTTTGTGATCATACCTATTTTTAAATCTTTAAATAATGAACATTATAGATAATCAAGACAATAACGTCGAGTTTGATTTTGAAAATTCGATTCACATTAGTGAGCTTGATAATGATGTTGATTCAAAAAACTATTATTTACCTCATGATCTATTAAAATGGATGGAGCAAAAGAAGAAAATTATAAAACCCCATTAAGAATCTGCCGACATATTGAACTTAGGAGATGGTAAGAATAAAAAAAAAGTTAGGATCGATACTTCACTATCACCGATTGAAAAATAAAAACCAATGAATTTGTTACAAGAATATGAGGATGTATTTGTATAGTCTTATCAGGATATGCTCAGACTTAGTACAAATGTGGTAAAGCATAGATTGTCTTTAAAATCAAAATGTCGACTGATACAACAAAAGTTGAGATGCATGAAGCCAAAATTATTATTGAAGATAAAAAAAAAAGTAAAGAAGTAATTTAATGTAGGTTTTTCAGAAATAGCCAAGTACCCTAAATGGGTTGCCAATATAGTCCCAATTCCTAAGAAAGATGAAAAAGTAAAGATGCATGTGACTACCAAGATTTAAATAGGGTCAGCCTAAAAGATAATTTTTCATTACCACATATTGATACCCTTATGGATAACACTGCTAAGCGCTCCACCTTTTTGTTCATGGACAGGTTTTTTAACTATAACCAAATCAAAATGGCTTGTGAAGATATGGAGAAAACTATGTTCATGACCATGTGGGGCATATTTTGCTATAAAATCATGCATTTTAGGCTAAAGAATACTAACACCATATATCAAAAGGTGATAGTCACTCTTTTTTATGATATGATGTACAAAGAGATAGAGGTGTATGTCGATGATATGATAGTTAAATCTCAAGAAAGTGAAGATTATGTTGCTAACCTTAGAAAGCTCTTTGAAAAGTTACGGAGATACCAGCTCAAGTTGAATCCAGCCAAATGCACATTTGATGTTAAATCTGGAAAATTGCTAGGATTTAGAGTTAGTGAAAGAGGTATAAAAGTAGACCTTGATAAGATTCAAGCCATTCAAGAGTTGTTAGCGCCATGCATGCAAAAGGAAGTGAGAGGCTTTTTGGGGTGATTGAATTATATTTATCACTTTATATCTTAACCCACCTTGAAATGCAATCTGATCTTTAGGTTGCTTTATAAAAATAATCCTGATAAATGGGACGAAGAATGCCAAAATACCTTTGAAAAGATTAAAGAGTATTTGACAAGCCTATTGATATTAGTACCACTAGTTGCAAAAAGGCCATTGATTTTATATCTAATGGTGTAGGAAAAATCGATGGGATGTGTATTGGGCAAATAGATGAAACTGGCCAGAAAAAGCATGCTATCTATTATTTGAGTAAAAAGTTTACAAAGTATGAGGCAAGTACCCCCAAATAGAAAAAATATGTTGTGCCCTAGCTTGGACTACTCGTAGAGTCAGGCAGTACATGCTCTATCATACGATTTGGCTAATTATAGACACCCTATTTGGTCCAGGCCTGAACCAATTGGGCCTGGCTCAATAAAGTCTAATCTATAAGCTTAATCATTCATTATTTTATAATTTATTAATTTATTGATTTATTATTATTATTATTATTATTATTTTGGTTGATTATTTATTTATTTTTATTTATCTTTGATTTTTCATTTTCATTTGATTTTATCTTTAGCTTTTCTGTTAAGATAATAATAAGATAATTGTAAATAATAATAATAATAATAATAATAATAATAATAATAAATACTCTACTATGGATTGGTGCTTGCAGAATTATAGATGGATTGGATTTGTTAAAGATAAATTTTATATGCTATGATCTTGTTAGAAGTTGAGTCGTAATTAGTTACAAATTTTTCTGATTATCCCTTATAAATACACACATGGATGATTAGAGAAGAAATCACCAGAGAACACCGTCATCCCACTATCATCTCTACTGGAACACCATCTTTATAGCTGTAACCTCCACTGTTACATGAGAATGATCACCATTAACACAGATCTACTGCCACTATTATCATCAATACCACACGAGTCTCTAAGCTTCTATAGCACCGCCAAATAGTCCATCCTTCAAGCCTCCATAATACTAAAAACCAATGTTTTAAAAACAAAAAATAGAGCACCAAAAGGCAACCATTAACATAAAAAAGAAAGAAAAGCAATCAACATAAGCTTCTTGCCATTACCAGCACCATTAATTGGGAAATATTGTCATCTATCAACCATAATTCTTAGCTCCAATAACATAGCATAAGTCAAGCTCGAAGAAAACTCTCTCGAAATTCGCAGGCATTCCTCAACAAAGCCTTGTCTTTCTTTAAAAACACAATAATATTGAAAGAGAAGCACATTGAGGAAATATCCAATTTGGACCAAAGTCGTGAAGGCTTTATGCAAAATGGTACTATTGGCTTTGTTTAGGAGGCTTGCACAAATGAGACACTTGTTGACATTACTAAAGTAACAACGCTTTATTTATAATATTGAAAGGTACTTTTTACTCATTTATGTGTGTATTCAATTATTTAATTCTTAGTTTGTTTTATTTATTTACTTATTTTATTCATTTTTTTGTTTAAATCTTGTTTTGATTATTTAATTGACAAAAAGTAAAAATTTCATAAT
Source organism: Durio zibethinus (assembly GCF_047325235.1). NCBI lineage: Eukaryota > Viridiplantae > Streptophyta > Magnoliopsida > Malvales > Malvaceae > Durio > Durio zibethinus. Next base: position 23,296,579 of record NC_143176.1, on the reverse strand, counting down.
AATAATTAATATTTATTATTAAATTACAAAAAAATATAAATAAATTTTATAAAATTTTTGGATGAGTTCCAATGATGAGATTCTTAGAAATTTCAAATAATAAATTTCTTAAGAAATCTCTATGTGAGAAATTTCTCTAAATTTGTCTCAAATTGTGAAATAATTTAGATGAAATTTCAATAAAGTAATTGTATTTGTTTTCAAATATAAAAATTTTTTTGTTGAAGTATTTGACAATTATACAAGGATGAGAATCCTAAAAATTTCAAATGGTAAATTTTTTAAGAAATCTCTAGGTAAGAAGTTTTTTTAAATTTGTCCTAAATAGTGAAAAAATTTAAATAAAATTTCAAAAAAAATAATTGTCATATTATTTTCTTTTCAAAAATAAAAATATATTCTAAATAAGTTCAAATGGTGAAAAATTTAGAAATCAAAAAAGAAAAATCTAAATTGACTCAAACGGTGGAAAATTTAGAATTTTTTCTTGTAAAATAAAAAATAAAATCTGATGATGAAATTCTTGGTAATCGCAAATGGTTGATTATCTAAGAAATTTCTAGATGAGAAGATATTTCTAATATAGCCAAAATAGTGGAATAATTAGATATATTTTCAATAAAAAAAACTAAAAACAAAAAAAGATTAAATCTTTCCAATGACAGGGCCTTTTCAAGAAAACAAATGGGATTCTTAAATACTCTTGAAGTAAAAAAATATTTTTAAAAACTCTACTAGATTGTTGGAGTATCTTAAAAATTATTTTTAATATTTAAATATTAAAATTAAGACCATTATAATCAAGATCTCAAGATAATTTAAAATAAAATGGTACCATCATTTGGATGGGCATGTGGGGGTGTTATAACTTTCCCCATATATAACCCAACTCCTAAACCTTGTTCTAATTAGCAGACCAAAACTTACTCTTTTAGGAACCCTTAATCAAGCTTAAGAGCTTATTAAAAGGATAGATTTATTAGTTGGCCAATCACACTTAGGAAAAAAGATTGGTGGTGACTCATCTTATTAAGTCTAGCTATAGATTTTTGAATCTATATGTTAAGATAGTTTGGCTATCCACTAGGGACTACTAGAGAGTCAGGCCATAAATTTTAAATTTATCCTATCCTTTTGTCTAATGGTTTTAAATTGTAATTATTTTTTTACTAACATTTTTCCTTCTTTGTCTTTTATTTGATTTATTAAGGTTGAAAATTTTATGTTCTTTCTCACACACTATCGCATGCATTTGCATTACATGAGCTCTATACCTAAGCTCCATCTTTCTTAGGAGAGAGTAAAGTACCTATGCTCTCATGATATAATAATCTCTGCAATGGCTAGCAAAATACTCCCACTCAAATTGAATCTTTTTTATTGGTAGCCTGTGATGGGTAAAGATTGAAATGTCTTACTAGTCTATAATGGACAATGATCTAAGGAACAATTTGGGAACCTTTAGTGGTCAAAGTCACTTAGCCTAGCATATAATCTATACTTAAAAGGCCAACCTTATGATAAAGCCATTCCTACCAATTGATAGATGTAACCCAAAGTTATGACATAAGAAGGAACAATTTATGTGATATATTAACTTGCTAACTATTTTGTTTGTTTAACTTTGTGCATTGCATCATTTCAATTAGTGCTTGATTTAATTCCATGTATCATTTTCATTATCATATTTAACATTATCATTTGCATCATGATCATATAGCGAATACTTACCATATATTAGTTATTGATAAATTAAATCTCATACATGCATCCATGGAAATGTACTTAGTACATTACATACATACGACATAAACCATAGCATTTCTAATGTAGTTATGGTACTTAAAGTTCAAGGATAACTCCACCAAGTAAGAACCCTACACAATTAACTCACCAATACAATATAAGAGCTTAAGCCAGGTAAATGGAATAAGAAAATTTCAATCATCTCAAGAAAATAGAGAAAGCTTAAGAGAAGCTTGAAAGAGAGATGATTAAGATTTGGATGCTTTAAACAAGTTAAACAGAGGGAAAGGCATAGAAAAAAATACTTACCAACTGAACCATCCATTACAAGAGGTGACTGACCCTCTATACTCTCTTGGTTTTAGGTCACATCAAGCCTAATCCACATAAGATCCACCACCCTAGTAGTTTACACATCCTGTAAGATATACATATCCTAGAATACTATCAACTTCAAATCCAGGGCAACACCAGAGTTATGTAAATCCTGTCTTTATTGAGAAAGTAGTAGAATCAATTCCAATCCCTAACTTAGATGATCTAGAAGAGAAAGAAAAGCTAAGGCTTAAAGCAAATGAGACTTTAGAATGCTCAAAAGTTGAACAGAAGATGAACTTGATAAAGGAAAGGTTATAAGGAGTGGAAAAAATTGATTTTTATGGTTTCATGGATGTTAGTGGGCTCTGTTTAATCCCAGATGTTGTTATTGCTATGAAGTTTAAAGTTTCAAAGTTTAAAAAATATGATGGTACAAAGTGCCCAAAGACTTACATTACCATGTACTGTCAGAAGATAGTTGTCCATGCTAATAACAAGAAACTGTTGATGAATGTATTTCAAGATAACCTTATTGACTCTACTACTAGGTGATATGTCTAGCTAGATAGGACTTGCATTCAATCTTAGAGTGATATGGCCTGTGACTTCATTAGTCAATATCGATATATCATATATTTAACTTCTAACCATCTGTCTTTATAGAGTATGAAGAAAAAAGTAACTAAATCATTCAAAAAGTATGCCCAAAGGTGGAGAGACATAGCTACTCAAGTACAGCCTCTTCTAACTGAGAAAAAGATCACAGTGTTGTTTGTCAGTACTTTAAAAGCTTCTTATTATGAAAAAATGATAGGGAATATAACAAAAAATTTTATCAACATAGTGATCTCAAGCAAAATTATTGAAAATGTCATTAAAAATGGCAAGTTGAAATAAGGAGAAATCAAGAAGGCAACAAAGAAAAAAGAGACTGAAGCTCAAGTTGTGAGATTTGACATGCAACAATTCAAGGGTTGTCAACCCTATTTGTCATAATCTTACCCCACATAGTATCCTACAGTGAATAATACCTCACCTTATCCAAACTAGCCAACCTCATAGTTATTCTACCCACCAACATATCAACCCATTTTCAGACTCCAAGCTTCCATATACAACCTTAACACTCAACCTTTTGTAAAACCTCAGATCCATCCTGCTAACTCAATAAGTGGTTCACAAGAGCTATGAACTACTTGAAAAAAATCTATATTTGATCCAATTCTCATGACTTATATGAAATTATACCAAAAGTTTTACAACAATCACTTGATTACCCCTAGCTAATTAGAGCCACTCAAGCCACCCCATCAAAAATGGTATGATCTTACAGCTTACTGTGACTACCACTTTGGAATTGTTGGTTATTCTACTGAAAATTGTATTACTCTAAAGCATAAAGTGCAATGATTGATCAATGATGGATTGGTAAACTTTGATATAGGGGGGATAATAACACCTAATGTTAGTGGTAATCCATTACCCAATCACAATGTCAATGTTCTGAATAAGGATCAAGAGCGAGTTTGATCTAAATAGGGTTGGTAAGCTTTAATGAATCAGAGGGACCAGATGTCATTAAAAACCCTTTGCTTAATCATATAAGGGTATAAAGCTAATTGAAAGTTACTTGTCATTTTGAGATTTCTTTTAAAGTAATGTTAAGATTTTTTTTATGCTATAAGATTTCATTTTTTATAATTTTAATAAAAGGCAAATTGATGCATTTCATTATATTTTCTCTCTCATCTAAGCCATTATTCCATGCTTTGTTATTTGTCATATCTTTTTATTCCTATTCTCAAATTCCAAATGGTGAATGTTTAGACAATGATAACAATAATTTTGAAAACTCATTCATATTGATCTATGAAAACTATTTGAACAAAAGAAGTAAGCTACTAGCAGATATAAAATATAAGACATGCAATTCTTTATAAAGATCCAAGAGTTTATTTTTGTTCGATAGATCATTTTCAAATGAAGTATTCACATTTAAGATGAAAAATAGTCATATTTCTTTTACCATTCATAAAATCATCCGTTGCTACCTTTGTTTAGCTTATTATGATTTTTTTTCCTAAAAAACCCAAACCAAGAATCACCTTTCATACTAGGGGACAAATTTTGAGAAAATCATGCTTGAAAAAGGAAATGGGTAAAAGATCGTAAAATGTCTCAAAGATAGAAAGTTAAAAAAAAAAAAACCTAAAAAAGATAAAAAAAAAAAATAAATGCCTCAAATGAGTTAGGACAAAGTAATGAGAATCTTTTTGTGAAAAATAAGATGAATGAAAGAAGAAAAAGTAGTGAAATGATGTGGAATAGGGCAAAATGTCAAGTTCCATCAAATAATGAGAAATGATCTTCTGTTTGACCCCCTTAAACATATGTTTTGAGCCTATTTTATCCATTTCTTTCATGACTCCCGCCATAACATACATTACAATCTTTAAAAGTCTATTTTGATCAAATGTGAATGCTCAATTTGAATAACCATATGTTAGGCTAAGGCATGCTTATGATGGAATAATAAAATCATGCTATGTGTGTTCTAGAGATTGATATATGAAAGGTATCAATAATGGCTAAAAAAAAGAAAAAAAAATGAAAAAAATGAAAAATGGGAAAAGAAAAAAGGAAAAAAAAGAAAGAAAAAGGAAAAAATGAAAAAATGAAAAAATGAAAATGAAAATGAAAAAAATAAAAAAATAAAAAAATGAAAAAGAAAATAAAATAAAGACTTAATTTGAAAACCCAAAAAGGCGATTTGGGTAGAAAAACTTCTGAGTTGAGAGTTGGATAGACAGTTCAAATATATAAAAGATCAAAGATATTTGAAGATCCCTCAAAGCTAGGGCAAAGTTCAATGAGCTCAATATGATTTTAAAATCAATGGAATGAGTTTTGGAAAAAGAATTTTGGATTAATATTAAGAATTGTCTAACTATTCATTGTTTGGATATTGTTGTACCATTCAGTACCATCCATCCTTAATGACATGCTTTGAACTTGTTCTTGTGCCCATTTATATTTGTACCAAACTTATTCCTATATTGATTACCTTTCTCTTAATTTACCTTGTGCTTTCTTATTTTTGCATCCTCAAAATAAATTGAGACAATGTATGATTGCATTATATTTGTCTTGATTCGAAATGATAATGTTCATAAAAGATTCATGTATTCCTTTGAAAAGAAATCCAAAATTATAGGGGGTAAAAAAAATGAAAAGATGACAGAAACCTGAAAAGATGATTTAAAAGGACATATGGTGCGACCAATTGATAACATGATGAAGGATTGGTCGACATAACTTGTAAGTTATGATTAAATAATGGAAATAATGTGGATTAGTGGATGAAATTTGTTCTAAAATTGCTCAAAAGCCTGTAAGTAGTGATCAAATAATGGAAATAATATGGATCAATTGACAAAATTTATTGTAAAATGGCTAGTGCTGAAGAGCTAAAAAGGGGAAAAAGTGAGATGGTGGGCTATTGAGAACCATGTTATCGCATTTAATTAGAATTTCATGACATTGACATCTACATTACATGCATTGTGTTTGTATTATTGTTTACACGATACATATATATTGTTTGAAAAATATTTAAAACCTTGGTTTTGCTATGCATTTGCATCATATAATGAAAATTTGAATCATGATTTAGAATATGACATCTATAGCATTATGAGAATCTAGATTGTTGCATTTGCATAATTAAGAAAGCATTTGCAACATTATCATGATATTCTTTACAAAGTTTTGATTTTGATAAAAGATTGAAAATTTTCATAATAAGAAATTTTGAACTTTTGGAAAAAAGCTTGACATTTGCATAGAATGCATTGCATTTCTGAATGTTTAATGCATAGTATGCATTGCATGTGAAAATTTCTAGTGCATGAAGTAGGGATATTTCAAGATCCCATATAGAGAAGACAAATATAAAGACTTTCCAATGAAAGAATTTCAAATTCTCATTTGAAAAAAAAAAAGACCTCTAAGGTAAGGTTCAGATCCTTAAAAACAGGATATATCTTAATTTTAGGAATGGTTTGTAAGACCTCCGAGTATAATCTCCTAAACTTTTTTAAACACAATCTATAACTCTTCTAGACATGATTATTGAGGAGCTTTATTTATTTTTCAAAGTTGTTGAGCCTCTGATTAGAGGGGCCTTATTTATTTTTTCAAAGTTATTAGCCTCTGATTAAAGGGGCCTCATTTATTTTCTAAAGTTGTTGAGCCTCTGATTAGATTAGCCTTAACTTTTTTTCCAAAGTTGTTGAGCCTCTAATTAGAGGAGCCTTATTTATTTTTCAAAGTTGTTAAGCCTCTGATTAGAGGAGCCTTATCTATTTTCCAAAGTTGTTGAGCTTCTAATTAGATGAGCCTTATTCATTTTTTCAAAGTTGTTAAGTCTCTGATTAGAGGAGCCTTATTTATTTTCCAAAAGTCATTGAACCTTTATGTAGAAGAACCTTATTTATTTTCCAAAAGTCATTAAACCTTTATGTAGAAGAGCCTTAGTTATTTTTCAAAAGTTGTGAGCCTTTGCTTAGAAGAGTTTTTATATTATTCAACAAATTTAAGTGTCCAATTTATAAAAAAAAAAAAAAAAACATGTCAAACTGATTATCTAGATATAAAGGGTGTCTACGTCTTTGTACAATTCTTGTTGCACAAGCAATATCCAAATATAGGCAGCTGTAGACACCTTATTTGGTCAACGCCTGAACTAATTGGGCCTGGCTCAATAGAGTCAAATCTGTAAGCTCAATCGTTCATTATTTTATGATTTATTGATTTATTGATTTATTTATTATTTTATTCTATTCTGGTTGATTTTTTTTGTTTGTCTTTGATTTTTCGTTTTCGTTTTCATTTGATTTTATCTTTAGCTTTTCTATTAAGATAATAATAAGATAATAGTGAAAACATAATAATAATAATAATAATAAATATTATGCTATGGATTGGTGTTTACAAAATTGTAGATGGATTGGATTTGTTAAAGATAAATTTATGTGTTGTGATCTTGTTAAAAGCTGAGTTGTGGTTAGTCAAAAATTATTTTAATTATCTCCTATAAATACACACCCGGATGATTAGATAAGAAATCACCAGAGAACCCCCTTATCTTACTACCATCTCTATCGAAACACCATCTTCATTGCTGTAACCTCCACTGCTATATGAGAACGATCACCATCAACACATATCTATTGCCATTATTATCATCAATACCACATGAGTCTCTAAGCTTCTATAGCATTGCCAAACAGTCCATCTTTTAAGCTTTCATAATACAAAACACCAACATTTTGAAAACAAAAGATAAAGCACCAAAAAATAGCCACTGACATAAAAAAAAAGGAGAAGCAATCAAATAAGTGCCCTGCCATTACCAGCACCATTAGTTAGGAATATTGTCATCTATCAACCATAACTCTTGGCTCCAGTAACACAGCATAAGTCAGGTTTGAAGAAAACTCTCTCGAAATTTATGAGTATTCCTCAACAAAGACTTGTCTTTCTTTAAAAAACAATAATTTTGAAAGAGAAGCACGTGGAGGAAATATCCAATTTAGACCAAAGTCATGAAGGCTTCTTGCAAGTAGGTACTATTGGCTTTGCTTGGGAGGCATGCACAAAGCCATTTGCATATACGATGGATTGGACACTTGCTGACATTACTAAAGTAGCAATGCTTTGTTTAGAATATTGAAAGGTACTTTTTACTCATTTATGTGTGTATTCATTTATTTAATTCTTTGTTTGTTTTATTTATTTACTTACTTTATTTTTTTTCTTTAAATCTTGTTTTGATTATTTAGTTGATGAAAAGTAAAGATTTAATAACAATAATTAATATTTATTCTTAAATTACAAAAAATATAAATAAGTTTTATAAAATTTTGGGACGATTTAACAATTATTCCAATGATGAGATTTTTAAAAATTTCAAATGGTAAATTTCTTAAAAAATCTTTAAGTGAGAAATTTCTCTAAATTTGTCTCAAATTATGGAATAATTTAGATGAAATTTCAACAAAAGTAATTGTATTCTTTTTCAAATATAAAATTTTTTTGCATTAAAGTATTTGACAATTACCAAGGATAAGAATCTTAAAAATTTCAAATGATAAATTTTTTAAGAAATCTCTAGGTGAGAAGTTTCTTTAAATTTATCCCAAATAGTGAAAGAATTTAAAAGAAACTTCAAAAAAAATAATTGTCATATTATTTTCTTTTCAAAAATTAAAAAAAGAATTTCTAAATAGGTTCAAATGGTGAAAAATTTAGAAATAAAAAAAGAAATTTCTAAATTGACCCAAATTGTGAAAAATTTAAAAATAAAACTTGTAAAATAAAAATAAAATCCAATGATGAAATTCTTGGTAATTGCAAATGCTTGATTATCTAAGAAATTTCTAAATGAGAAGATATTTTTGATTTGGTCCAAATGGTGGAATAATTAGATATATTTTCAATAAAAAAAATTAAAAACAAAAAATGATTAAATCTTTTCGACAACAAAGCCTTTTCAAGAAAACAAATGAGATTCTTGAATACTCTTGAGGTGATGAAATATTTTTAAGAATTCTACCAAATTGATGAAGAATCTTAAAAATTATTTTCAATATTTAAATATTAAAATTAATACTATTAGAATCAAGATCTTAAGATAATTTAAAATAAAATGGTACCATCTTTTGGATGGGTATAAGGGGGTGCTATAACCTTTTCCATATGTAACTGAACTCTCGAACCCTGTTATGATTAGTAGACCAAAACTTATTCTTTTAGGAACCCTTATCAAGCTTAAAAGCTCCTTAAAATTATAGATTCATTAGGTGGCCAATCACACAGAAAAAAAAAATAGTGGTGACTCCTCTTGTTAAGTTTAGATATAGATTTTTAGATCTATATGTTATGACACTGATATCAAAGTTGGATCCCTCAAGTACATTTTTAAGAAACCATTTCTACCAGATAGGATAGCGAGATGGCAAGTCATGTTCTTGGAATATGATATTGTGTATATGACATAAAAATCTATAAAAAAAGTAAGATAATTGATTTTCTTGTTGACCGAACTATAGAATATTACGAGCCTATGAAGTTCGAGTTTTTAGATAAAAACTTAATGGTGATCTTGCAGATAAATACGAGGCGCCTGTAAGAAAAGTGTGGAAGATTTTTTTGATGAAGCATCCAATATAATGGGGCATGGCATTGGGGTAGTGCTAATATCCCAGAAGGAAATTATTATCCCTATACTACAAGGTTAAACTTTAATTACACATACAATGTTGTTGAATATGAAGCATGTGCTATGGATTTGCAGATGGCCATTAAAAAGAATATTGAGACACTAGAAGTATATGGAGATTCAATCTTGGTAATTTATCAGCTAAAAGATGAATAGGAGACCAGGGACCCGAAATTAGTGTTATACCAAAGATACATAACTAGCTTGATAAAACAATTCAAAAAGATCTAATTTTAGCAAGTTCCTCAAGAAATTTTATCAGATTGTTAATGCCTTAGCTACTTTGGCAGTATTGTTTATGTTAAATGACAGTACGAGAATCTAGCCCATCAAAATACAAATGAGAGATTCATTGGCCCACTGTTCAAATGTAGAAGATGAGGTAGATTGACAACCATGGTATTATAATATTGTACAGTATATCAAGTGCCAAAACTACCTTAAGCAGGCCTCAAAAAATGATAAGAGGATCATATGAAGATTAGTAGTAGGATTTATTCTTGATAGAGAAATCTTGTATAAGAAGAGTCGATACTAGATCTTGCTAAAATGTACAAATGTTGTTGAAGTAAGAAAGATACTTGAACAAATACACGAGAGAATTTTTGAAACACATGCCAATAAGCATATAATGGCCAAACAGATAATGAGAATAGGTTACTATTAGTTTACAATAAAAAATGATTGCATCATTTATGCCAAATTTATGCAAAAAAAATTCATTTCTCCCATGTCCCACTACATGTCTTGGCACTACCATGGCCTTTTTTTATGTAGGGAATGGATGTGATTCGACCTATAACCCCAAAAGCTTCAAATATGCATCATTTTATCTTTTTAATAATTGATTACTTCATCAAATAGGTGAAAACAGCTTCGTATGCTAGTATTACATGATCAGTGGTGTGTAAATTCATAAGAGACAGATAATATGTTGGTACAAGCTCCCAAAAAAGATCATATCAGATAATGCCAATAACTTAAACAATAAAATGATGAAAGAATTGTATGTATAGTTTAAGATAAAGCATCATCATTCATCACCAAATCATCCAAAAATGAATACAGGGTAGAAGCTGGGAATAGGAACAGTAAAAAAATATTGGAAAAAATAAATGATACATATAGAAATTGGCACGAAAAGTTACCTTTTGCACTACTTTCCTATAAAACATCAATTCAAACTTCCACGGGGGCCACCTCGTTTTCGTTAGTGTATGGAATTGAAGCTGTACTACCAATTGAAATGTAAATTCCTTCCCTGAGAGTTTTTATGAAGGCAAAATTGGATGAAGCATATTAGGTTCGAGACTGTTTTGAGCAATTGAATCCCATTGAAAAGAAAAGGCTCTCGGCACTCAGCCATGGACAAATGTACCAAAAAAGAATCATGTGAGCACATGACAAGAAGATACAACCTCGGTGCTTTCGCGAAGTTAAATTGATTTTGAAAAGGATTTTGCCACATCAACATGACAACAGAGGAAAGTGGGTACCCAATTGTGAGGGTCCATATATCATAAAAAAGGTATTCTCGAGTGGAGCTCTGACCCTTGCAATAATGGATGGTGATAAATTGTCAAATCCTGTGAATTCAGAGACTATTAAGAAATATTTTGCTTAAAAAAAGTTAAAAGAAAAGTTTTAAAAAAAAGAAAAAATAGATTATTCAGATTAAAAACTCTAAAAGGGTGGTTTGAACCAGAAGGGGAATCATTTAAGCTGAAAACATAAAAAGGTGGCTGAAATAAAGGTGGAGCTAGGAGAAAATCCTTCAAAGAATGAAAGGATTGCACACAACTAGGCGAATTGGCACTAAAATTAAATGAGATGACTTTTGAGGGCAAGTTTCCTTTAGTTGCAGATATGGGGCAAGTATTGGTTTTATAAAATCAAATATAGCAAGATTGCAAATGTAATGAGTTTTGGGAAAAAACTTGGTCCGAATAGGTCAAGGTCGTTCAAATGTTCATCATCTAGAAAATTGATATTTGATTCTCAAAATGCTTTTGAATTATCTATTTTTTATGTTTCGAAAAGCTTATCTTTATCTTTATAAACCAAAATACCCCATTGTTGATTGAGTTTCATACTCAATCTTGAACATGAAATCATTGCATTTGTCATTTAAAGTTAAGATAATGACTAATAAAGTTCATAATAGACTAATACATCGCTTAAAAAATAAAATGTAAAGATGACAAAAATAATAATACAAGATCAAAAAAATGAAAGAAAATTGATTGATCACCGAAAATAAGAAGGAAAAAAAAGGAAGAAAAGATAAAAAAAAGAATTCGAAGAAGATTTTAGAGCAACCTAAAGTCAAATAGGTCCATTAGAAGTCAAAGATTTTGAAATAAGAGGAAATAGAAACAACTGGATGAAAATCGAAAGATTCAAAAAGGCGAGAATACTAGAAGGCTTTTAAAGTTTGAAAGAATCGAACCAATTTCAAAAGTTGAATCAACATGATTAAAAACGCATGATATAATTCATTGATTACATCATTATCTTTTTATTCATCACAATCATTGTATGCATTACATACCTCTTATGATAAGTTGCATTAAAGGTTTTTTTGTGAGACAGCAGCAAGAATTAACATGTTTTTCAATTTTAAAACAATGATGATGCCCAAGCTCAGAGGCATACATCAACACCCAAGCTCCCATACCTAAACAACCCAACTCCCCGCACACCCCTCAAACCTTAAAGTCCCAACCTTCATGCATCCCATGAGACCTCTCGACCCAACATCCATTCCCACTATACCAGAGCTTTACCAAGACCACACACTTAAAGACCCCTTTTACCTAACCCAATACCTAGTACCTAGGCCTCTTTCATATTGACAACCTAAAAAAAAGACAAACAAAAAAATAAAAAAACTAATAAAAACACAGTCCTAGTCGATTAGGCAAGGAACCATCAGTATTGAGCTATATATAAAAACAAAAAATATATATATCAGTTTGGTTTTATATAAAATAAAAAAATGAACATCAAAATTTCAAACCTCAATTTATGCTAATTAGGGTTGTTTTTTGTAAAAAGAATGGGGGATTTGGGCTCAGAGAATTGAAAGGGATTTTTAAGAAATTTTTGACATTTTTCGATCACCGACGACCATTGGGGATGAATGGTAATCAATAACACATGGCTGTTTTTTGGGTTTTTGGCCAGCAAAAGTTGAGACAAAAAAGGGAAAAAAAATTTTAAGAAAAGAAGGAAATGGGTTAAAAAAAGTTTTTTTTTATAAAAAAAAAAAAAGCAAAATGACACCATTTTAATAGAGGAGATCTGCGGATCCCACCCAAGATCCAAGTAACTCAACCCAACAACCCATTTTAGCCAGCCCTCAATCAGTGCAACCAAAACACTCACAAACCCCTACCGGTCTAATCAAACCAGTATTGACCGGACCGTTGATCGATCCAATTCAAGTTTTTTTTTATTTTTATTATTTTTTATATATTATTTATATATTTTTTTAGCTTTATTATTGTTATCTATGTATGTTTAAAAACTTTTAAAATTTATTAGAATAAATATTTGTTTAATAATAATAATGATAATGATAATAACAACAATAATAAAAGAAATTAATTTCAAAACTTTTGATTCTTTTTAATATTTTTTAAAAGAATAATAACCTAAATGTTAAATAAAAAATAAAAATATATGTATAATGATTATAAAAGTAATAAGGAAATTTTTTTTGCCTAGATGTTGGAGGGAATATATTTGTGTTTTAAATAATGATAATTCCGCTTAGAAGTTGGAAAATTATTGAAAAACCAATAAATAAATTAATAATATTATTAATAATAAATTGTTATAAAATAAAAATACACGAAAAATTTTAAATTAATTTTTAAAAATTATAGGAAGCAAACTTGTTTAAAAAATCTACCTAGATGTTAGGATTTTTAACCCCAAACCTTAAAAGCGAAACCCTAAACCCATCAAACCCTAAACCATTTAAACTCTAAAATTAAAACCCTAAAATCAAAACTTTCAAACCCTAAAACTAAAACCCTAAACCCTTTAAATCCTAAAATCAAAACTCTAAACCCCAAACTCTAAAATCGAAACCTTAAACCCTCCAAATCTTAAAACTAAAACCCTAAACTTTTTAAACCCTAAAATCAAAACTTAAACCCTAAACCCTAAAATCAAAACCCTAAACCCTTTAAAATCTAAAATCAAAATCTCTAAACCCTTAAAGTCCTAAAATCCTTAAAATCCTTGAAACCTTAAGATTTCTAAACCCTAAACCTTTAAATCCTAGACCCTCAAAATCCTAAAATCTTTCAAACTCTAAAATCTAAAACCTAAACTCTAAATTTTAAAATTCAAAACCTAATACTCCAAATTTAGTACGTAATCCTGAATCATCACCCAAAGTCACCAAACTTTAAATATAAATAGTCACACCTAAACTCTGCCTAGATGTTACTGAGTCAATGTGGTCTCATTATATTTAAGAATCCATTTTTAAATTACATTTCATCACCTTGCATAACATCTATTGGCATACATACGTCATCATGTTATTGTTGGCACTCATTTTGCATTTCTCTGTCTTTAATTTTTATTTGTTACTTGATAATACCAGCATTTATTTTCTCATATAAAATATTTTACCAAAAAATAAATAAATACGTATTTTAAAATTGTGATATTATAAAATAAAATGAAAATAACATTTTGAAGGAAATAATTCTTGGTACTCTACCTAGATGTTAGAGAGTCACCAACGATTATCTTCTACAAAGAGTGTTATTTTTATTTTAAGGAATATTGTATTAAATTTCAAGCGGAAAGAGTTACTTTAAATTCTAGTTAGATGTTAGATAATTTTAAGATAATTCTTTAACTTAAAGATTTCCTCAATATTCCTAAATAAAAAGTTTTAGCAAATTTTTATTTTTTAAATAAAGAAAATTAGTATTAAATTTTAACTCAAAACCATTTCATTCAACATTGAAAATAATGTATGATTAATTGGTACCAATCCATAAGCATTATGAGGGTGCTAATTTTTTTCCACACGTAACTGACTCTTGAGCTCAACTTGATTTTTCGTAAATCAAAATTTATCTTTTTGATAAATTTTAAATCTATTTTTACAATTTTATTATAAAAATAAATTTTTGGATAATCAATTACACTTTAAAAAAATTGATAATAAATCTCTCATTTTTTTTATTTTAAACATTTTTATGTCTAACAAATTCAAAATCATTATGACAATAGACTCTTATTTTTGTTAATTATATTTCACTTCTATCTCCAAGTTGATTTGATTTACTAGTGATGAGTTGCTAGCTACACGCTTCTTTCTTTCTTTTAGCCTAAAATTTGTTTTGTGCAGAAGCAACGCAAGTGGATTAGAGATAGTTTTGTTTTTCTTTTTTAATGCTCCCTCAGCATTTTGTTTTTTTTTTTTTTTAATGCTCCCTCAGCATATGAGTTTGATTAATTATATATATTCATTTTCATGCTGGCTGCAAATAATTTATTGAAATTTGTGACAAATTAAAGCATAATGGGAAGGAAGAGACAAGAAGTAAACAGAATGATAATATTTTTTGAATATTTGAATTATTAATTAGTACTATTCTATATCTGATGTGACATTGTTTTCGTAAAAATTGATCTCCTAATGATTCATCCTCTTAGCTTGGTAGCGAATTGTAGAATTTTTGTTTCAAGCTTGTAAAATTGATCTTCTAATGTGAAGCTTCTTAGTGAAAGGTTATTTTTAGGTCAAATTAGTCATTTTATTATTTATATTCAAAAATTTTAATCTTTTTTATTTCAATTTTAATGGGTTTTTATATTTTTTATTAAAAATTGATTTAAAAATAACTTGATAACGAAATTAAAAATATGTCGTTAATTAAGATGATGTAGTATTTGGCATATATAGCATGATGAGATGAATTAATTTTTTTATCATGTCCGTCTTAAAAGAATCATATTTTATCTTAATTAAAATAATAATGAATTCATTGATTTTTCATGCTAATGTATGCCAGGTATATGTTAGAAAGATAAATCACACTTAGAGCTCATAGGAGCACACTAGAGAGCCCATACAAGCATGTTGAACACCACTTGAGCCCAAAAGCTTAAGCTATTAGGCTCTTGGGTCTTTCATACATATATAAGACATCTCATTCATATTTTCTAATGATATAGGACTTTTTACTCACATGTAAACCATATCCTAACAATCTCCCCCATTCACTTGTGAGTTCTAATCAAGTCCCACTTTGGCTCTTCTATGCGAGTAAGTCCTATCAACACTTCCTTTGGGCTAGGCAACATCATATCTCTAGTGGGCTTTTAGGGCAGGCCACAGCACTTAACCTTGCTACCTAGGTTGTCTCATTGCTCTTTCAAGCTTATACTCTAGATTGACTCAACACATCGCCCACTTGGGTGTTTCATTTCTACATATTATCATATACTCGCTACATTCAAGTTGAACCTTTAATACTAATATTCAAACACATTGAGTTGATGGATACAGCCTATCTGCCAACAATCTTCCTTAATACTAATGTTCAAGTATATTATCATATTATCATATACTCGTTACATTCAAGTCGAACCTTTAATACTAATATTCAAACACATTGAGTTGATGGATACAGCCAACCTCCTATCTGCCAACAATCTTCCTTAATACTAATGTTCAAGTATATGAAATTGATGGACGTGACCAACTTTCGATCTGCCAACAATTTTCTCCCAACAACACTATTGGGACCAAGCAACCTCACATCTCTAGTGCACTTTTGAGGCAGGTCACAGCACTCAACCTTACCACCTAAGTTGTCTCATTGCTCCTTCAAGCTTACACTTCAGGTTGACTCAACATATCGGCCAGTTAGGTGTTCTATTTTTGCATATTATCATATACTTGCTACATGCAAGTCGAACCTTTAATACCGATATTCAAACACATGGAGTTGATAAACATAGCCAACCTCCGATCTGCCATCGATCTCCCTTAATACCAATGTTCGAGTACATGACCGACCAACTTTTGATTTGCCAACAATTTTCCTCCAGCAACATTACTGGGACTCAAACTAGTAACTTCTCGAACCCTTGACTTTTTGGCTCTAATACCACTAGTTGGGGAGATAAACCACACTTGAAGCCCATGGGAGCACACCAGAGAGCCCATACAAACATATTGGACACTACTTGAGCCCAAAAGTTTAAGTTATTTGATTCTTGGATCTTTCATGCATATATAAAATATCTCATTCAGATTTTTTAATGATATGAGATTTTTTATTCACATATGAATTATATCCCAACAATATATATATTTACTTATATAACGTCATATTACCTTGTTAGCAATATTAAGCTAATGAGATTGGTTAAGTTAATAAAGATTAAATATTTTACTTATAAATTTTAAATTTAATCCCCGTTGCTTGTAATCTTTACTGGTAATTCTTAAAAATTTAAATTTCAAACATATTAAATATTATATATTAAAAATAAATATATAAATTAATTAAAATAAACTCTTGATTACTGATGTAGTTACTGCTATATAACAATGCATGCATGCATGCAATGATATCATGTTTGAACACTTCCATCCACCTTTTTTTTTTTTTTTTCAAAATATAATACGTTGAGTTGAGTGCCATACTGACATCCGCTAATATTCCACATATATGTTTTTGCTTTACTTAGCAGTTACAAATGAATTGCAGGATCATCTTATAAATGTTTCCTATGAATGTGAGTCTGAGTTAGTTTTCTGGCAAAAAAAAAAAAAAAATCTGAGTTAGTTTTACTTTACCAAATCTCTTCCCCTTTTATATAAAATATGGAAAGTTAAACAAAAGGTCTTTTTCTTAGAGTACGAGGAGATGAGTGCCGTTTTTCCATTCTCGTCAAACAAAAAAAAAAAAAAAAAGGAAAATCAAAGTTTTGTGGGTTAATAATTTGATATCTCACCAAAATTCGTAAATTTTGTTTACGTCAATAGACTTTGACGTGTTTTATTAATTTATAAAAAAAAAAAAGAAAAAGGAAAATGTATATGATCAATTTAACATGGACCCATGCATGCAAACATATAGCAATATTTCATCTGCTTAGAAAAATTAATTTTGTATTGGATAGAGATAAAATGATCATTAATAATTTTAAGAATTTGAATTCTTATTGAAAAATCATGAATTGCTTTAGAAGATCAAATGATTCGTAATTTTTTTTTGGTAAAAAAAAAATTTTAAGATAAATAAATTATTTAATTTTTCATATCAAGATAAAATATGTATAGTTTAAAATTGATGATTGTAAGTTATGTATTCGAAATGATTTCAATAAATAATCATTGATAAGATTTGAATTTAAAATTTTTTTATTAAAAAAAATAAATTTAATTGATTAAATTAATTATTTATTGATAAATGATTCGTAATTATTTCTTGTCTTTGGTATGACCTTTTCGTTGTGATTGCTTTTTGAACTTTCTGCTTGTAAATAAATAATTAATCAATTAAAGCAAATGAAGCCACATGGTATGGTAGTTCATTAGGTCATGCACAACCCATATGGACTATATTTTCTAATATATATACAGAATATACTAGTAGGCTAGTCTAGGCTAGTATTAATTTGGTTAAGCAAAGATATCGACATTCCACCGCAGTTTAGGTAGTGTAGGTCCTTCATCTTTACGGCAAAAATTAAAAGAATAATTTGATGGAGAATTACAAAGGATAAGAATAATTGATGAAGCTTCCTGTCCTTTCCGCCAGGATTTTTTAATTTCTTTAACACTCCTCAATATTCTCAATTGCTTAATTTTCATTTTTCATTTTTCTGACTTTGCTTTAAACCATAAATAAATAATATGATAGTATCAAATTTAGATTAGATGTGTATAAATTTCATATTTATTTGGATGAATGATAAAATTAATTTTAATAAAATTAAAAATAATATAAAAATAAAATTAATTATTATAATAATAAAATTAAAATCAGTGACGATATATATATATATATTTAAATGTAAAAATAATGATAATAGTGAAGTAATTGAAATAAAACATAAAAATGATCATTAAAAATATTAGATTAAAAATTATAAATATATTTAAATTATTTTATATTTATAAAAATAAAAATAATTTAAAATTACTAAATTATTTAATGTTAAATAATAATTTTATTAATAAATAATTAAAATTAATAAAATAATAATACCTCAAATAAAATTTTTAAATCAAAATACAATAAAAAATAAAAAATTAAATTATAAGGATATTTTATATTTATAATAAAAAAAAGGGCTAAAAAAGAAAAAATATATTAAAAAACACCGGTTGATCACGGGATCAAAAAGGACCAGTGAATAACCGACGAAATTCTCACTGATCATTTGAAACCAAACGATTATATAGTGCGATTGGCACAAAAATTTTTGGTAACTGAGCCTCCACCGGAGGTGCTTATGAATCCCAAGGGAGTCTTCATCTTTCACTTGTACTATGTTCACCCCTCCAGTTGACAAATATAAATGCTTTGATAGTCTACCGCTGGGTGTGGCGTGGTTATGTGTGTTTGTGTGTTTGTGTGTCTCTTTCTCTCTCTCTCTCTCTCTATATATATATATATATATTTATTTATACAAGCACACACATAGAAATTTAATTCCAGCTCTAGCTATTATTATTTTTATTAAAAATATAAATAAATGCCAATTCACACGCACAATTCTCCTACCTTCCTCCCTTACTCAGCTCATCACTCATCAGTTTGAGTTTGGTTCTTTAATTCCTGCTGCATTAATTTGCAGTAGTTTTATTTTTGTTAATTTGTATCAACCTAAATTAACAACGAACAACACAGACAAAAAACTTATATATACTCCTAATTGCCTCTAACTTTCACATGGAAATTAATCTTCTTCTTCTATCTATATATAAAAAAAAAATAATACCTTGACGTCACTACTCACTATGTATGAACACACACTTTTTATATATTTAGTTGTTGCAAGTTATAACAGATACCCGAGATCGCCGGTTGGACATATGTTTAGACTAGCGAGGCCCAATAACCAAAGGCCTTTTTTTTTTTTAAATGTTTATAGGGTCTTCATGCTTTGAACACTGGAAAACATGTGAGCTTTTGTAGGTCTAAGAATGAAAACCTTTTAGTCCCTTTCTAACTTCCGCTTTAGGGCCCATCATAATCCGTCGAAATTGACAAACACCAATCTAAATGCAGGCCCAGGGAAATTTATCCGATTTGCAGGCCAGGTAAAGAAGATTCACCCCTATTTTTTCGGTCTGCTTTCGACCGGTAGTTACGAATCATGCTATTCATTTTCCTAAGAAGGAAGGGAATTGCGTGAAGCACAGACTTCAATAAAAACTTGTTCTCCACTTTGCGACAAAGCTCTTCAATTCCACCACTTCCTTCGTGTTTCAATGCTAGCTTCAGCTCTCTAAAGACATGCTTTCCATCTCTCACAACCATAGATGACAATCCAAAATACTTTTCTGGGTTGATAAAATTCTCACTTTTCCTTGTTGTGTTACTACTACAATACAAAGCTGATTTGTCAAAATTAATTTCATTTTTCTTTGTAATTAATTAAAACCGTTGGATCATTCATTAGTGCTATCAAGATAATTGAGGAATTAGCTGCACATTGGCTTCCGAAGTTTTTATTCACCAGAAAGAAAAACGTTGTGAAATTTTCGTGCAACTCATCGTTGATCTATTATGAAACAACTACTTGTTTGACAAATACACAAACTCATCAGCCTATAAAATTAAGAAATATTGTGGATTGTTTCATCACAAATACAGAAATTATTATAAATAAGAATCATCACAAGCCACCTCTAACTAATTAAGCAAGAGCTAATCAATTAATTAAGAGATTGAAAACCTTCGCCTCCTAGGCTTGGCAACGTCCATTCCAATGCTATCAACTATATGAGAAGTGTCCTTGGAATCATGTCTAAAGGGGTTTAGCTTGCCCAGAGTCTTGGACATGGACGAGAAGAAGGTAGGCTTTCTGGTCCCTATTCTCTTTGAACAAGTTCCAGCTTGATTATTCTTCTGCAAGTCGGATATGTACATCTTCATCTTCATAAGCTCGGATCGCAAGGCCTTGTTCTCCTTTGCGAGCGACACGTCTGCCTCCAACTGTTTCCTTGTCGGGGCGGCATCGGGCGCGTTGCGAACATCCACACCACCACTCCTTATCTTCAGCTGGTCATAGTACAAAGCGTGCAAAACGATCTGCATGGGCAAGCGCTTGTTTTGGGTAGCATGAAGTCGAGCTTCGTAAGACAGCTTCAGGGGATCCATGGAGCTGCATACCTTCTCTCTATCTATCTCATCCAGATTTGGGTGAGCCTGCATGCATTAATCAATTTGCAACCAATATTAACGGTGATCATTAGTCCTCGAATATAAAAGTAATTAATTATGACCATGATCATAATTAAAAATAAACAGTTAATTTACTACTAATTGGTAGTATATAGTATTAATTACTACTAGTAAAGATTAAATATTGAAGATCAGGGCAGGCTGCTATTTATTTGTTTAGTAATTATAATTAACCTTGAGATAGATGTCAATGGCCCGGTAGAGATCATCCTCCACCTTTCTGGCTCCTTTAGGGACGAGATTGGCGATCCCGTTGAACATGGAGATGGTGGGTTCTGCGATGGTTGCTATCTCCGCTAGATATGCGTCTATAGTCTTTGCAACTCTCTGCATCGCTGAGGAACTTACCTCCCTAAAATTGCCGCCGTTAAAAACAGCCATGCTCTTCTCCTTCTCCACGAATCCAGAGATGATCCTCCTGACGCTATCCAGATCGAGCAGCCTCTCCCCATCATATGTGAAAGACAAGACCAAAAGATCATCAACCATGACATGCTCCAAGATCACGGAGATTCGTTTCTCCAGCTCGTTCCTGCAAGCACTGGAGGCTTTCAGGAAAATTGCACAGCGGAGAAGGCAACACAAGAAGTGGATTGGAAAAGCAGCTTTCTCCGCGGGTAACAGCGTCACTATAGACTCCAAAAGTTCACGCTGTTGGATTCGAAGATCAGAGTCGGTATGATCGGAGCACTTGATGCCGTTGCCTGAGTGATCGCGTACAATATCTCGAAGCCATCTCTCTGCGTAAGTTATGAGAGCGCTAGCTAGGGTTAGAGCTTTTGCCCCCCGTTGTTTCATTGCGCCAATGATTCTGCCAAACAACTCAACGTCGAGGATCGATAGCCCTTCGGTCCACCAGTTCGGAGGCGTACGGCATGGAAAATTGACCTCGCTACAAGCCTTCAGGAAATCGATATATAATTTGATCCATATTGTTTTTGAAACATACAACTACCACAGAATTAATTCAATTCCCAAACCCTGGTTCTTCGTAGAATAATTCGTTGCATTTAACTATATAACAGTATAAAAAATTCTACTTAGTAAGTAAAATTATTGAATACTACTAATATTGTTACTGACGAGAGAATATAAATATATATATATGTGCCCACCCTGGCACTCGCAACATCAATGCATCTTTGAACAATCTTAAGCTCCTCTGCCATAGGAAGCAGATCTTCGCATGATTTAAGGACGACAACGGCGCCAGAGAGGCTAGACAGGGCAACTTGGGAGAGGAAATCTTCAGTGCGCCCTGCCAGGTTGCTTTCGCAGCATTTGTCCGTCATTTGGAGATACTCAGCAGCGCATCGAAGAGCTGCAACGTTATGGACTGTAATATCAAAATTGACACCATAGCAGAATTTTGCTGCCTTCTCGAAGATCTCAGGGCCTCCGGGGATGTCGGACACGTTGATTCTTGTCAAGTCTAATTCTTTTGTTTCCATTATCAGCTTTCTTACGTAATTGCTCTTTGCCACCAGCATGAACTGCATGCCCATGCCAGTTAGTTACTCTACTTTTTACCCGTGATGATCACTAAATTTGACACTAAATAATTATAGACACGCAAACGCACAAAAACTTCAAAAACAAATACTAGTAGTAATTATATATACCTTATGAAGATTGAAATTGGCTTCACCAACTTCAACTACAACATCAGTCGGGATCTCTTGGGAGAAAACCCTGAAATATATTAACCAGAAATGATAACTAAGAATCTGAATATGGTAATATAATTGGTATACAGAGTACGTAGTATATGTTGGGAGGCTTAGTGAATTATTTTACCACTGGCCCGTCCTCTCCATGGCAACGGACATTCTGCTGTTGCTCTTCACAGGAGTAGCCAATGCCATAGGCGTGCTGGTTGGGGAAACAACAGACGTATGGAGACAGAGAATAATAGGATGTCTTTCTTAATTGAGAGTTTTATTCTTATAGAGATTTTTTTTTGGTTGTTTCAATTATCTTATAGGCTCTTTTGAGTTTACCTTTTAATCCTCTTTTCCTTCTTACTTGCTTGTGACTTATCAGGTGAGTGATGACTAACTTCTGGGTATAGCTTTTCTTGATGGATTATTCTACGTAATACCACTTCGGGACAAAAAGGTAGCTGGTTAGCTGAGTCTTTTCCTTGGCTAGCTCAAGAGTCAAGCCTGCAACTTTGACAAGTGATCAAGTGAGGCTTTTCTCTTCCTACTGCTACTAATTTACACTTTGGTTAATGGTTATGGTAGTGTTTTTCTTTTTCTTCTGCTATGTTGATAAGTGGTAATGCTCGCGTAGTAGACTTGTACCTATTCACTAATGGTTAAAAAAGACCATCAAAGTATTCATCTTAAACTTCTTTCATAAGCAAAATTTTAACTTTACTTTTACAAGAAGCAAAATTTTAAGTTGATGATCTAAATAAATTGTGAAAGATGCATAATCAAGGAAAATGGGAAAAAAAAAAAGAAATACATAACAATGGCAATATGTGTTGGTAAATTTTACATATATACTAAAATAGATTTTTTTTTATATCTTTAAAATTTTAATTTAATTGGTCAATAATAATATATTTTTATCAGAATATTCAAGTTAAACTCTCAAATCTGATTCAATATTAAAAATTTAATTCGCATTTTATTTTTAAAAATGAATAAATTAAATTACATTTAAGAATATTTAAATTGCATATATTCCTGTTATAATGTTTTCAGTAAGAGAGATGGATTTAACATGATTAGGTCATTGACAATTGAAATTTATTAACCAATTTGTATGACTGGGTTTATCCAAAATTGCTATAGCAAGAAGACACAAAAGTTGCATACTCTGAACAAATTTTGTTTTGCATAAACCAAAAAAAAAAAAAAAAGGAAGAACGGAGGAATTAAGACGTTCCATTGGAATGAATGGTGTGGCGGCTCAAGGATAAAGTGTGCGGATGAAGTGACATTGACATATTGGTGGTCTGCCTCTTAGCTATTTAAAATACAGTACTAGTATCAATTACTTATCCACAATATATATATATATATATATCCACTTATTTTTGGTACAATGGTGTAGGTATAGTGGCTACAATAATCAGGGGAGGGATAAATAAGTAAATTGGTGGCAACATCGATCATTGAGACGCGGACAACAGGCGACGGAGTTTGTCTATTGATATTGACTTCTGCCATTCATTCAAACAAGTGGTTGCTACGTCTCCAGCTGCTGATGTCATAAAGCTTTGGCTGCTATCGTGCCACGTTCTCCACCAACCCCACACCTCTCCACCCATGAGTACTTGATATATATGTTGTTCCCTCAGGCCTCAGCAGACAAGATAACAACCTAGCTAAATCAAAGTCTCGCTCATATTAACCAATACCAGTACCACAAAGTCCGACGTAATTGCCACACTGAAGATACAGATCGATAACTACCCACATTCTGCTCAATGCTTAAAAAAAATTTTTGATTAATCATTTTCTCCTTTCTTTTCGTGATTTAGGGATTCAGAATAATTGTCTCTAGCTCGCCCTGGCCCGCTGGTTCATTCCCACGCTCGTTTTAGTCCGAGTTTGGATTTAATTATATTTTGATGTGATATGATTAAATTTATTATATTATTAATTAAATTTAAATATTAATTTTAATAAAATTTGTGTAATATAAATTTTTTATTAAATTTTTAATCATAATTATAATTTTTTAATTATAATTATAATAATTATTATTATTATTTCTAATCTCAAAAAAATTAACAAAATCTTCCATTTAAATAAAACCTTACTCTTTTTCTATGGACTACATTGATGTTTTCTTTTCTAGAGATGTATATCATTACACTTACCACGTTTTTTTATGTTGCCCATCTGCATTCAGCTCGTCTTTATATACTTGTACATTTTCAGAATAGGTACCAATAGCCCAGATCAAGCCTGAAGTGATTTTTTTTAAAAATGTGTTTTGAGAAACTAAATAAAAGATGTTGATATAAAGTTTTCGAGTATTATGAATTGAAAATAGTTGTAATTAGTTATAGCTGTAATAATCACCCTAGCATTATTTTTGAACTTGTTAGTCCAATGATTATTCTTTAAGGGTAATAGAAATAAAATAAAATAAAATACTAAGAGGTTTATTCCTCTTTACCTTTTAAAGTTTTTAACTGAATCGTTTGGTTGTTTCTAACAAATTATGGTTTCTATAATAATTTTACTTTACTTGCTCAAATACTGAGAACCTAATATAAAATGATGAATGGATTTGAACAAATATTTTATGTTTTGCATTGTGCAAAGTTGTATTAACTATTTAGCCTATGAGCATCCAATAAATGCGGGTCCCTTCTAACTTATGCCCTTTCTTGTAATCTAAAGTTGGACTGAATTGAACCGAAGCTTGGCTTTCTTGCTTTCAATAATGTCACCAAGGGAGGATAGGGTCGGTTTGGAATTCTGGCTATGGTTACCGAGTTAGGCCCAAAAGCCTTTTGTAAGGCTCTTTCAAGGATCTCCCGCTTCAAAGTTAGTTCTGGGCAACCCGTGAAGCCCTTTTAGTATTTGAAATAGGCTTATTCGAAAAGTTTCGTCTTCTTACTCGTCGAAAAAAAAAAACAAAAACTTGATGATGTGTGTCACGGTCTCAGAAAGAGTTCGGAATGTCATTTTCAACTTTACGAAAATTTTTTGTGAGATAAAATTCTGAAGTCTTCATTAAAGGAGACGAAATCTTTGCAATATCTTTTAGGCTTCAATCGAGAAAATATCGTAGAAATAATGATTTTGGGGATGCAATAATAGGCTAATTAATTATTTGTTAGATGTGGAGAATTGTCTCTCATATACATTTTTATATTTCTGTGCTTTGACCCTTGGTGTTTGTACTGTCGTCTGCAGTTATGTTCTTGGTGGTGCAACACAAGGCAATCTAGATTCATTTGTGTCTAGAAAATCGGTGATTTTGATATATACTATATTACCTTTTTAGAAACATTAATTAATATAGTGTTGTACATCTGTTAATAAATTTATATACTAAGATTGGTTAAGAACACTCCTGTTATTGCCCTGCTTCAATGCACAGCACAGCATAGCATGTAAGTTGAGATGCATACTTTTGCCTCTTCCAACCACATACCCTTTATCTTTGTGGACTTGTGGTTTAAGCAAGATTCTTCTATGATCTTATGCCCTTCGGTCTTAACCAGTTCAATGGAGCTTGGCAATTACCATCATTTATGGTTTGCCGCTCGGGTAAGAGTAAGACCCTTAAAATCTTGGTATTTGACTAAATGGCTAGCAGATCTCTACAGCCAGTTCTTATAAAACTAATAATACAACTTCGCTCGCGAATAAAGCAGCCAGAAAGAATCACATATATGGTGGACATTTGGAAAGAAAAATTATCAAAATCACACTGAACGTAAACCAATTATCATACTGAAGACGTAACAACATAAATCAGTCCAAATATTCAAACTTTTCAAAAAAGTAGAAGTTATAAGAGAGTTTATTTATGTAGCTGGGGATTATATATATAAAGCACGGCGATGCGACGTTCACCTGGTCAATTGCGACAAGCACAGGCACATCTTTCACAAGTGATACTTCTTTACTCAACCGAACTATAACTCCAACAGCTGCATGTGCTTAATACTTGATTCCCATTTGAACCAGGTCATACAGCGTTGTTCCTTCAGGGAGGGCCATGGATTCAACTCCTTTCATCCATCCAACACAAGCACCTTCTTTCAATGGAATAGAATCGGAAATTTGGCAAGGCAATTGTTGTAACTTGTAAGCGTGATTCATTGTATTTCAAGAAATAATGTAGAAATTGTTTGTGCTGAGCTTTGATCTCAAGGTATTTCTGAAAAGACAAAAGAGAAGGGTGATTAGAGGCAAAAACAGGAAGTGTTTCTTACGTTTGCATTCTAACGTATAAGTTAGAAATGATGTGGTTGGAAAGAGAGTAATAAGGAGAAGATGGAGTGGTGTATCTTACCTTCATGGTGCTTGGAACTTCATATTTATAGATAAGTAATTAGGGACCATTAGAGAAAAATAAAGACACTGTCAAGTTGACGTGACACTGAGAATGTCAGATTGACCGACATGTTAGATTGACGCAAATGTCAAAATTAATCTTGATTGTTTGCTAAATGCTTTTAATATGAAAAAAAGACTATTATGCCCTTTTAATTACTAAGTATCCCCAACATTCTATCCCCTCATCAAGCAGTTTGAGTATCATACTACTTGACGTATGATCAGTACATTCCACATAGATCAAGTAGGTAGAGAAAAATGATATGAAACATGATTCTTTGGAGCCGACATCATTAGGATTGGTATTGGGAGATAAATGGCCTAGATTCGTGGTTCAATATGGTAAGGGTTTGATCTTGCGATATGTTATGAGTTGAGCTAACGTTGGTTTAAAGGTCATTGAAGTGTTAATCATTCGGAATGATCTGAGATTAGTAGTGGAGTTCGTCTAGTCGACATGAGACTTTTGTTTTATTCTAAGAGTTTGAATTTGAGTTTTTACTTTGACCTTAGGCAACGAGCTGAGCATTCGGTCTGTTTCAGAGAGTTATTTAACTTGAGCTAAGGTTCCCTCAATCTAATCGATATGACTTAAGGTTTGTCAGATTTGGTTAGTTTGACAGCATTAAATGAAGAGATATGTAGTTTGAGTGGAAAAATTTAGACAGGGAAAACAAAAGGAAATATGCCCATTTTCACTTTGACACATGGCATGATCTATGCCGTTCTTCTAATCTACCGTGCAACTATATAAAGGGATGTTAGGGCTTTAATTTTCCACCTTTCTGTTTTCTTTGCTCTCAATCCAATCTAAACCTTTCAATCTTAAAAGCTTTTTGGCCTTAGAGTTTTTCTACACTTTTTTTTATATGTATTCTTAACTATGTTTTCTAGCATAAATAAGGAAGCCAAGAGTTATAGGGTAAAACCTAAGGGGGTTAGGTTGGGCAAGATGATGATGATCTAATTTTACTATTCATCAAAAATCAAAATTATGAGAAGATGACCTTTTAGTTCAACCTAATGTTCAAGGATGAGTAGCATTGAAATGAATAAAATGATTGAGTAAGAGAAAAACGAGTCCTGAGCATGAAAGAGCTATGTGCTCAAATAAACTTTGACCTATAAAATCCACCACTTTTTTCCCATTTTTCAAGTCGATCCATCTTTTATGGCTACCTTCCTTCATATTCGATTGTTTTCCTTTCTAAGGCTCTGTCACATCAATTTTTTTCGACTTTTACTCTTCCCCCTATGATGTTTCTATTGTCACTTTCATTCCACCTTAGTAAATTTTTATGGAGATTTCTTCTTATCTTGAGATAATGGTGGGCTAAGGTGTTGTGTTTTTCTTCTCTAAAGGCCAAGGAGGCTTCCACCTCTTCATAACTCAATTGTCTAACAACAACTCCTCGACCAGGGGTGATTAAATTAGACACTTTTGAAACTTGTGGTAGAGTTATGGTTTGTAACATTTGCTTAAGAACCTGTATCTATTCGGTCAAAGTTTGAAATTGTTCCATAGTCAGTCTCACCTATGGTTAGGTGAATCGGATGAAATGTTGGCTATGATGGGTTTTTGTTCCTGCCAAGACGGCCATCTATCCTTCCTCTAAGTTTCTCTTCCTTGGTGGCATTTCTTTGTGCTTGGCTAATAAATGGAAAAAGTACTCTACTTGGTGTGCCAAATATTTGTATTGAACTCCAGTCTCAGTGTATTCTTGGAAAGATAAAAAAAAAAAAATGGTTAGAGGTAAAGGCAGAAAGTATTCCCTTTGTTTGTACTTTAATGCGCAAGTCATAAAAGATGAGGTCGAAAGGATAGTAATGGGGAGAAGATAGAGTGGTGTGTCTTACCTTTATAATGCTTGGACTTTCATATTTATAGATAAGTGATAATGGACCATTAGGGGATAATAAAGATATTGCGAAACTGATGTAGCACTAAAAATGTCAGATCGACCTGACATGTCAAGTTAACATAAATGTCAAAATTACTTCTAATTATTTATTGAAGGCTTCTAACATGAAAAAAAAAATATTATATCATTTTGATCATTAAATGTCCCTAATAAAAATATAATCCATATGGAATATGGTGTACAACTTCATTGCATAATATAACAAGCTAAGCGCAAAAAAGACAAAAAAAGTGCCAAAGATATACACAGTCTAAACATGACTTCTTCTCTTTCTTTCTTTCCTTTTTCTTTTTAAAATTCTCTCCTGGACATCGACAATTAAACTTTCGGTCAGTCCTCATCTCATTAATAAAGTGCAACAGGAACATGAACTAAATATTGAGAATGGAGCACAAAACGTAATCTTGTTTGTTTATTCTGACTTGTTAAAATGTAGATACCACACGTTTTTGGCATAGCAGGAAACTGGAGCATAAAATACTTTCCTTGTTCCTTTTGTTTGTAAACTCTCCTTCTTCTGAGTTTGTGCTGTGGCGGGCTTCTAGTGTTGTAATTCACATTGATATAATTTCAACATATGTGGACATGGACAGCCCAGTTTTGATCCGATGGAGCCCAAGGTTGATTTGGTAGCTTCTGGATTTATCTTGCGCTGGGGGTTATTGGTGTATCCAAAGCCCGATAAAAGTACGTCAAACAATATAGTGGCTTGAGCTACATTCAATGGCTGAATGCCTTATTTGGGCAACCAATAAGTACAATAATTTAAATTAATTTTCTAACCTGTTTTCTCGAATTAGTCCAAATTGTAATTTTTTATTATTTTATATTTGATGTATTATTAATATAAAAATTAATAAATTTTTTAAAATAAATACCCAAAAGTTTCATATTTTTAATTTGATAAATAAAATTTTATTTATATATATTTTTAATTTTACAAAATAAGTTTTGCTTTTGACAACGAGAATAATTACTCTTTAAGTTTTTTTTTTTTAATTTCTCCCTTCACTACTTTTATCTTCGTCCAAGAAAATTAATCACTGCTGCACAACACCAAAGTCGTCCTCTTCAAGCAACTTTTGGGGATACCCTCTTGAAAAAATATATTAATTACCTGCAGCCAATTACACAATTTTATCCTATCCCCCCAAATTCCTTCTCTAATGCAAGTTAAAGAAATCGAAATTTTCATTCTTCAAAACAAAAGCATGGACAGTTCACTCAATTTTTTCAACTGGATCAACCCTCATCAATCACAATATGGATTCTGGAAAAAAAAAAAGCCAACTATAGCCGAAGTTCACAATCCTTCTCTTTTTCTAAAATGATTGTAGAGAGAAAAAAAATTTTCAAAATTTTATGTATTTATTTTAAAATACTTATTAAATTTTATGGTTTTTCATTATTGATATGATAACATATAATTTACTGATAATATATCAAATATAAACTCATATATCATTGTCTTTATCTGCTTCAATGTACTGACTTCTTGTTTCCCATTTAAGCTGCACCCTGCAGCTTGGAAAATGAATTTTGCTGCCATCGATTCATCAAGGCAGGGCAGCGTTCAGTGTTCACAGCAAAAGACTAACTGGGAGCCAAATTGGTTCACAAGAAATGTAAAAATTGCAACGGCTGCCCCAATGCTGATTCCATTCCTACCAAAAAGTAATACTAATGGAGAGCCTCCTGACCTTTCTTTGAATGTCTAAAAGAGTCGAGGTTGAGGACTGGACAGTATTAATATATTGGTGTTGATTGAAGATAGTAAGAACTATTTGCTAGCAGAGATCATTGAAGTGGGTGTGACATTGAAAAAGGTCATTAAATGATACAAAAAGACTACTAGCATTTTTGTTGTACTTTGCTTTATATACATTCTTGCGTTGCTCGACAATCACTAATCAAATAAAAAAAGAAACGAAAATGGATGGTCACACCTACAAGCCTACACAATTTTTTGAGCTCGTGAAGCCACCATCCACGACAAGGTTATGACCACTGATGTACTTGGACTCTACACTAGCCAGATAAAGAGCGGCCTCAGCAACGTCTTTAGCTTTTAGAGTCACACCCTTTAGATTGGCTAATCCTCCCACATATTCCTCCATCTTCTCTGCTTCCAAATCCGTGCATTCCTCATCTACTTCACAACTTCTCCATGCATTAATAAGCATGGAAGTGGCCACCCCAAAGGGAGAAATGCAGTTAACCCTGATGCCATGCCGGCCTAACTCGCAAGCAGTGTTCTTTGTAAGCCCTATAATGGCATGTTTTGAAGCCGTGTAAGCATGTGGCCCAAGCCCTCCCATTAAACCTGCTACACTTGCCGTGGAAATTATGCAGCCACTTTTTGTTTGCACCATTACTTTCGCCGCGTGCTTCATTCCAAGCGCGGCTCCTCTGACATTCACTTGCATTACACGATCAAACTCATCGGCATCAAATTCAATTATACTCTTCCTCTTGGATTGATTCCCAAGAACTCCGGCATTGTTGAACAGAATGTCAAGTTTGCCAAATAGTGAAATTGTTTTATTGATCAACATATCTATGTCCTTCTCTGAGCTTACATCACAGTGTACATATGCTGCTGAAGGGGCCAAAGAGTTAGCTAAAGCAATGCCAGCAGCATCGGCAATATCAGCAATTACAACTTTGGCTCCGTGCATCACAAAAAGTCTTACTGTGGCCTCTCCAATCCCTCTGGCACCGCCTGTTATAATCGCAACTTTTTCCTCAAGCCTGAAAATTGGTAATCATTGAAAATGCCCCAAATTAATTTAGCTAAGCTACTGAATTCTACGAAATGACTGCTTGTCCACAACTTACAGTGGAAGCGTGCAGTGACTTTGTAAACATTTCTTAAGTACATTCAATGTCTAAAACAGACTAAAAGTGATAGACAGTACACATACATATATATCGATATATATATATATATATATATATATATATGAATGAGAAAACCTTTGAAGAGAAAAAAAAAATGTTACCTTCTTTGTGAGAGTTGAGAGATGGTATTTTTCTCTAGGAAGTCGACTCCCTGAATTATTTTCTCAGGAATAGCTTGAGCAGGCATGGTTGATAAAACAGAGGACACACAAAGAGGGACGGAAAACGAGATATAGAGAGATCGAGAGGCAAAGATGAAAGAAGTGATGATACGATTTAGATTTATATAGAGAGATTAAAGCTGGCTTCGTAGGGCTTCCGGAGGAGCTTTGCAATTCCACAACAACCCTCCTTTTCTTTGGGAGTCTTTTTTTTTTAATTTTATTGTTGTTGTAGGTTATTTGAAAGAAGGGAATGGATGGCCGGACAAGAATTTTGTTGCTTACAATATATTTTATCAAGGAAATTAAGCAGAGAAATCAGCCATCACCCTTGGTCAATGATCTGCAATCACAGCCTAATAACTCCAGTGAAGTCAACCCTCAGAGCCTCTGTAAAATCAGCATCACTAGCATCAACTCCTGCTAATTAGCATTATTAAATCCCTGAACTTATGTTTGTTGATTCAAGGCTAAAATACTAAAAAAAGAGTCCTTAAATTATTTTTTTTCTTAAATAAATAATTTTATTTTTATTGTATCTAAAAAAGTTTTTATACTTTGATTTATATCTAAATAAACCCTTCAAATGAAAGAATGATTTATGTTAAAGGCTTATTTAGGTACAAATTAAAAATTTAAAGGTTTATTTAGATATAAATTAAAGTTAATGGATTATTTGGATGTAAATTAAATATTAAGGATTTATTTATATATAATAAAAGAATAAAGATTTATTTAAATAAAATTGTAAAACTGAAGTTTTTTTTTTTATTATTATTTTAGCCTTATGCAAAAAATGTATCTTGCACATTGTATAAATTTGCACTCTTGATCAATGAAATTCAATGCTCTTTCGCACTCATTCTTCAAAACCCTTTTATTTATGTCTGGCAAGAATCTTGATTTGGATGGGTATCTTTGAAGGGGTTTTTTTCCCTCTTATAATTAATGTTGGCAAAAATTAAATGTTTGTAGAAAGGGATTATGTGGTAGTAATTCCATTCATATACAGTTGGGGTTTATCCATCAATATCTAATTATAATATTCATATATAAAGGCAAATATATATATATATATATATATAGATACATATATATCCTAAAGAAAAAATATCTTTCCCTTTTTATTATGGTCATCAATTTGATGCATGCAGGGCAACGAAGATTTCGGAGTATACGGCATTTTCTTTCGTTTATGCTAGGGCTGGCTAAGAAGGATCCGTCTGGAGAATCCCATTCTATTCTTTGCAATATATATCTCGTCTTTGCTTGTCCATTTCGTATACACTTAAAATTTGGATAAAAGATTGCGCACAATCCATCTTTCTCGCTCCTTGTTCATATCACTGTTAATTTTACAACTGCATTAACAGTAAGTAATAATAGTTTCTAGCTAGGGACAGTCGTCTCTAGGTCGTAGTTGTACTTGATGATTGAATATCGAGTGAGATGCTCAAGTCATTTACAAAAATTGGTAAATTTAACTAGATTTACCAAAAACTTGGAATCGAATTCAAATCCAAGCCTTCTATATTATTAAAAGAAAACGAACCATGATATTATTCACATACTCATGCTAGACAGAAAGATTAATTAGGGAATAATACTACATAGTATTGGTCTCTTTATTCTTTAGCTTGCCACTTTTTCAAAGGTTTCATTAGCCATATATAACAGATGTTGGGCAGGGCGTTTTTCTTGTGCCATTTATAAGTTGATGATTTAGAGGTTATAGTAAAATGATCAGACGAATTTCCTCGTCTGAACATGAAAGTTAGAATTTTCAAGCTTCTAATTCCAAATGATCCCACATTAATTACTTGCTTGCTGCCAGCTCCAACTGACTTGGAGATTAAATTATGTTTCTTCAGCAACTTTACTGAACTTTAGGTGCCTATTCTTTCTGCCATTATTTCAATGAACTTTTGCTGATTCTGTTTTCTCCTCATCAGCATGGAGATAGATATTACATGCATGCCTATGGAAGAATTTGTTGAATACATTGGCAGGCATTAGGAGATAGAACGAAACAGTTACGTGTAGTTTTGGCTGGCATACGCAAGGGGATAGAACCAAGCTAAGCAACAAATTCCAGCCCCTTTTATTAATGAGGGGAGGTATATATGGTATGGGATAGAACTAATTAACATTGCTCGTTCCAGCTGCTGAAACTAGGTATGCTAATTGCAACACGATTTTTTTGGGGAGTAACTGCTGATCATAGAAAACATGCATGAGGAGAACAATTATTTTTGAAATACACAATAAGATCCTGCTCTTTCATTTTTTTAAATCTTATATAAGTATCATGCTTGTATCATGATTCAAACTTGATATTTCCAAAATATATAGATACTCAAATTCTAAGCGTGTCCCGTGGGGAACAACATCAAGAAACTTTGCTCATCAATCATCATGCACGGGTTAGATGACAAAATCCTCCAATCGAGCTAGCTAGATTTCAAAATTCGATTCAAACAATTGGCTATGACTTGGCGTAAAATCTGACAGTTGTAAAATTATATTGCGGTGAAATAATTCCCACAGCCTGCACATGAACGAAGAGGTCAACATCTTGCAAATGAATTGAGAGAACAATGCCAATGAGCTTCCTATATATTTTACTACCGATATATTCTCACTATGGTGTTGATGTTAAAAGAAAATTTCAGAATTAATTATGGGCATTTGGTTATGGAAAAGTAAGATTTTTAGCCAGAATGCTTTTTTTTTTTTTTTTTCATAATTTGATTCTTTAGCTTGATTTAGTTATTTTATTGATTTTTGAAATTTTAAAAGATTTTAAACAGTATAAAAAAAGGTAGGCGAATAAAAAACTCTCATTTTCCTAATTTTTTTATATTCCGAATGAAAAGTAAAAATTTTACTTTGTTTGTTCTTAATTATATTTTCAGATTATATTATCTTTTTTAGTCCCTAAAATTACAAAATAAATGTAATTTTTATTATTTATAGTTTTAACAAGTATTGTGTTTCTAAAATAAAAAAATGTAGTGAATATTAAAATTTTATTTTTGAAAATTTAGAATTTTAACAAATACCACATTTTTAAAATAAAAAAAAAAACATAGTAAATGTTAAAATTATATTTTTGAAATTATGAAATTTTAACAAAAACTATATTTTTAAGATAAAAAATGTAATTCTTGTTACTATTTATAACAAAATTAAAATAAAGCGTCAAATATTTTTACTTGATGTTATTAGTATTACATATACATTCACTTAATATTATTACATAACAAAATTAAAAAGTTAATTTGTATATTTTCTCTGGGTAGGGGGGCAATTAACACCAAGATAATTATTAGAATTATAAAATTATTTTTTTTGAAAATATAAAAAAAGTTTTTTTAAAATTTTTTAATTTCAATAAAGATAATATATTATTCATGTATCACATCGCATCTCAATATCATGAATATCACAATTATTCGCATTTATTTGCATTTACCCTTTCTAACGTATGTGTCATCTATATAATTTATTTATTCATTTATGTTGATCTCTGTCTCAAGATTTGATTATTATTATAGTAGGCAGGGCATATGACCCTAAACCCCAAAAAGAGAATGGATTAACTAGAAAGACAAACAGGCAATGCCCAAAGCTTTGCTTCCATCGGCTCATCTATAAAAGCCCAATAAAGGTGGGCTTCACTGACCCATTTATTTATCAAGAGCTACAGGCTCCGAAAATGGAAGTTCAGCTCAATAATTATAAGACCATTCCTCAACACTGAACGCTCAAGTCTCAACCCCCCCCCCCCCCCCCCCCTCTCACCTACCCTTTCGGATTTCAGTTTTGTGGTGCTATCCTGGTGCCAGATATTTGAATTTTTGGGTTTACTGTTCGACAAGAAAATTGTTAAAAGTGGAAAAGAAGCAATCTGTGTTAATGCCTTTTTTGGGGGCATAGAATTTTAATTTTGCTTTTTTCTTTGGTTTTCTTGACTAATATGCTTCGAAGATGTAATCTACTTTTCTTTTGGTTTAGTTTAACTGTTTATTTGGTGACACTCTTTTGATACGATATGCAATTTTCAGCTGAAAGGAAGCGACGTATCGAGGAAGCACAACAACCTGCATTGTCAAATGGAACAGGTTCTCAAAGTACTGGAGGTCCAAAGGTAATTTGCGGGAGTATTTGTCATTTGATAGTTGCAGTGCTTTTCAACCAAAAAAAAAAAGATAGTTGCAGTGCTTAGATAGTGTATAAGATATGCCTTTGCACTGCTTTGGGCCGTTTTTTTTTCAAGGGAATTGAGTTTGTCAACATGTTATTTGTCTATGCCTTGTAGGATAAATTCTGTCTGATTACGTGTGCAGGCTCCTTTCCATCATGGAAAACTGAATGCCCAATAGCAGGCTACATCTAAACAATATTCTGTTCATACAGAATTTACCTCATGAGACAACTAGCATGATGCTTGAGGGAAGTTCGTATGATTGAAGCAAAGCCAGGTATTGCCTTTGTGGAGTATGAAAATGAAGAGCAGTCCTCTACTCTACACCATGCAGCACCTTCAGGGTTTCAAGATCGCCCCTCAATATCCCATGGCTATTACTTTTGCTAAGAAGCAACCTATACTTTTGTCAGTTATTATTATTTTTTTCTGGCCTTATTATAACTTTGCACGGGATGGATATGTAGTAATTGCAAAGATTCATAGTTAGTGCATTTCGACTCTATGCAAAGGACAGATGAATCTTTGCATTTTGAATTAAATGCCCCGCTCCCCACTCCCAAATTTATTAAATAAAGTCCTTGTCCAATAAATTAGTTAATTGAATTGACTTGGTAGAACAGTAAATAAAGAGAAATAAAAGTAACCGATGCAACTTGAGCAAGGTTTAAGGGAAATGCAAGAAAATGATGGAGGCCTTTGAAAGATAAGCGTTGGGCAGAAAGTTGAGTTAGTATGAACTCTGCTGATGCTCATGGTTTCCACCATATGTCTTATGCCCATAGTTGGCCCTTACCCAGTCCACAGATATTATTTTCCTAACTTTGACCCAAAGATTTCAAATAAAATTCTAATGCTATTATTTTGTAGCGTCAGTAGCTCAGATCAACTTATTCTTGGCTCTTTCTTGCTTGGAATACTTCTAGAATAGGACTGTTTATCCCATCATGGCATTTTTTAGATTATGCAATTCTTCAGCTTCTGGATTAAAAGATTGAGGAGAAACAAATCTAGATTTATTTCACATTTGCCATCCCTCCTGATACTGGTATAATAATTCTTGGAGATGATCAATATCTTTCATTTGAGAGAGGTTGTTCAGAAGTTGTAAGGCTTCTGGTTCATTTTCAATCTCCAGGTCTTCAAATGGAGCATAATAAATAAGAACAAAAATTCTTCGACCATTTGTCCATGTAGCAATTTTGGAAAAATTGGTCCTGGTAGCTAGATGGAGAAGATGTTTGACTTTTTTCATCATCTCAATTCCTGTATGAAATTGATATTGGGAAGGGTTTGAGAATTTAGAGATAATCTTGTTTAGATATTTTGGATTTTCAAAAGGCATTAGTTGGAGGTTCCAAGAGATTTCCTGTGGTTACTTTTTGAGTTTCCCAACATTGGTAAGGTTGAAAAAATCTTTCTCTTTGAAAGATACCAAGGAGGCTGGTGATAGAAAAATGGATAAATAAAAATGTTTAGAATATTTTACATAACGATGGATATGGTGTTTAATGAAGGCTGAAAATTCTTTGATCAGTTCAAAAAATATTTTTGTATAAGAATCTGACCAACAATGCCTAATTCGATACTGGTTATATCAAATGGCTCATAATTTAATTGAAATTTGATTTTGGGAATTTGATCCCCTACTTCAGTAGTATAAACATAAGTAGAAAAATATAATTCAAAAAATTTTTTGACCAACAATTTTTCTGTTATTTGAAGAATATGAAAATTTATTTGCTAAAACAAATCCTTGCTTAGGAGTTGATTAGCTTTTTCAAATAAAAATATTCTATTAAGCTTGTTTAGCTTTGGAGAATTATGATTTTCAAAATATTTACAAAGATTCAAGAAATTGTTTATTTCTTGAATACTATAACTGTTTTCTTCCAAAGCAAAGAATTCTATATCTTTCTATTTTAGAAGATTAGATGACAAAAGGTTTTGGAGAGCTGCTTCTTTAAATTGTTGAATTTATTTCACTTGTTTAACTAAGAATTCAGCTATATTGGTCATCCCTTTTCAAAAATTAGTTTTGTTTTGAGAAAGATGAGATTTCCATACATAGTTTAACATATCATAGACTTGTGGTTCAAGTCTAGGATTGTACAAATCTTTAATCTCTGGTTTAAAGATTTTGGTTTTTATGAGTAGTTGTTATATAGAAGAAACTATTTGAGAATAACTCATAGGACTCCATTGGTTTGGATCCTAAGCAAAATTAAAAAATTTTGGTGGAATTCTTTGATACATGTAAGGTGGTTTAATGGGTAAAGTTTCAAGAATGTCTCCATGGGGTTGGTACCAAAGTAATCCTAGGTTAGGATTATTGACAAATCCTGGGTTAGGATTTTTTAAAGGAATTGGAGATCTGGGTGAAAAAAGAGTGAAAGAGGAAGAATAAGAAGAACCTTATTTAGATTGCTTCTTTTTAATTATTTTCCATTCTCTTAGATTTTGTTGTGGTTGTTTACCATGATCCATGTGGGTGACTAAGAAAATCTGCAAGAAAATTCTTATTACTGTTAATGAACATAATACGAAATCTATATTGACATAGAAAATTATACCAATGTATCCTTCTTTGATTATCTGAAAGTTTTTTATTTTTGAGAAAATATCTGACTGCCTGATTGTCAGTGCCAATAACAAAGATTTTTGGGGCTAGATATATATGAAATCTATTGACTCCATTTTTTATGGCCAATAGTTCTTTTTCAAATATAATATATTTTTATTTCGTTTGGTTAAAACTTACCCGAATTATAACCACATATCAATATATCTTTTTAATGAAGATTTTTTACCTTTAATACACATTCCCAATGCTCATCGCTAGCATCTGTTTTGAGGATTAATAAATCACCTTGTTTAGGTAAATAAACTTTTGGTATATCACTTAATTTTGATTTTATTTGTTTAATAATACCAGAATCATCTTGAGTCCAGGTAAACTCAACATTTTTTCAATAAAATACTCTTCCTTTTCGGAAAGGTTTTTGAAAAATTATCTACTATAATTTAAAATACCTAAAAACTATTAAAGCAGTTTAATATTCTCTATGGTTTCTAAAAATCCTTATTCTTCAAAATAATATCATCTTGCAAAGTAAGACCATTAGAAGAAAGATTAATACCTAAAAATTCAATTTTTGTTTTTTCTAATTTTACCTTTTTGGGTTTTAGAATTATGCCATGTAAAATAAATTTTTGAGCAATAATATTCAAGTGTTTCTTGTGCTCATCAAGAGTGTTAGAAAAAAAAAGTATATCATCAATATATACATAACAAAACTATTTATGTTTACTAAAAATAGTGTCCATCCAACACTAAAATATTTGAGGTGCATTGCATAGATAAAAAGGCATTACAGTCCATTGATAATGGCCTGTAGGTGCACTAAAAGCAATTAACAACTTGGATTTTTCTTTAAGCATGATTTTCCAAAATTTAGATTTGTAATCAAATTTAGAAAAATATTTAGCATTTTTAGCTAAATTTAGTAAAACATCCTTTCATGGGATAAAATAACCATCAAAAACAAGATTTTGGTTTAATCTTTTATAATTAATAACCATTTAAGGCTTACCTTGTTTTACCTCTACATGATTTTTTACCATGAAGGCAAGGCTAGAATGTGGACTTGTAGTTGGTTCTATCAAGTTCTCCAATAGTTCTGCAATTTGAACTTCAAATTCTTCTATATCTTGTTTAGTATAGATCATATGTTTTACTCTAATCACCTTTGTTCGATCGATGAGAGTAAGTTCACAATATCTAGGGCTTCTTTTCCATAACTTCAATGGTTCTTCACTGAAGTTTTCCTACAAGATCTTAAATAACCAATGTTTTTTATTTATTGCCTTTGCTATAATAGGTTTTAAACTCTCTGGTTGAAAGTTTTTATCACAAATATGCTCATGTTCCTGCAATAAAAGGATATCTATTGTTTGTTTATCAATAGTAAGAGTAACATTATTCTTAGAAATAGAAAAAGGTAAATACTAATATAGAAAATTATTATCTAATAATATATCACCATGCATATTTGGAAAACAAAGTATTTTTGGAATAATAAACTTTGTATTATTTAAATATACAGGAATATCTTTAGCTTTATATCCTACAATAGTTTCCTTACCTTCGATTCCTACTATAATAATGGGATACTTCATAAGTTACCATTTGTTTAAAGGTAAAGCATTACTGTGACAACTAGAAAATGTTGCTCCTATGTCTAGTAAAATATGAAGACTATATGGTTTTATAGCCTTGAAAATGAAAATCTCCTTTAACAAAAGTATAGTCTATTTTTAGGTTTATTAGAAAACTATATAATTTCATTAGAAAATTTAAAATTATTGATAAAATGAAACATTTTTATTTCTTCAATGGGATTTTTCTAAGAAGAATAAGTAGTAAAATTTAATACAGAAGTTACGAAATGAAAATAAGTTTGCTGTGATTGATTATTACCTGCAAAAATAAGAATTTGAGAATTACTTATTTTGTTTGTACGCTGGAATCTTGCAAAAGAGTTACTATTAGCAATATAAAAAGATTGATTACTAGTTATACTTTCTAAATCATCATCTTTTTTATGATAAAAAATATTTGAAGGTGGTAAAACCAGGTTTGGATTAAAACTGGTTGAAATATTTGGATTTCTAAAATAAAAGTTATTTTCCTGAAGAGAAAAATTTTAAACTTTTTACTTTATGTTTTTTAGAAGAATGTTTAGAAATATCCTCAAGACACCATTCTGTTGGGATATAAAGATCTTTGAGGTTGACTAGTTTTGGTTTTATTTCAAAATAAAAAATATTTGGTTTAAAATTTTCTATAATACAAGGATCTATCTGTTTGATAGAAGTATTAGTAGTATTTGTAAATTCATAAATAGTTAACCAATTGATTGAAAGGTCATGTGATTTTTCTTCAATATCAAAATTGGTTATTTTGACACAAAGACATAAATATTTTTCAATATTTTCATCAAAAATTGAAATAAAATAATTTGGTTTTACTTTAAATAAGACTACTCTTGCTGCTAAATTGGATTGGATTCCTCTAATAATGGCATTAACAGGGTTTTTGAAACGATTATCCATTAAAACCACAATTATAGGGATGTTTTTCCCTAATATAAAAAGAGGTTTAATAGTAATCATAATCAATCTTATATGAATATATTTAACTTTAGGAAATTTTTTTAGAAAATGGTTTATTTTTTGTTTTGTAAAAAGAGGTTTTTTTATTGATCCTTATTTAGAATCATTGGCAACAGTATCGCCAGAAACTTTTTCAATATGGAGTTTATACTATGGTTGAAAAGCTTTAAATTTACTAGTTTTATAAATTTCATCTTTTTTGACTAATTGTAATTCTTTGATTTTTTATGATAAGTTTTTCTCATCACATTTTTTAGTTTTACTAAACATTTTTTAGATAATGATTTAGCATCTACAAATTTTTCTGATACGGTATCTTGATTAGATTCTGTATTCATCATAAAAACATATTCAGAATCACTATCAGCTGAATCTAATTCTATTTCTAAAAATACTTCATAAAAAATTTCTTCATTTGATAATTCATCTGCAAATAAAATTTGAAGAGTATTTTCTTAAAGTTTTTTTTTATCATTTTTCTAGCACTTTTCCCTTTGTTAGGGCAAGCATTTGCATAATAACCTTCTTGATCACAAATAAAACATTTGTATGTTTGTTTTGAAGATTTTTTCTTTTTAGCAAAAATTTGCCTTTTTTAGGCTTTTTAGATTTACCAGGTTTTTTTGGTTTCCATTTTTTTCAAAATTTTTTTTCTTTTTAAAATGATATTTTCTTCGATGTGGTTGCTTGTTACAACTAAATTCTAAATCATTTTCTAAAATTTTTATACACTATTTGTAACTAAGTTTAGATTTTACCTGTTTGGCAACTTTCTGCTTTAGGCAGTATTTTATAATCTGATTCTTGACATACTTGATTCTATAGCCCAAAGTATCGTATAGTTCTATGTTGGATTTGCAGCATTAGAAGACTTAATTTTTAATTCTAAATAGGTATTATAATTTTGATAACAAAGTTCATCCCATGGTGAGGGAAGTTTTAAGAAAAATTATTGTAACCAAAATTTTGAATGTTCTTCATCCAATTTTTGATATTAAAAAATAAAGCTTTTGCAAAAATCATCTAAATTTCTAATATAACATAATTTTAATTTTGAAAGAAAATATTAAGCTTCTTGATTGCAATCCAGAATTTTTGTACTCCCACAAAACTTATTTTTTAAGATTTGAGTTAAATATTTTAAAAGTTAAGGAATATTACCTGTAGTAAGAAGTGAAAATTTATGGGTTTTTCCAAGAGTTGTAGTTTCCCATTTTTTAAGAAATTGTAACACATCTCCTTGCCATGTTCCACAAAAATAATTTAAAAATCGTTCCTTGTTCCACTGATCTTTATAGCCTATTATAACAATGGACATGGATTGCACTAAATTGTTTATAATTTTTCCATAGTCTTTGAGAGAAACTCTAGATAAATCTAAATAAGTGCCTTATTGTGCAACGTTTTGTTTGTTTAACGAATCAATCACTAGGACTTCAGCTTTTATTTGTCTTGTTTGACTAGTTTCAGAAGTCTGCTTAATCTCATCATTTTTTAAGTGAGATTTATGCTGTTCTAATACTTCAGGATATTTTAAATAATCAAGAAATCTAATTAAATCATCAATATTTGGGTTAGATATTTTTGATATTTTTCTTTTACCCCGATCCTTTATTTGAGGTACAAGATTTTCTTATTCTGGATCTGGTTGATCGCTAGAACTAGAAGTTTCATCAGATATTTTTTCATCTGAAAAATCTTGTTCATTCTTGACTACTAGATTAGTAGCAAGAATTTTAAAAATATCTTTAAAGACTGCTTCATCTTTACTACTAGTACTGGTTGTGTCATAGTTAAGCATTTAATAATAATTATATTTTTGAAAAATTCCTTTATGTTCTTCATAAAGGTTTTTCTATAGCTTGTAAATACTCAATCCTTTGTTTCGGATATTCAGTTTTTTCTATTTTAATTTTAAAGTTTTCAATTAAATTTTTATAAGATTCAAAGTCTAAGAGCTCTTGCTTGTCCATTGTCGAAGAAAATAAGGGTTTGTCATCAGTTATTATAATATTTCCATAACAAAGAGGTCTAAAGTCTATAGATGTCTATGTTTGAGTTTGTCTTTGTTCTATCTTTTCTAAGATAAGATTTGATTTATCTTCTATATTATCTATTTTAACAAACAACTTATGAAAAAAAGAAAAAAAAATCAAATAAACCATTTACAACTCTACTGATAGATATATTACTAGATTCAAACTTAGGATCTATATGCAAACTATAATTATAAGGTTGATCTTTACAAATATAGTTATCTTTTGAAGTAGATTCCATATTTAAGGTGCTTAAAACCAATTGTGAAAATCTATCTTAAGTTATTAATAGCCAATTAACAATAGGTAAACCAAGCCCACAAATACTAGTAAATAACCACAGAAACTCACGGTATGAGCTTTAAAATATTCTAAATATTTTTATTATATCCATTTTCTATCATCAGCCTTCTTGGTGTCGTTCAAAGAGAAAGATTTTTCCAATCTTACTAAATTTGGGAAGCTAAAAAAGTAACCACAAAAAACTCTTGGAACCTTCAATTGATGCCTTTGAAAATTCAGATGATCTAAACAAGATTATCTCTAAATTCTCAAACTTTTCGCAATATCAATTTCAAACAAGAATTGAGATGATGGAAAAAGCCAAACATCTTCTCCATCTAGCAACCAGGATGAACTTTCCCAAAATTGCTGTATGGACAGATGGTCAAAAAATTTTTGTTCTTACTTATAATGCTCAATTTGAAGACTTGGAGATTGAAAATGAACCAAAAGCCCTATAACTTCTGAACAACCTCTCTTAAATGAAAGGTATTGATCATCCCCAAGAATTACTATACTAGTATAAAGAGAGATAGCAAATGTAAAATAAATCCAAATCTGTTTCTCCTCAATCTTTTAATCCAAAAGATGAAGAATTACATAATCTAAAAACTGCCGTGAAGGGATAAACAGTCCTATTCTAGAAGTATTCCAAGCAAGAAAAAGCCAAGAATAAGTTGATTCGAGTTGTCGACACTACAAAGCAAAGTTGTCTGGAACCCAAAACCAGTAGACAAAAAATATTATAGAAGTCACTGTTACCAGACAAAAAACATTATAGCAGTCACTATAGAAAAAAATATCAATAGTAACAGATAATCAATCTGATAACTATTCATACTTTTTCTTTTTATAAATAGATGTTTGTTAGCTGTGTGAGGGGAGAGGTTAGGTTTCATCTCTTCTTTTTTCTCTTCTTTTTTTTCCTTCATTTTTCTTCTCCTACTTTTAGTTTCTTAACCTAATCATCCAAGGTTATATACATATATAGTTTATTATTCAGCTTTGTTTTATCTTTTTTCTTTCTTTTTTTTTCTTTTTTTGATCCTTTTCGCACTTTTTGTAAATGGTATCAGAGCTTGGTTACCTGAACAGGGTTAATCAAGT
The DNA here is from genome assembly GCF_047325235.1 of Durio zibethinus. Lineage (NCBI taxonomy): Eukaryota > Viridiplantae > Streptophyta > Magnoliopsida > Malvales > Malvaceae > Durio > Durio zibethinus. Next base: position 23,251,939 of record NC_143176.1, on the reverse strand, counting down.
TTCATGTAACAATATTTTTTTGTAAATCTTATCAGACTTTAAGATCTATCTAGTTAAGCTATTATTGTAAGTGACTCTTTACTTTACTTTTATTTTTTAAAGTGATTACATATTTTAAAGCTCATACTGTGAGTTTCTGTGGTTATTTACTAGTATTTGTGGGCTTGGTTTACCTTTTGTTAACTGGTTATTGATAACCTGAGGTAGATTTTCACAACTAGTTTTAAGCATCTTAAATATGGAATCTACTTCAGAAGATAATTGTATTTGTAAAGATCAACCTTATAATTATAGTGTGCATATAGATCCTAAGTTTGAATTTAGTAATATATCTATCAATAAAGTTGTAAATGGTTTATTTGATCTTTTTTTTTCTTTTTTCATAAGTTTTGTGTTAAATAGATAATATAGAAGATAAATTAGATCTTATCTCATGAAAGATGGACCAAAAACAAACTCAAACAAAGACATTTACAGATTTTTGACCTTTTTATTATGGAAATATTATGATGACTGATGACAAACCCTCATCTTTTTTAGTAAAGGACAAGCAAAAACTCTTGGACTTTGAATCTTATAAATATTTAATTAAAAACTTTAAAATTAAAATGGAAACAACTAAAGATCTGAAACAAAGGATTGAGTATTTACAAGCTATAGAAAACCTTTATGAAAAACATAAAAGAATTTTTCAAAAATATAATTATCATATGCTCAACTACGACACAACCAATGTTAGTAATAAAGATGAAGCAATCTTTGAAGATAATTTTAAAATTTTTTCTCCTAACCTAGTAGTCTGGAATGAACAAGATTCTTCAAATAAAAAAAATTTGATCAAACTTCTAGTTCTAGCGATCAACCAGATCTAGAACAAGAAAATCTTGTACCTCAAATAGAGGATTAGGGTAAAAGAAAAATATCAAAAATATCTAACCCAGATATTGATGATTTACTTAGATTTTGTACAAGAATCTGACCAATAATGCCTAATTCGATACTGGTTATAACGAATGGCTCATGATTTAATCAAAATTTGATTTTGAGAATTTGATCCCCTACTTCAGTAATATAAATATAAGTAGAAAAATAAAATTCAAAAAATTTTTCGATCAACATTTTTTTCGTTGTCTGAAGAATCTAAAAATTTATTTGCTAAAATAAATCCTTGCTTAGAAGTTAAGCTTTTTTTTCAAATAAAAGTATTATTTTAAGCTTGTTTAGCTTTGAAGAATTATGATTTTCAAAATATTCACAAAGATTCAAGAAATTGTTTCTTTCTTGAATACTATAACTGTTTTCTTCTAAAGCAAAAAAATCTATATCTTTCTGTTTTAGAAGATTAGATGGCATGAGGCTTTGGAGAGCTGTTTCTTTAAACTATTAAATGTTTTTAGCTTGTTTAGCTAAGAATTCAGCTATGTTGGTCATCCCTTTTTGAAAATTAGTTTTGTTTTGAAAAAGATGGGATTTCCATACATAGTTTAACATATCATGGACTTATGGTTCAAGTTCAGGATTGTAGAAATCTTTAATCTTTGGTTTAGAGATTTTGGTTTTTTGTGAGCAGTTGTTTTACAGAAGAAACTATTTGAGAATAACTCATAAGACCCCATTGGTTTGGATCTTAAGCAAAATTGAAGAATTTTGATGAAATTCTTTGATGCATGTAAGGTGGTTTGATAGGTAAAGTTTTAAGAGTGTATCCATGGGATTGGTACAACAATAATCATGGGTTAGGATTTTTGAAAGGAGTTGAAGATCTGGGTAAAGAAAAAGTGGAAGAGGAAGAAGAAAAGAACCATTTTTAGATTGGTTCTTTTTTATTGTTCTCCATTCTCTCAGATTTTGTTGTGGTTGTTTATCACGATCCATGTAGGCGACTAAAAAAATCTACAAAAAAATTCTTATCACTGTTAATGAACTTAAAACTATGTTGACAGAGAAAATTATACCAACGTATCCTTCTTGGATTGTCTAAAAGTTTTCTATTTTTGAGAAAATCTCTAACTGCTTGATTATCGATGTGAATAACAAAGATCTCTTGGGCTAGATATATATGAAATTTATTGACTCCATTTTTTATGGCCAACAGTTTTTTTTCAAATGTAATATATTTTATTTCTTTTGATTTAAACTTACCCGAATTATAACCACATATCAATTCATTCTTTTAATGAAGATTTTTTGCCTTTAATAAACATCCCCAATGCTTATTACTAGCATCTGTTTCGAGGATTAATAAATCACCTTGTTTAGGTAAATAAACTTTTGGTATATAACTTAATTCTGATTTTATTTGTTTAATAATATCATAATCATTTTGAGTCCAAGTAAACTCAACATATTTTCTTAATTTTTCAATAAAATACTCTCATTTTTGAAAAAGTTTTTGAAAAATTATCTACCATAATTTAAAATACCTAAAAGTTATTGAAGCTATTTAATATTCTCCAAAGTTTCTAAAAAATCCTTAATCTTCAAAATAATATCATCCTGCAAAGTAAGACCATTAGAAGAAAGATTAAGACCTAAAAATTCAATTTCTATTTTTTCTAATTTTACTTTTTTAGGTCTTAGAATTATGCCATGTAAAATAAATTCTTGAGCAATAATATTCAGATGTTTCCTGTGCTCATCAAAAGTGTTAGAAAAAATTAGTATATTATTAATATAGACATAGCAAAACTATTTATTTTTACTAAAAATAGTGTCCATCCAACGTTGAAATATTTGAGGTGCATTGCATAGACCAAAAAGCATTACAGTCCATTGATAATGGCTTGTAGGTGCACTGAAAGTAGTTAGCAACTTGGATTTTTCTTTAAGCATGATTTTCCAAAATCCAGATTTGCAATCAAATTTAGAAAAATATTTAGCATTTTTAGCTAAATTTAGTAAAACATCCTTTCTTGGGATAAAATTTTCTTGTTCTGAATCTGGTTGATTGCTAGAACTAAAAGTTTCATTAGATGTTTTTTCATTTGAAGAATCTTGTTCATTCTTGACTATTGGGTTAGTAGCAAGAATTTTAAAATTATCTTCAAAGACTGTTTCATTTTTACTACTAACACTAGTTTTGTCGTAGTTGAGCATGTAATGATAATTATATTTTTGAAAAATTCCTTATGTTCTTCATAAAGGTTTTCTATAGCTTGTAAATACTCAATCTTTTATTTCAAATTTTTAGTTTTTACCATTTTAATTTTAAAGTTTTCAATTAAATATTTATAAGATTCAAAGTCCAAGAGTTCTTACTTGTCCTTTGTTAAAGAAAATAAGGGTTTATTATCAGTCATCATAATATTTTCATAATAAAGAGGTCCAAAGTTTGTAGATGTCTCTATTTAAGTTTGTCTCTTATCAATCTTTTCTGAGATAATATCTAATTTATCTTCTATATTATTTATTTTAATAGATAACTTATGAAAAGAAGAAGAAGAAAGATCAAATAAACCATTTACAACTCTACTGATAGATATATTACTAGATTCAAACTTTGGATGTTTTACTAAATTTAGCTAAAAACGCTAAATATTTTTTCTAAATTTGATTACAAATATGGATTTTAGCAAATCATGCTTAAAGAAAAATCCAAGTTGTTAATTGCTTTTAGTGCACCTATAGGCCATTATCAATAAAGTGTAATGCCTTTTGGTCTATGCAATGCAACTCAAATATTTTAGCATTGGATGAATACTATTTTTAGAAAACATAAACAGTTTTGTTGTGTATATATTGATGACATACTTATTTTTTCTAACACTATTGATGAGCACAAAAAACACCTAAATATTATTGCTCAAGAATTTATTTTACATGGCATAATTCTATGTCCCAAAAAAGTAGAATTAAAAAAAACAGAAATTGAATTTTTAGGTCTTAATCTTTCTTCTAATAATTTTACTTTATAGGATCGTATTATTTTGAAGATTAAGGATTTTCTAGAAACCCTAGAGAATATTAAACAGCTTTAAATTTTTAGGTATTTTAAATTATGGTAGACAATTTTTCAAAAACCTTTCCAAAAATGAGAGTATTTTATTAAAAAAATTAAGAAAAGATGTTGAGTTAACACTTGGATTCAAGATGATTATGATATTATTAAACAAATAAAATCAAAATTAAGTTATATACCAAACGCTTATTTACCTAAACAAGATGATTTGTTAATCCTTGAAACATATGCTAGCAATGAGCATTAGGAATGTGTATTAAAAGTAAAAAATCTTCTTCAAAAGGATGAATCAATATGTGATTATAATTCGGGTAAGTTTAAACCAAATGAAATAAAATATATTATATTTGAAAAAGAGCTATTGGCCATAAAAAATAGAGTCAGTAAATTTCATATATATCTAGCCCCAGAGATTTTTATTATTCGCACTGACAATTAGGCAGTCAGAGATTTTCTCAAAAATAAAAAAATTTCAAACAATCCAAGAAGGATAAATTGATATAATTTTCTCTGTCAATATAGTTTTGAGTTCATTAACAACGATAAGAATTCTCTCGTAGATTTTCTTAGTCACCCACATGGATCGTGGTAAACAACTACAACAAAATCTAGAAGAATGGAAAGCAATAAAAAAGAAGCAATCTAAAAAATATTCTTTTTCTTTTTCTTTTTCTTCTTCTTCTACTCCTTCCTCACCCAGATCTTTAACTTTTTTCAAAAATCCTAACCTAGGATTTGTTAATAATCCTAACTCAGGATTTTTTTTGTACCAACCCCATGGATACACTTTTGAAACTTTACCTATCCAACCACTTTACATGCATAAAAGAATTCCACAAGAATTCTTCAATTTTGCTCAGGATCCAAACTAATGGAGTCCTACGAATTATTCTCAAATAGTTTCTTCTACAAAACAACTATTCACAGAAGCCAAAATCTTTAAGCCAGAGATTAAAGATTTCTACAATCATGGACTTGAACTGCCAGTCTATGATATATTAAACTATGTATGAAAATCCTATCTTTCTCAAAACAAAACTAGTTTTTGAAAAGGGATGATCAACATAGCTAAATTCTTAGCTAAACAAGCTAAAACAATTCAACAGTTTAAAGAAGCAACTCTACAAAGCCTTCTGCCAACTAATCTTTTAAAATAAAAAGATATAGATTTCTTTGCTTTGGAAGAAAATAGTTATAGTAATCAAGAAATAAACAATTTCTTGAATCTTTATGAATATTTTGAAAATCATAATTCCCTAAAGCTAAACAAGCTTAAGAGAATACTTTTATTTAAAAAAATTGCATAACTCATAAGCAAGGATTTGTTTAAGTTGATAAATTTTCAAATTCTTCAAACAACAAAAAAACTATTGATCAAAATTTTTTTTTGAATTCTATTTTTCTACTTATATTTATACTACTGAAGTAGGGGATCAAATTCCTAAAATCGAATTTTGTTTAAATCATGAGCCATTCGATATAACTAGTATCGAATTAGGCATTGTTGGTCAGATTCTTGTACAAAATTTTTCTTTTAAACTAATCAAAAAAATTTTAGCCTTCATTAAACACCATATCCATCGCTATGTAATATATTCTAAACTTTTTTATTAAATCCATTTTTCTATCACCAGTCTCCTTAGTATCTTTCAAAGAGAAAGATTTTTTCAACTTTACCAAATTTGGGAAGCTCAAAAAGTAACCACAAGAAATCTCTTGGAACCTCTAATTGATGCCCTTGAAAATTCAGATGATTTAAATACGAATATCTCTAAATTCTCAAACCCTTTCCAATATCAATTTCAAACTGGAATTGAGATGATGGAAAAGCCAAACATCTTCTCCATTTAACTACCATGACCAATTTTCACAAAATTGCTGCATGGATAGATGGTCGAAAAATTTTTGTTCTTATTTATTATGCTCCATTTAAAGACCTAGAGATTGAAAATGAACCAGAAGCCCTACGACTTTTGAACAACCTCTCTCAAATGAAAAATATTGATCATTCTCAAGAATTACTATACCAGTATCAGGAGGGATAGCAAATGTGAAATAAATTCAGATTTAATTTTCCTCAATCTTTTAATCCAAAAGATGAAGAATTGCATAATCTAAAAAATGCCATGGGGGATAAACAGTTTTATTCTAGAAGTATTCCAAGTAGGAAAAAGTTAAGAATAAGCTTATCTGAGCTGCCAACATTACAAAAAAAAACTGTCTGGAGCCCAAGACCAGCAAATAAAAAATACTGTAGAAGTTATTGTTATCAGACAAAAAATACTGTAGCAATCATTATAGAAAAAGTATCAATAGTAACAGATAATCAATTTGATAACTTTTCATACTTTTTCTTTTTATAAATAGATGTTTGTTAGTTATGTGGGGATGGGGTTAGGTTTCATCTATTCTTTTTTTCTTTTCCTTTTCTTCATTCACTTTTTCTTCTCCTACTTTTAGTTTTTTGACCTAATCGTCCAAGCTCATATACATATATAGTTTATTATTCAGCTTTGTTTTATCTTTTCTTTTCTTTAATTTTTGGTATATACTAATACTTCTATTTTCAGGTTTATTAGAAAACTATATAATTTCATTAGAAAATTTAAAATTATTGATAAAATGAAACATTTTTATTTCTTCCATGGGATTTTTTCGAGAAGAAGTAGTAAAATTTAATACAAAATTTACGGAATGAAAATAAGTTTGCTGTGATTGATTATCACCGACAAAAATAAGAAGTTGAGAATTACCTGTACTATTTGTACGCTGGAATCCTAGAAAAGAGTTTTTGTTAGAAGTATAAAAATATTGATTACTAGTTATACTGTCTAAATCATAATATTTTTTACGATAAAAAATATTTGAAGGTGGTAAAACCAGGTTTAGATTAAAACTAGTTGAAGTATTTGGATTTCTAAAATAAAGGTTTTGTCCTAAAGAGAAAAATTCTAAACATTTTACCTTCTATTTTTTAGAAAAATTTTCAAAAATATCCACAAGACACCATCTTGTTAGGATAGAAAGATCTTCAAGGTTGACTAGTTTTGGTTTTATTTCAGAATCAAGAATATTTGGTTCAAAAATTTCTATAATACGAGGATCTATCTGTTTGATAGAAGTATTAGTAGTATTTGTACATTCATAAATAGCTGACTAATTGATTGAAAGGTCATGTGATTTTTCTTTAATATCAGAATTGGTTATTTTGACATGAAGACATAAACATTTTTCAATATTTTCATCAAAAATTGAAATAAAATAATTTGGTTTTACTTTAAATAAGATTATTTCTATTGCTAAATTGGATTGGATTCATCCAATTATGGCATTAATAGGGTTTTTGAAACAATTATCCATTAAAATCGTAATTATAAAAATGTTTTTCTCTTATATAAAAAGAGGTTTAATAGTAATCATAATCAATCCTATATGAATATATTTAACTTTAGGAAATTTTTTTAAAAAAATGGTTTATTTTCTATTTTGTTAAACAAGGTATTTCTACTTATCCTTATTTAGAATCATTGGCAATAGTATCACCAGAAACTTTTTCAATATGGCATTTATACCATGGCTGAAAAGCTTTAAAATAACTAGTTTTATAAATTTCATCTTTTTTGACTAATAGTAATTCTTCGATTTTTTCTTCATAAATATGATGAGTTTTTCTCATCACATGTTTTAGTTTTACTAAACCTTCTTCAGATACTGATTTAGTATCTGTAGATTTTTTTGATATGGTATATTGATTAGATTCTGTATTCATCATAAAAATATATTCAAAATCACTATCAGATGAATTTAAATTTATTTTTGAAAATATTTCATAAAAAATTTCTTCATTTAACAATTCATTTACAACTAAAATTTAAAGAGTATTTTTTTCAAGTTTTTTGATCACTTTTCTAGCACTTTTCCCTTTGTTAGGGTAAGCATTTGCATAATGACCTTCTTGATCACAAATAAAACATTTGCAAGTTTGTTTTAAAGATTTTTTCTTTTTAACAACAAATTTGCCTTTTTAAGGCTTTGTGCATCTACCAGTTTTTTCTAGTTTTCATTTTTTCTAAAAATATTTTTTCTTTTTAAAACAATATTTTCTTCGATGTAGTTGCTTGTTACGATTAAATTCTAAATCATTTTCTAAAATTTTTGTACACTATTTGTAACTAAGATTAGATTTTATTTATTTGGCAGCTTTCTGTTTTAAGTAGTATTCTGTAATCTGATTCTGGACATACTTGATTCTGTAACCCAAAGTATCGTATAGTTCTATGCTGGGATTTGCAGCATTAGAAGACTTAATTTTTAATTCTAAATAGGTATTATAATTTTGAGAAGAAAGTTCATCCCATGGTAAGGAAAGTTTTAAGAAAGACTGCTGTAACCAAAATTTTGAATGTTCTTCATCTAATTTTTGATATTCAAAAATATATCTTTTGTTAAAATCATCTAAATTTTTAATATCACATAATTTTAATTTTGAAAGAAAATATTGAGCTACTTGATTGGGATCTAAAGTTTCTATACTTCCAGAAAACTCATTTTTCAATATTTGAGTTAAATCATTTAAAAGTTGAGAAATATTACCTATAGTAAGAAGTGAAAATTTTTGGGTTTCTCCAAAAGTCATAGTTTCCCATTTTTTAAGAAATTGTAACACATCTCCTTACCATGTTCCATAGAAATAATTTAAAAATCATTCCTTGTTCTACTGATCTTTATAGCCTGTTACAACAATGGACATGGATTGCGCCCAATCGTTTATGGCTTTTCCATTGTCATTGAGAGGAACTCTAAATAAATCTAAATAAGTGCCTCCTTGTGCAATGTTTCATTTGTTTAATGAATCAATCATAGGGACTTCAGCTTTTATTTGGCTTGTTTGGCCAGTTTCAGAAGTCTATTTAATCTCATCCTTTTTTAGGAGATGTCTATGTTGTTCTTATACTTCATGATGTTTTAAATAATTAGGAAATCTAAGCAAATCATCAATATCTGGGTTAGATATTTTTTATATTTTTCTTTTACCCTAATCATCTATTTGAGGTACAAGATTTTCTTATTTTGGATATGGTTGATTGCTAGAACTAGAAGTTTCATCAGATGTTTTTTCATCTGAAGAATCTTGTTCATTCTTGATTACTGGGTTCAAAGCAAGAATTTTAAAATTATCTTCAAAGACTGCTTCATCTTCACTACTAACATTGGTTGTGTCGTAGTTGAGCATATAATGATAATTATATTTTTGAAAAATTCCTTTATGTTCTTTATAAAGGTTTTCTATAGCTTGTAAATACTCAATCCTTTGTTTTTGATTTTTAATTTTTTCATTTTAATTTTAAAGTTTTCAATTAAATATTTATAATATTCAAAGTCCAAGAGTTCTTACTTATCCTTTGCTGAAGAAAATGAGGGTTTGTCATTAGTCATCATAATATTTTCATAATAAAGAAGTTTAAAGTTTGCAGATGTCTTTGTTTAAGTTTATCTTTGGTCCATCTTTTCTAAGATAAGATCTAATTTATCTTCTATATTATCTATTTTAACAAACAACTTATGAAAAAAAAAAAAAAGATCAAACAAACCATTTATAACTCTACTGATAGATGTATTACTAGATTCAAACCTAGGATCTATATGCAAACTATGATTATAAAGTTGATCCTTACAAATATAATTATCTTTTGAATTAGATTCCATATTTAAGATGCTTAAAACTAGTTGTGAAAATCTGTCTCAGGTTAGCAATAGCTAGTTAACAAAAGGCAAACCAAGCCCAGAAATACCAGCATATAACCATAGAAACTCACAATATAAGCTTTAAAATATGTAATCATTTCAAAAAATAAAAGTAAAGTAAAGAGTTACTTACAATAATAGCTTGAATGGATAGATCTTAAAGTTTGATAAGATTTACAAGAAAATATTGTTATGTGAAACTTGATTAACCCTGTTTAGGTAACTAGGTTGTGATACCATTTACAAAAGGTTCAAAAAGGATAAAAAAAATTAAAGAAAAAAATGATAAAACAAAGCTAAATAATAAACTATATATATAAGCTTGGATGATTAGGTTGAAAGACTAAAAGTAGGAAAAGAAGAAGTGAAGAAAGAAAAAAAAGAAGAGATGATACCTAACCTCTCCCCCCACACAGTTAACAAACATCTATTTATAAAAAGAAAAAGTATGAACAGTTATCAGATTGATTATTTATTGTTGTTGATACCTTTTTCTATAGTGATTGCTATAATATTTTGTCTGGTAACAGTGACTTCTATAGTATTTTTTATCTATTGGTCTTGAGCTTTAGACAGTTTTGTTTTGTAGTGTTGGCAGCTCGGATCAGCTTATTCTTGGCTTTTTCTTACTTGGTATACTTCTATAATATAACTGTTTACCCATTTATGGTATTTTTTAGATTATGCAATTTTTTATCTTCTGGATTAAAAGATTAAGAAGAAATAGATCTAGATTTATTCCACATTTACGAACCCTCATAATACTAGTATAGTAATTATTGGGGATGATCAATATCTTTCATTTAAGAGAGGTTGTTCAGAAGTTGTAGGGCTTTTGGTTCACTTTCAATCTTTAGGTCTTCAAATGGAGCATCATAAGTAGTAAGAACAAATATTCTTCGACCATCTATCCATGCAGCAATTCTGGGAAAGTTGGTCCTAGTAGTTAGATAGAAAAGATGTTTGGCTCTTTCCATCATTTCAATTTCTATTTGAAATTGATATTGGGAAGGGTTTGAAAATTTAGAGATAATCCTGTTTAGATCATTTGGATTTTCAAAGGGTATCAGTTGAAGGTTCCAAGTGATTTTTTGTGGTTACTTTTTAAGTTTTCCAGATGTTGTAAGATTGAAAAAATCTTTCTCTTTGAAAGACACCAATGAAGCTAGTGATAGAAAAATGGATATAATAAAAATGTTTAGAATATTTTACATAGCGATGGATATGGTGTTTAATGAAGGTTGAAAATTTTTTCATCAGTTTAAAAGAAAAATTTTGTACAAGAATTTGACCAATAATGCCTAATTCGATACTGGTTATATCGAATGGCTCATGATTTAAACGAAATTTGATTTTGGGAATTTGATCCCCTACTTTAATAGTATAAAATAAGTAGAAAAATAGAACTCAAAATATTTTTTTATCAACAGTTTTTTTGTTGTCTGAAGAATCTAAAAATTTATTTGTTAAAACAAATCCTTACTTAGGAGTTGAGCAGCTTTTTCAAATAAAAGTATTCTCCTAAGCTTGTTTAGCTTTAGAGAATTATAATTTTCAAAATATTCACAAAGATTCAAAAATTTGCTTATTTCTTGAATACTATAACTATTTTTTTCCTAAGCAAAGAAATCTATATCTTTTTGTTTTAGAAGATTAGATGACAAAAGGCTTTGAAGAGCTACTTCTTTAAACTGTTTAAGTTTTTTAGCTTGTTTAGGAAAGAATTCAACAATGTTGGTCATCCCCTTTCAAAAATTAGTTTTGTTTTGAGAAAGATGGGATTTCCATATATAGTTTAACATATCATAGACTTGTGGTTTAAGTCTAGGATTGTAAAAATCTATAATCTCTGGGTTAGAGATTTTGGTTTCTGTGAGCACTTGGTCTGTGGAAAAAACTATTTGAGAATAACTCATAGGACTCTATTGGTTTGGATCCTGAGAAAAATTGAAGAATTCTGATGGAATTCTTTAATGCATGTAAGGTGGTCTGATGGGTAAAGATTCAAAAGTGTATCTATGGGGCTGGTACAAAAATAATCTTGGGTTAGGATTATCAGCAAATCCCAGGTTAGGATTTTTGAAAAAAGTTGGAGATTTGAGTGAAGAAATAGTGGAAGAGGAAGAAAAAAAAGAACCTTATTTAGATTGCTTCTTTCTTACTATTTTTCAATCTCTCAGATTTTGTTATGGTTGTTTACCACGATCCATGTGGGCGACTAAGAAAGTCTACAAGAAAATTCTTATCGCTATTAATGAACACAATGTGAAAACTATATTGATAGAGAAAGTTATAGCAACGTATCCTTTTTGGATTGTCTGAAAGTCTTTTGTTTTTAAGAAAATCTCTGATTGCCTTATTGTCGGTACGAATAACAAAGATCTCTGAGACTAGATATATATAAAATTTACTGACTCCATTTTTTATGGCCAACAGTTCTTTTTCAAATATAATATATTTTATTTCATTTGGTTTAAACTTACTCGAATTATAATCACATATCAATTCATCCTTTTGATGAAAATTTTTCGCCTTTAATACATATCTCCAATACTCATCGCTAGCATCTGTTTTAAAGATTAATAAATCACCTTGTTTAGGTAAATAAACTTTTGGTATATAACTTAATTTTGATTTTATTTGTTTAATAATTCCAGAATCATCTTGAGTCCAAGTAAACTCAACATCATTTCTTAATTTTTTCAATACAAAACTCTTCTTTTTGGACATGTTTTTGAAAAATTGTCTATCATAATTTAAAAGACCTAAAAATTATTAAAGCTATTTAATATTCTCCAGGGCTTTTGAAAAATCCTTAATCTTCGAAATAATATGATCCTGCAAAGTAGGACCATTAGAAGAAAGATTAAGATCTAAAAATTCAATTTCTATTTTTTTTACTTCCACCTTTTTGGGACTTAGAATTATGCTATGTAAAATAAATTCTCAAGCAATAATATTCAGGTGTTTCCTGTGCTCATCAAGAGTGTTAGGAAAAATAAGTATATCATTAACATATACACAATAAAACTATTTATCTTTACTAGAAATAGTGTCCATCCAACACTGAAATATTTGAGGTGCATTGCATAGATAAAAAAGTACTACAATCCATTGATAATGGCCTGTAAATGCACTAAAAGCAGTTAACAACTTGGATTTTTCTTTAAGTATGATTTGTCAAAATCCAGAGTTGCAATCAAATTTAGAAAAATATTTAGCATTTTTAGATAAATTTAGTATAACATCCTTTCTTAGGATAAAATAACCATCAAAAATAAGATTTTGGTTTAATCTTTTATAATTAATAACCATTCGAGGCTTACCTCATCTTACCTTTGCATGATTTCTTACCATGAAGGCAGAGCTAGAATGTGGACTTATAGTTGGTTCTATCAAGCCTTTCTTTAATAGTTCTGCAATTTGAACTTCAAATCTTCTATATCTTGTTTAGTATAGATCATAAGTTTTACTCTAATCACCTTTGTTGGATCGATGAAAGTAAGTTCACAATATCTAGGGCTTTTTTCCCATAACTTCAATGGTTCTTCACTAAAGTTTTCTTGTAAGATCTTAAATAACCAAGGTTTTTCATTTGTTGCCTTTACTATAGTAAGTTTTAAACTTCTAGTTGAAAGTTTTTATCGCAAATATGCTCATGTTCTTACAAGAAAGGGATATCTATTGATTGTTTATCAATAGTAAAAGTAACATTATTCTTAGAAATAGAAAAAGGTAAATACTTATACAAAAAATTATTACCTAATAGTATATCACCATGTATATTTGGAAAACAAAGTACTTTTGGAATAATAAACTTCGTATTATTTAAATATGCAAGAATATCTTTAGCTTTATGTCATACAATAGTTTCCTTACCTTCCATTCCCACTATAATAATGGGATGCTTCATAAGTTGCCATTTGTTTAAAGGTAAAGCATTGCTGCGACAACTGAAAATTGTTACTCCCGTGTCTAGTAAAATCTGAAGACTATATGGTTTTATAGCCTTGAAAATGAAAATCTCATTCAACAAAAGTACATTGTCTATTTTCAGGTTTATTAAAAAACTGTATAATTTCATTAGAAATTTTAAAAGTATTGATAAAATGAAACATTTTTATTTCTTCAACTTGATTTTTTCGAGAAAAAGAAGTAGTAGAATTTAATACAAAATTTGCGAAAAGAAAATAAGTTTACTATGATTATCACTAGCAAAAATAAGAATTTGAGAATTACCTGTATTATTTATACGTTGGAATCTTTCAAAAGAGTTTCTATTAGGAGTATAAAAAGATCGATTACTAGTTATACTTTCTAAATCATCATCTTTTTTATGATAAAAAATATTTGAAGGTGGTAAAACCAACTTTGGATTAAAACTAGTTGAAGTATTTGGATTTCTAAAATAAAGGTTTTTTCTTGAAGAGAAAAATTTTAAACTTTTTACCTTCTATTTTTCAAAAGAATTTTCAAAAATATCCTCAAGACACTAACCTAATGGGATAAAAAGATCTTCGAGATTGACTAGTTTTTGTTTTATTTCAAAATCAAAACCATTTGGTTTAAAATTTTCTATAATATAAGGATATATTTGTTTGATAAAAGTATTAGTAGTATTTGTAAATTAACAAATAGCAGTAAGGTCATGTGATTTTTCTTCAATATCAGAATTGGTTATTTCGACACAAAGAAATAAACATTTTTCAATATTTTCATAAAAAATTGAAATACAATAATTTGGTTTTACTTTAAGTAAGACTACTACTGTTGCTAAATTAGATTGGATTCCTCCAATTATGGCATTAACAGATTTTTTGAAACGATTATCCAATAAAATCACAATTATATGGATGTCTTTCCCTGGTATAAAAAGAGGTTTAATAGTAATCATAATCAATCCAATATGAATATATTTAACTTTACAAAATTTTTTCAAACAATGATTTATTTTCTATTTTGTAAAAAGAGGTATTTCTACTAATCCTTGTTTAGAATCATTGTTAATAATATCACCAAAAACTTTTTCACTATGGCGTTTATACCATGGTTGAAAAGCTTTAAAATAACTAGTTTTATAAATTTCATATTTTTGGACTAATTGTAATTCTTTGATTTTTTCATCAGAAATATAATGAGTTTTTCTCATCACATTTTTAAATTTTATTAGACCTTCTTCAGATACTGATTTAGTATCTATAGATTTTTTTGATACGGTATCTTGATTAGATTCTATACTCATCATAGAAACATATTCAAAATCATTATCAGATTAATCTAAATCTGTTTCTGAAAATACTTCATAAAAAATTTCTTCATCTGATAATTCATCCGCAAATAAAATTAAAAGAGTATTTTCTTCATGTTTTTTGATCATTTTTCTAGCGCTTTTCCCATTGTTAGGGCAAGCATTTTCATACTAACCTTCTTGATCACAAATAAAACATTTGCATATTTGTTTCAAAGATTTTTTCTTTTTAAAAATAAATTTACCCTTTTAGGCTTTTTAGATTTACTAGTTTTTTCTGGTTTCCATTTTTTTCAAAAATATTTGTTCTTTTTAAAATGATATTTTCTTCGATATGGTTGCTTGTTACAACCAAATTCTAAATCATTTTCTAAAATTTTTGCACACTATTTGTAACTAAGTTTAGATTTTATCGGTTTGGTAGCTTTTTGCTTTAGGTAGTATTCTGTAATTTGATTCTAGACATACTTAATTTTGTAGCCTAAAGTATTGTATAGTTCTATGCTGGGATTTGCAGCATTAAAAGACTTAATTTTTAATTCTAAATAGGTATTATAATTTTGAGAACAAAGTTCATCCCATGGTGAGGGAAGTTTTAAGAAAAACTATTGTAACCAAAATTTTGAATGTTCTTAATCCAATTTTTTATATTCAGAAATATATCTTTTGCAAAAATCGTCTAAGTTTCTAATATCACATAATTTAAATTTTGAAACAAAATATTGAGCTTTTTAATTGGGATCCAGGGTTTCTGTACTCCTACAAAACTTATTTTTCATGATTTGAGTTAAATCTTTTTAAAGTTGAGGAATATTACTTGCAGCAAGAAATGAAGATTCTTAGGTTTCTCCAAGTGTTGTAGTTTCTCATTTTTTGAGAAATTATAACACATCTCCTTGCCATGTTCCACAAAAATAATTTAAAAATCGTTCTTTGTTCCACTGATCTTTGTAGCTTGTTACAACAATGGATATGGATTGCGCCCAATTGTCTATGGTTTTTTCATAGTCTTTGAAAGGAACTCTAGATAAATCTAAATAAGTGCCTTCTTATGCAATGTTTCATTTGTTTTAACGAATCGATCATAGGGACTTTAGTTTTTATTTGGCTTGTTTAACCAGTTTCAAAAGTCTGTTTAATCTCATTCTTTTTTAGGTGAGGTTTATGCTGTTCTAATACTTCAGGATATTTTAAATAATCAGGAAATCTAAGTAAATCATCAATATTTGGTTAGATATTTTTCATATTTTTCTTTTACCCTGATCATCTATTTGAGGTACAAGATTTTTTTATTCTGGATCTGGTTGATCGTTAGAACTAAAAGTTTCATCATATGTTTTTTCATCTAAAGAATCTTGTTCATTCTTGACTATTAGGTTAGTAACAAAATTTCAAAATTATCTTCAAATAGTGCTTCATTTTTATTATTAACATTGATTATGTCGTAGTTAAGCATATAATGATAATTATATTTTTGAAAAATTCCTTTATGTTATTCATAAAGGTTTTTTATAGCTTGTAAAACTCAATCCTTTGTTTTAGATCTTTAATTTTAAATTTTCAATTAAACATTTATAAGACATAAAGTCCAAGAGTTCTTTCTTGTCATTTGCTGAAAAATATGAGGGTTTGTCATTAGTCATCATAATATTCTATAATAAAAAGGTCCAAAGTCTATAAATGTCTCTGTTTGAGTTTGTCTTTGATCCATCTTTTCTAAGATAAGATCTAATTTATCTTCTATATTATCTAATTTAACAAACAACTTATGAAAAAAGAAGAAACAAAATCAAATAAACCATTTACAGCTCTATTGATAGATATATTAGTAAATTCAAACTTAGGATCTATATGCAAACTATGATTATAAGGTTGATCTTTATAAATACAATTATCTTCTGAAGTACATTCCTTATTTAAGGTACTTAAAACTAATTGTGAAAATCTATCTCAGGTTATCAATAGCCAGTTAACAAAAGGCAAACCAAGCCCACAAATACCAGTAAATAACCACAGAAACTCACGGTATGAGCTTTAAAATATGTAATCACTTTAAAAAATAAAAGTAAAGTAAATAGTCACTTACAATAATAGCTTAACTGGATAGATCTTAAAGTTTGATCAAATTTACAAGAAAATTTTGTTACATGAAACTTAATTAAACCTATTTAGGTAACCGGGCTTTGATACCATTTACAGAAGGTGCTGAAAGGATCAAAAATTAAGGAAAAGAAAAAATAAAAAAAAGCTAAATAATAAACTATATATGCATATAAGCTTGCATGATTAGGTCGAGAGACTAAAACTAAGATGAGAATTGATACAAATATTGATGATTTACTTAGATTATATTTTATATAATCTTCAAAATAATATGATCCTGCAAAGTAAAAGCATTAGAAGAAAGATTAGGACCTAAAAATTCAATTTTTATTTTTTCTAATTCTAACCTTTTTGGACTCAGAATTATGCCATGTAAAATAAATTCTTGAGCAATAACATTCAAGTGTTTCCTGTGCTCATCAAGAGTGTTAGAAAAAATAAGTATATCATTAATATATAGACAACAAAACTGTTTATGTTTACTAAAAATAGTATCCATCCAACATTGAAATATTTGAGGTGCATTCCATAGACTAAAAGGCATTACAATCCATTGATAATGGCTTGTAGGTGTACTAAAAGCAGTTAACAACTTGGATTTCTCTTTATGCTTGATTTGCCAAAATCCAGATTTGCAATCAAATTTAAAAAAATATTTAGCCTTTTTAGCTAAATTTAGTAAAACATCCTTTTTTGGGATAAAATAACCATCAAAAATAAGATTTTGGTTTAATCTTTTATAATTAATAACCATTCAAGGCTTACCTCATTTTACCTATGCATGATTTCTTACTATGAAGGCAGGGTTAGAATGTGGACTTATAGATGGTTCTATCAAGCCTTTCTCTAATAGTTCTACAATTTAAACTTCAAATTCTTCTATATCTTATTTAGTGTAGATCATGAGTTTTACTCTAATCACCTTTGTTGATCAAAGAGAGTGCGTTCACAATATCTAAGGCTTTTTTTCCATAACTTCAATGGCTCTTCACTGAAGTTTTCCTATAAGATCTTAAATAACCAATGTTTTTCTTTGATTGCCTTTACTATAGCAGGTTTTAAACTCTTTGGTTAAAAGTTTTTATCTCAAATATGCTCATGTTCCTACAATAAAGGGATATCTATTGATTGTTTATCAATAGTAAGAGTAACATTATTCTTAGAAATACAAAAAGGTAAATACTTATACAAAAAATTATTACCTAATAATATATCACCATGCATATTTGGAAAACACGGTATTTTTGGAATAATGAACTTTGTATTATTTAAATGTACAGGAATATCTTTAGCTTTATATCCTACAATAGTTTTCTTACCTTCGATTCCCACTATAATAATGGGATGCTTCATAGGTTACCATTTATTTAAAGGCAAAGAATTATTGCGACAACTGGAAATTGTTGCTTCTGTGTCTAGTAAAATATGAAAACTATATGGTTTATAGCCTTGAAAATGAAAATCTCCTTTAACAAAAGTATATTGTCTATTTTCAGGTTTATTAGAAAACTATATAATTTCATTAGAAAATTTAACATTATTGATAAAATAAAACAATTTTATTTCTTCAACGGGATTTTTTCGAGAAAAAGAAGTAGTAGAATTTAACACAAAATTTATGGAATGAAAATAAGTTTGCTATGATTGATTATCACTAGCAAAAATAAGAATTTGAGAATTACTTGTGCTGTTTGTATGTTAGAATCCTGCAAAAGAGTTTTTATTAGGAGTTTAAAAAGATTGATTACTAGTTATACTTTCTAAATCATCATATTTTTTATAAAAAAATATTTAAAGGTGGTAAAATCAGGTTTGGATTAAAACTGGTTGAAGTATTTGGATTTCTAAAATAAAAGTTTTTTCCTAAAGAGAAAAATTCTAAACTTTTTACCTTCTATTTTTTAAAAGAATTTTCAGAAATATCTTCAAGACACTATCTGGTTGGGATAAAAAGATCTTCGAGGTTGACTAGTTTTTGTTTTATTTCAGAATCAAAACTCTTTGGTTCAAAAATTTTTATAATATAAGGATCTATCTGTTTGATAGAAGTATTAGTAGTATTTGTAAATTCATAAATAACAAACCAATTGATTGAAAGGTGATGTGATTTTTCTTCAATATCAGAATTGATTATTTTGACACGAAGACATAAACATTTTTCAATATTTTCATCAAAAATTAAAATAAAATAATTTGGTTTTACTTTAAATAAGACTACTCTTGTTGCTAAATTAGATTAGATTCCTCCAATTATGGCATTAATAGGGTTTTTGAAACAATTATCCATTAAAACCGTAATTAGAGGGACATCTTTCCCTGATATAAAAGGAGGTTTAATAGTAATCATAATCAATCCTATGTGAATATATTTAACTTTAGAAAATTTTTTCAAAAAATGATTTATTTTTTGTTTTGTAAAAAGAGACATTTTTACCGATCCTTGTTTAGAATCATTAGCAACAATATCACCAGAAACTTTTTCAATATGGCGTTTATACCATGGTTGAAAAGCTTTAAAATAACTAGTTTTATAAATTTCTTATTTTTTGACTAATTGTAATTTTTCAATTTTTTCTTCAAAAATATAATGAGTTTTTCTTATCACATTTTTTAGTTTTATTAAACCTTTTTCATATACTGATTTAGTATCTGTAGATTTTTATAATGCGATATCTTGATTAGATTCTATATTCATCATAAAAAGATATTCAAAATCACTATCAAATGAATCTAAATTTGTTTATGAAAATACTTCATAAAAAATTTCTTTATCTGATAATTCATTTGCAAATAAAATTTGAATACTATTTTCTTCAAGTTTTTTTTATCATTTTTCTTGCACTTTACCCTTTGTTAGGGCAAGCATTTGCATAATGACCTTCTTGATCACAAATAAAACATTTGCATATTTGTTTTGAAAATTTTTTCTTTTTAACAACAAATTTGCCCTTTTAGGCTTTTTAGATTTACCAATTTTTTCTGATTTTCATTTTCTTGAAATATATTTTTTCTTTTTAAAATGATATTTTCTTAGATGTGGTTACTTGTTACAACCAAATTCTAAATCATTTTCTAAATTTTTGTACACTTTTTGTAACTAAGTTTAGATTTTACCTGTTTGGCAACTTTTTGCTTTAAGCAGTATTCTATAATCTGATTCTGAACATGCTTGATTCTACAGCCCAAAGTATCTTATTCTTTTATGCTGGGATTTACAGCATTAGAAGATTTAATTTTTGTGTCCACATGTCTGTTTAACCAAAGAGAGCCATGAAAATCTCTTCCCTTCCTTTTTTTATTTTTTTTGTTATTTTTTTAGGTCAGCGTTTGCCTTTATCTCTTTCAACCCTTCAAAATAACACACTTTTTATGATTTTGTTCAATTATTAATCATTATCCCAATTCCAAAGTATGATGATGCAAATTATGCATTTTTTTCATTTATGGTAAGGCATAAATGAGAAGAACAATGTATAGGATTTAGATAATGATAATATGGCTTTCATTTATGTGGGTAATCAATTACAAATGATGATGGGAAAGAATACACAAGAATGGCTATTTGAAGTGGTAGTGCCCCAGGACAAATAATTAGATGACCATGATAACAAATCTCGGGTCTCCTTAAAAAACTCAATTTACTTCGAAGCTCTTTGAAATTTATTGTCCCTAATATGCCTTCCCAAGCAATGCCAATTGAAGCCACCTTTCGAATCTTTTCCTTTAGGTCCAAATTGCCCTTCTGGGTTTTCGAGTTTGACTCCCCCTTTTTTTTTGGGTCAAACCACCCGTTTGGGTTTTCAATTTAACCTATCTCTTTTTTTTTTTAATCAAGCAAAATATTTGTTTATTGCATTAGAGTTGACGAGACTAGGAAGTTCATCTCCATCCATCTTCGACAAGATCAAGGCCCCTCTAAAAAATGTTTTTTTTACCATATAAGGCCCTTCCTAGTTCGGGGTCCATTTTCGTCTATCATCATGCTGACTCGACAGAATCTTTTTCAACACCAACTTTCTCTCTTGGAACTATCGAGGTCTGACTTTTTTGTCATGAGCTCTCATCATCCTCTTTTGGTATAATTGGTCATGGCAAAGTGCCATCAATCTCTTCTCCTCAATAAAGTTCAATTGCTCATAGCGTTCTCGAATCCACTCAGCCTCTTCTAATCCCACTTCTTTTAAGACCCTTAGAGATGTGATTTCTACTTCTACTGATAATACAGCTTCCATTTCATAAACCAAAAAGAAAATGGGTTGCTCTTGTAGAGGTGCGCACAGAAGTTTGATACGCATACAACGCAAAAGGTAATTTCTCGTGTCAGTCTCTGTACATTTCAATCATCTTCTCCAGAATTCATTTGATATTCTTATTGGTAGCTTCTACTGCTCTATTCATTTTTGAACGATATAGAGCTGAATTATGGTGCTTGATATTGAACTAAGCGCATACTTCTTATATCATTTTGCTGTTTAAAATTTTTGCATTATCAGATATGATTTTTTTTGAAAGCTCATATCTATAAATTATATCCCTTTTGATGAATTTACAGACCATCGACTTAGTCACCACTGTGAAAGAGGCAGCTTCAACCTATTTGGTGAAATAGTCAATCATCACAAAGATGAATCTATTCTCATTTGAAGCCTTGGGTGTGATGGGACCAATGACATCCATATCCCACATAAAAAAATGGCCAAGGTGACGCTATGACATGTAAAGCACTAGATGGAGTATGGATCTTGTTAGCATAGATTTGACACTTATGGCACCTTTGGACGTAATCAATGCAATCTTTTTTCATTGTCAACAAATAATATCTAGCTCGCATGACCTATTTGGCCATTATATGCCCATTTGTATGTGCCCCACATACACCATTGTGCACCTCTTTAACAATTCTCTTAGCTTCAGTTATATTTACACAACGGAGCAATATTTGGTGCCTGCTTTTTTTGTACAAAATTTCCCCATCTAGAAAGAATCCCATGGCCAATCTTCATAAGACTCTCTTATTATTTTTTATCATTTGATTTAGGTAGTGTTGATTTTTTAAATACTACATGATATCATAATACCATGGGTGGCCATCCTCATCCTCTTCCAAGTTAGCATAATGTATTGGCATGTCTTTGATATCCAATTTGATAGGTTGAATATCTGTAGTGTCGCCAATCTACACCATCAGGCCAGGGTAGCCAAGGCATCTGCAATTTAATTTTTCTCCTGAGGTAAATATTTAAATTGAACTGTCTTAAATTGTTTGCACAACTCTAAGATATATCTATGATAAGGGATAAGTTTAGAATCTCTTATCTCTCATTCACCTTTCAACTGATAAATGATCAGAGCTGAATCCCCAAACACCTTTAATATCTTAATCTTCTTGTTTAAAGCTGTATGTAGCCCTATGACACATGCTTCATACTCAACAATGTTATTGGTGTAGTTGAAATTTAACCTTTCTGTAACAGGATAGTAGTGCTCTATTGGAGATATCAAAATTGCTCCAATCCCATACCTCATGGTATTAGCAGCCTTATCGAAATACATTCGCCATGTTTTTTCCTTATCATCATCTTCTTCCAATTCTGAGATGACGATTAATTCCTCTTCAGGGAGGTCTAGCTTTATGGGCTCATAGTTACCAGTGGCCCTATCTACTAAGAATTCAATAATGATGCTTCATTTGATTGCTTTTTTACTCACATATACTATGTCATATTCAGAAAATATCACTTGCCATCTTGCGATTCTTCCTGATAGTAAAAGTTTCTCAAAAATATATTTGATAGGATCTAGTTTAGCTATGAGTAAAATTGTATAGTATAACATGTACTGTTTGAGTCTTTTAGCCATCCAAGCCAAAGCATAACACATTTTCTCTAATGATGAATACTTGGACTCGTACTCTATGAATTTTTTGCTCAGGTAATAAATAGCTCTTTCTTTCTTATTGGATTCGTCCAGTTGGCCCAACACACATCCCTTTGAGCCTTCATGCACCACTAAGTATAAAATCAATGCTTTTTCTAGAATATGAGGGGCCAATATTGGAGGATTTGATAAGTACTGCTTGATTTTATCGAAAGCTTCTTGACATTATTCATTCCACTCTCCTAGATTATTTTTTCGAAGGAGTTTGAAAATGGGGTTACATTTGAGAGTGAGTTAGGAAATAAACTAGGATATATAGTTCAATCTATCTAAGAAACATCTAACCTCTTTTTGTGTGCTTGGCGCAGATAAATTTTGGATAGCCCAAATTTTGTCTGGATCTACTTCTATCTCTCTTTCATTGACTATAAACCCCAGTAACTTTTTTGATTTGGCTCCGAATGTACATTTAGCTGGATTTAGTTTAAGTTGGAACCTCCGTATCTTTTCAAATAACTTTCTGACGTTGACCACGTGATCTTCTCCTTTTCAAGACTTGATAATCATGTCATCCACATACACTTCAATCTCCTTATGCATCATATCATGAAAGAGTGTTACCATGACCCTTTGATAAGTTACCCCAACATTCTCTAGCCCGAAGGGTATAACTTTTTAGTAAAAAGTTCCCCATATGGTGATAAAAATAGTCTTTTCCATGTCATCCAGAGCTATTTTTATTTGATTGTACCTAGAGAATCCATCCATGAAAGAGAATATTAAATATTGGGCCGTATTATCCACCAAAGTATCGATGTACGGTAGAGAAAAATTATCTTTAAGGCTAGCTTTGTTCAAATCTTTATAGTCTACACATATTCGTACCTTGCCATCCTTTTTGGGAACAGGTACGATATTAGCCACCCATTTGGGATACTTGACCACTTGCAAGAAGCCTGCATCAAATTACTTCTTAATTTTTTTCTTTGATTTTTAACATCTCTAGTTTCATTCTTCTTAGCTTTTGCTGTATCGATTTGTATTCTGACTTTAATGGTAACTTATGCTCCACTATTTTAGTGTTAAGTCTGGGTATATCTTGATAAGACCAAGCAAAGACATCCATAAATTCTTGGAGCAAATCCTCTAATCATCGTCGATCAACAATCGAGAATGAAATACCAATCTTAACTTTTTTTTTATTTTTGGGATCACCCCAATTGATTGATTTGATCATTTTTTAATGAGGCTCAATGGATTTATCCTCCTGTTCAATTAGTCTTATTAAATCTAGAGACAAAGCATATTTCTCATGATCTTTTTCAATATCGAGTTCATCAATATTAACTAAATTTTCAAAGTTAAACCCCATGTCATTGTCATGATTATCTTCGCATTCATTTGGGAACCTGCAAGTTTATAAAATAGGAAATATTGGCAAGAGACTTTAATGGTGGAATGAATGGAAATGAAGAAATGAACAAAATGCATGCTCCTGTTTTTATTGAAATAATGAAAAATAAAAGGCCCAAAAATGAGATTTCATCCTAATGCTTTTGGGCATCAGCAATTAGGATATATGATTACATTGAAAGAAAATAAAAAATAATAGGCATTTGGATGACCCTTCAATTTTGCAATTCATATCCAGGCGGGCAAGGGTAAACCATAGCTTCCTCATTCTGGCTTTCATCATCCACCATGTAAATAGACAAATTGGCAAAAGCTTTTTCCAACTTTAGTTTCTCTTCAGCTTTTGGAACATGTATCCTCCAAGGGTGAAGATCTCATTTGAATGAGAAAAAATCATCAATTCATTTTTTGTCCTACTACTGGGGCTTGGTACTCCATCCATCTCATAACCTAATCCTGTTCTGCCGTTATTATCTTCAAGCTTTGGAAATTCTCTCATCCCTTGAAGGTTCTTGCCCAGACTGAACCCAATACTCCAACCCTTATTGACCATCTGATTAATCACAATTCGATTGAATTTAAGTCCTTTACCCACTACATTGACAAGTTCAAAGGATCCATATGAGCACTTCAATGATTCTTCCATCGCTTTTATATATGAAGCATTTATAAGTTGAGTTACTAGTAGATCTTCCTCCTCAACCATAATCACTAATTGCCCTTCTACATTGAACTTGATTTTTGATGTAATGAAGAAGGAATAGCGCTTGCCTTGTGGATCCATAATCTTCCTAATAGGTAACTATATGATAGAGAGATATCCTTAACTTGAAATTTTATGCTGAAAACATATAGATCAATCTGTATAGGTAACTCGATATCTCCAAATACTTCTCACTTAGTCTTTTAAATGCTCGGACCACCATTTGACTGTTCTGAATATGAGACATATCAAAGGGTAATTTTATCAAAGTGGACATAGGCATAACATTAATGGTCAATCCGTTGTCAATAAGGACCTTGGCTACTATATGGCCCTTGCATTTAATAGTGATATACAATGCCTTGGTGCTTCTTCTATCTTTTAGTGAGTTCTCATCATCACTAAAAGAGATATGGTGTGACACTACCAGATTGCCCGTCAGATGATTCACGTACTCCATGAAGATATTATAGGCCATATAGGCCTGATTCAATACCTTTAACAAGGCATTAAGATGCGGTTCAGAGTTTAAGAAGAATGACAATAGAGAGATTTTGGCTGGCATTTTATTCAATTATTTTATTACAGAGTACTCACTATGTTTGACTAGTTTCAGGAACTCGCAAGCCTCTTTTTCAAGCACAAGTTTTGATGTGTCTTTCTCTGAGATTTCTAGTTTAGTTTGCTTTTCTTTTTTTTTTTGATTTGTTTAAAGTTTCTGGAGTATAACATCTCCCACTTCTAGTTATATCCCTTACTCTTATTATGTGAGCAGTTTCAGCTTTTAGCATATCCTTTTACTGCCCTTGAATTGTTACCCCACATTCATAATTTCAGGGTACTACTTTATTGTCTTTATATAGAAATAGGCATGAAACCTTGAGGGCTATTGGTTTGCGAATAAACTTAATCCCAGCCAATGGTAACTTCTCTTTATAGCGTATAGTGATAGGCTTTGGCACTCACTTATCTGTCATAGCCACTTCGGTGTCTTTCGACTCTTCATACAACTCTATTTAGTGAGAATCTTTCAATTTTTGAACTTCACCCTTGAACCATTTACAGACATAGATTGAATGACTAGGTACCCCCACCGTGATATTTATATCCTTGATTTGGGATGTATTTCCCTATATGAGTATATGAAGCCACTGGTTGTATTATCCTGGTCTTATATAAGGCTTCATATAACTGATCTGATGGCATTTTAAACTCATCTACCCTCTTCTTCATATGTTTTTTAATTGTGTCCAAAACATTGACTGTATGGTTAGGAAAAAGATTCCCACTAACGTTAGGTGCAGAATCCCACTAGTATTAAAAGTTTATCAACCCTTGTTTAATCAAACTCTGTACTCTATATTGAAAAAAAAAGTAATTTTCAGTAGAATGTCTTACTACTCTGAAATGGTAGTCGTAATAGGCATTGACATCATACCATTTAGGATAAGAAGGTTCAAGCTATTTTACGGGGACAGGGGTTATTAAATGGCTTTTATAGAGCTCTTAATATAGCTCCATGTAACTTATGGGTATGGGGCCAAAAATTGATTTTTGTTTGGTTCGTGGTTCTCTAGTATTACTTGTGGCACTGATCGGGTGAACAGAGGATCTTGGATATGGTGGATAAGATGATTGGGCAGTTGACTAATATGATGAGGTGAAAGTATGGTTTACTGTGTAATGGTATATGGGGTAGGTAGATCAAGAGTACTTTCTGAATTGCTGCCCCTCAAAACTCACAGCCTGAGTCTCACTTTCTTTTCTCTTGGGTGTCTTTTTGGAAAACTCACATCTTTCAAGCTTGTCATTTTTATAGCATTTTTGATGATTTCTTTCGGAATGACCATGTCTGTGAAATACTTAGTTGCATTCTCGATCATCCTCTCATAATAAGATGACTTTAGAGTACTCACAAATAACAAAGTAGTTTTTTTCTCCGTTAAAAGGGGTTTTACTTGAGCAGCCATATCCCTCAACCTTTGGGATATTATTTGAAAGACTCAGACACCTTCTTTTCCATTGCTTGCAGGGAGAAACGATCGGAAGCCATGTTAATGATGTGCCTGCACTGGTTAATAAAAGATCTGGTCAGATCCTTTCATGTTTTGATACGAGTCATATTTAATTGGACATACCATCTTACTGCGAATCCAGTCAAACTGTCTTGAAACACATGCATGAGTAATTTTTCATTACTGGCATGTGCAGTCATTTTACGGTAATATATAGTAATATGTGTGATAGGACACTTGGTACCATCGTACTTCTTAAACTCTGGCACTTTAAATTTCGGTGGCATCACTACATTTGGTACTAAGTAAAATCCCACTACATTTATGGATCCATAGAAGTCTATTCCCTTTACAACCTTAAGTTTTTCTTCAAGTCTAGTCATAGCTTGATCAATTTTAAAGTCTCCTAAAGGCATAACTGCCTGTGGCTTTTTCTTTTCTTTTATCTCATTTGTGGTAGGAAGTTGAATAGGCTCAACTGCTTTCTCAGTAAAGACGTGGTTATCATAGCTTTGGACATTCTCAAGACTTGGTGCATAGGTCACTCCTAGATAATTTTACTTTGGAAGAGCTACCTATTGAGGCTGGAAGAATGGTGTGGTTTGATACTGTGGTGGGTCGAAGCCTGGAGGATATGCCAAATTCTAAACATGCTTGATTATGCAGCCCAAAATATCTTACAGTTTTGTGCTAGGATTTACAACATTAAAAGACTTAATTTTTAATTCTAAATAGGTATTATAATTTTGAAAATAAAGTTCATCCCATGGTGAGAGAAGTTTTAAGAAAAACTATTGCAACCAAAATTTGGAATGTTCTTAATCCAATTTTTGATATTTAAAAAATATCTTTTGCAAAAATCATCTAAATTTCTAATATCACATAATTTTAAATTTGAAAGAAAATATTAAGCTTCTTGATTGGGATCCAGAGTTTCTATACTCCCACAAAACTCATTTTTCAATATTTGAGTTAAATCTTTTAAAAGTTGAGGAATATTACTTGCAGCAAGAAGTGAAGATTTTTAGGTTTCTCCAAAAGTTGTAGTTTCCCATTTTTTGAGAAATTGTAACACATCTTCTTGCCATGTTCCACAAAAATAATTTAAAAATCATTTCTTATTCCACTGATCTTTGTAGCCTGTTACAACAATGGACATGGATTGCACCCAATTGTCTATGATTTTTTCATAGTCTTTTGAGAAGAACTCTAGATAAATCTAAATAAGTGCCTTCTTGTGTAGCGTTTCATTTGTTTAACAAATTAATCGTAGGGACTTTAACTTTTATCTAGCTTGTTTGGCCAGTTTCAGAAGTCTATTTAATCTCATCCTTTTTTAGGTGAGGTTTTATGCTATTCTAATATTTCAGAATATTTTAAATAATTAGGAAATCTAAGTAAATCATCAATATCTGGATTAGATATTTTTGATATTTTTCTTTTACCCCAATTCTCTATTTGAAGTACGAGATTTTCTTATTCTGTATCTGGTTGATTGTTAGAACTAGAAGTTTCATAAGATATTTTTTCATCTAAAGAATCTTGTTCATTCTTGACTATTGGGTTAGTAGCAAGAATTTCAAAATTATCTTCAAAGAGTGCTTCATCTTCATTATTAACACTGGTTGTGTTGTAGTTGAGCATATAATGATAATTATATTTTTGAAAAATTCATTTATGTTCTTCATAAGGGTTTTCTATAGCTTGTAAAACTCAATCTTTTGTTTCAAATCTTCAATTTTTTCCCTTTTAATTTTAAAGTTTTTAATTAAATATTTATAACATTCAAAGTCCAAGAGTTTTTGCTTGTCTTTTACTGAAGAAGATGAGGGTTTGTCATTAGTCATCATAATATTTTCATAATAAAAAGGTCCAAAGTCTGTAGATGTCTCTGTTTGAGTTTGTCTTTGGTCTATCTTTTCTGAGATAAGATCTAATTTATCTTCTATATTATTTATTTTAACAAACAACTTATGAAAAAAAAAAGAAAAGAAAGATCAAATAAACCATTTACAACTCTACTGATAGATATATTACTAGATTCAAACTTAGGATCTATATGCAAACTATGATTATAAGGTTTATCTTTAAAAATACAATTATCTTCTAAAGTAGATTCCATATTTAAGGTACTTAATACCAATTGTGAAAATCTGTCTTAAGTTATCAATAGTTAGTTAACAAAAGGCAAACCAAGCCCACAAATACCAACAAATAACCACAGAAACTCATAATATAAGCTTTAAAATATGTAATCACTTCAAAAAATAAAAGTAAAGTAAAGAGTCACTTACAAAATAGCTTAACTGGATAGATTTTAAAGTTTTACAAGAAAATTTTGTTACATGAAACTTGATTAACCTTGTTTAGGTAACCAAGCTCTGATACCATTTACAAAAGGTTCGAAAATGATCAAAAATTAAAGAAAAAAAAAGATAAAACAAAGCTGAATAATAAACTATATATGTATATAAGCTTTGGATGATTAGGTCGAGAGACTAAAAGTAGGAGGAGAAGAAGAGAAGGAAGAAAAAGAAGAAGAAAAAAAAGAGATGAAACCTAACCTTTCTCCCCACATAGCTAACAAACATCTATTTATAAAAATAAAAAGTATGAATAGTTATCAAATTGATTATTTGTTACTATTAATACTTTTTTTTGCAGTGACTGCTACAATATTTTTATTTGATAATAGTGACTTCTATAGTATTTTTTGTCTACTGGTCTTGGGCTTCAGATAACTTTGTTTTATAGTATCGACAACTCGGATCACTTTTTTCTTGGCTTTTTTCTGCTTTGAATACTTTTAGAATAAGACTGTTTATCCTTTCATGGCATTTTTCAAATTATGTAATTCTTCATCTTCTGGATTAAAAGATTGAGGAGAAGCAAATATGGATTTATTTCATATTTGCCATCCCTCGTGATACTGGTATAGTAATTCCTAGGGATGATCAATATCTTTCATTTGAGAGACGTTGTTCAGAAGTTGTAGGATTTTTTTTTTCACTTTCAATCTCTAGGTCTTCAAATGAAGCATAATAAGAAAGAATAAAAATTCTTTGACTATCTATCCATGCAGCAATTCTGGGAAAGTTGGTCCTAGTAGCTAGATGGAGAAGATGTTTGATGTTTTCCATCATCTTAATTCCTGTTTGAAATTGATATTGGGAAGGGTTTAAGAATTTAGAGATAATCTTGTTTAGATCATCTAGATTTTCAAGGGCATCAGTTGGTGGTTTTAAGAGATTTCTTATGGTTATTTTTTGAGCTTCTCAGATTTGGTAAGGTTGAAAAAATCTTTCTCTTTGAAAGACACCAAGAAGGCTTGTGATAGAAAAATGGATATAATAAAAATGTTTAGAATATTTTACATAACGATGGATATGATGTTTAATAAAGGCAGAAAATTCTTTGATCAATTTAAAAGAAAATTTTTTTACAAGAATCTGACCAACAATGCCTACTTCGATATTGATTATATCGAATGGCTTATGATTTAAATGAAATTTGATTTTGAGAATTTGATCCCATACTTTGACCATCTGTCTATGCAGTAATTCTGGGAAAATTGGTTCTGATAGCTAGATGAAGAAGATGTTTGGCTTTTTCTATCATCTTAATTTCTGTTTAAAATTGATATTGGCAATGGTTTAAGAATTTAAAGATAATCTTGTTTAGATCATATGGATTTTCAAGGGCATCAATTAGAGGTTCCAAGAGTTTTTCTGCGATTAGTTTTTGAGCTTCCTAGATTTGGTAAGGATAAAAAAATCTTTCTTTTTGAAAGACACCAAGGATGCTAGTGATAGAAAAATGGATATAATAAAAATGTTTAGAATATTTTACATAACGATGGATACGCTATTTCATGAAGGCTAGAATTTTTTGATCAGTTTAAAAGAAAAATTTTGTACAAGATTATATCGAATGGCTCATGATTTAAACGAAATTTGATTTTGTAAATTTGATCCCCTACTTTAATAGTATAAATATAAGTAGAAATATAGAATTCAAAAAAAAATTTGATCAACATTTTTTCTATTGTCTGAAGAATCAAAAAATTTATCTGCTAAAATAAGCAGCTTTTTCAAATAAAAGTATTCTTTTAATCTTGTTTGGCTTTGAAGAATTATGATTTTCAAAATATTCAAAAAAATTTAAGAAATTGTTTATTTCTTGAATACTATAACTTTTTTCTTCCAAAGCGAAAAAATCTATATCTTTTTGTTTTAGAAGATTAGATGACAAAAGGCTTTGGAGAGCTACTTTTTAAAACTGTTGAATTTCTTTAACTTGTTTAGCTAAGAATTCAGCTTTGTTGAACATCTTTTTTTGAAAATTGGTTTTGCTTTGAGAAAAATGGGATTTCCATACATAGTTTAACATATCATAGACTTGTGGTTCAAGTCCAAGATTATAGAAATCTTTAATCTCTGGTTTAGAGATTTTGGTTTTTGTGAGCAGTTGTTTTATAGAAGAAACTATTTGAGAATAACTCATAGGACTCCGTTGGTTTAGATCTTAAGCAAAATTAAAGAATTTTGATGGAATTCTTTGATGCATGTAAGGTGGTCTGATGGGTAAAGTTTCGAGAGTGTATCCATTGGGTTGGTACAAAAATAATCCTGGGTTAGGATTATTGACAAATCTTGGGTTAGGATTTTTAAAAGGAGTTGGAGATCTGGGTGAAAAAAGAATGAAAGAGAGAGAAAAAAAAGAAAAAAACCTTTTTTTATATTGCTTCTTTCTGATTGTTCTCCATTCTTCTAGATTTTGTTGTGATTGTTTACCACAATCCATGTGGGCAACTAAGAAAATTTGTAATAAAATTCTTATCATTGTTAATGAACTCAATATGAAAACTATATTGATAAAGAAAATTATACCAACATATCCTTCTTGGATTGCATAAAAATTTTCTATTTTTGAGAAAATCTCTGACTGCCTAATTGTCATTGCAAATAACAAAGATCTCTAGGGCTAGATATATATGAAATTTACTGACTCCTTTTTTTATGGCCAATAGTTCTTTTTCAAATATAATATATTTTATTTTGTTTGGTTTAAACTTACCCGAATTATAACCATATATCAATTCATCCTTTTTATGAAGATTTTTTGTAAATTCATATATATCTCTTCTTTTTTCTCTTCATTTTCTTCCTTCACTTCTTTTCCTCCTATTTTTAGTCTCTCGACCTAATCATCCAAGCTTATATACATATATAGTTTATATACTAGAAAAAACTAGTAAATCCAAAAAACCTAAAAAAGGCAAATTTGTTGTTAAAAAGAAAAAATCCTCAAAACAAACATGCAAATGTTTTATTTGTGATCAAGAAGGTCATTATGCAAATGCTTGCCCTAACAATGGAAAAGTGCTAGAAAAAAAAACTTGAAGAAAATACTCTTCAAATTTTATTTGTAGATGAATTATCAGATGAAGAAATTTTTTATGAAGTATTTTTAGAAACGATTTAGATTTATCTGATAATGTTTCTAAATATATTTTTATGATGAATACAAAATCTACTCGAGATATCGTATCAAAAAAATCTACAGATACTAAATTAGTATCAGAAAAAGGTTTAATAAAACTAAAAAATGTGATGAGTAAAACTCATCATATTTCTAAAGAAAAAATTGAAAAATTATAATTAGTCAAAAAAGATGAAATTTATAAAACTAGTTATTTTAAAGCTTTTCAACCATAGTATAAACATCATATTGAAAAAGTTTTTGGTGATACTGTTACTAATTATTCTAAACAATGATCAATAGAAATACCTCTTTTTACAAAACAAAAAATAAACCCTTTTTTGAAAAAATTTTCTAAAGTTAAATATATTCATATATGATTGATTATGATTACTATTAAACCTCTTTTTATATCAAGGAAAGACATCCTTATAATTGCAGTTTTAATGGATAATCGTTTCAAAAACCCTGTTAATGCCATAATTGGAGGAATCCAATCCAATTTAGCAATAAAAGTAGTCTTAT
This sequence comes from Durio zibethinus, assembly GCF_047325235.1. Classification (NCBI taxonomy): domain Eukaryota; kingdom Viridiplantae; phylum Streptophyta; class Magnoliopsida; order Malvales; family Malvaceae; genus Durio; species Durio zibethinus. The sequence goes on along the minus strand of NC_143176.1, from coordinate 23,218,871 downwards.
TTAAAGTAAAACCAAATTATTTTATTTCAATTTTTTATGAAAATATTGAAAAATGTTTATATCTTCGTGTCAAAATAACCAATTTTGATATTGAAGAAAAATCACATGACCTTTCAATCAATTGGTCTACTATTTATGAATTTACAAATACTACAATACTTCTATCAAACATATAGATCCTTATATTATAGAAATTTTTTAACCAAATAATTTTGATTTTGAAATAAAACCAAAACTAGTCAACCTTAAAGATCTTTTTATCCCAACAAGATAGTGTCTTGAGGATATTTCTAAAAATTCTTTTGAAAAACAGAAGGTAAAAAGTTTAGAATTTTTCTCTTCAAGAAAAAACCTTTATTTTAGAAACCCAAATACTTCAATCAATTTAAATCCAAACTTGGTTTTACCACCTTCAAATACTTTTAATTATCAAAAAGATGATGATTTAGAAAGTATAGCTAGTAATCAATCTTTTTATACTCCTAACAGAAACTCTTTTGTAGGATTCCAGTGTATAAACAGTACAGGTAATTCTCAAAATCCTATTTTTGCTGGTGATAATCAATCACAACAAACTTATTTTCATTCCAAAAATTTTTTATTAAATTCTACTATTTCTTCTTCTTGAAAAAATCCCGTTGAAGAAATAAAAATGTTTCATTTTATCAATAATTTTAAATTTTCTAATGAAATTATACAATTTTCTAATAAACATAAAAATAGACTATACTTTTGTTAAAGAAGATTTTCATTTTCAAGGCTATAAAACCATATAGTCTTCATATTTTACTAGACACAAGAGCAACAATTTTCAGTTGTCGCAGTAATGCTTTGCCTTTAAACAAATGGCAACCTATAAAGTATCACATTATTATAGTGGGAATCGAAGGTAAGGGTTTATTGTAGGATATAAAGCTAAAGATATTCTTATATATTTAAATAATACAAAGTTTATTATTCCAAAAATACTTTGTTTTCCAAATTATGATATATTATTAGGTAATAATTTTTTGTATAAGTATTTACCATTTTCTATTTCTAAGAATAATGTTACTTTTACTATAGATAAACAATCAATAGATATCCCTTTATTGCAGGAACATGAGCATATTTGCAATAAAAACTTTCAACCAAAGAGTTTAAAACCTACTATAGTAAAGGCAATCAATGAAAAACATTTATTATTTAAGATTTTGCAGGAAAACTTCAGTGAAGAACTATTGAAATTATGGAAAAGAAGCCCTAGATATTGTGAACTTACTCTCATTGATCCAACAAAGGTGATTAGAGTAAAACCTATGATCTATACTAAAAAAGATATAGAAGAATTTAAAGTTCAAATTTCAGAACTATTAGAGAAAGGCTTGATATAACCAATTACAAGTCCACATTCTAGCCCTGCCTTTATGGTAAGAAATCATGTAGAGGTAAAACAGGTAAGCCTTGAATGGTTATTAATTATAAAAGATTAAACCAAAATCTTGTTTTTGATGGTTATTTTATCCCAAGAAAGGATGTTTTACTAAATTTAGCTAAAAATGCTAAATATTTTTCTAAATTTGATTGCAAATATGAATTTTGGCAAATCATGCTTAAAGAAAAATCCAAGTTGTTAACTACTTTTAGTACACCTACAGGCCATTATCAATGGACTGTAATGCCTTTTGATCTCTGCAATGCACCTTAGATCTCTTAGCATTGGATGGACACTATTTTTAGTAAACATAAATAGTTTTGTTGTGTATATATTGATAATATACTTATTTTTTCTAACATTCTTGATGAGCACAAGAAACACCTGAATATTTTTGCTCAAGAATTTATTTTAGATGGCATAATTCTAAGTCCCAAAAAAGTAGAATTAGAAAAAATAAAAATTAAATTTTTAGGTCTTAATCTTTCTTCCAATGGTCTTACTTTGCAGGATCATATTATTTCAAAGATTATATACATATATAATCTAAGTAAATCATCAATATCTATATCTCTTCTTCTCCTACTTTTAGTCTCTCGACCTAATCATCCAAGCTTATATACATATATAGTTTATTATTCAGCTTTGTTTTATCTTTTCTTTTCTTTAATTTTTTTATCCTTTTCACACCTTTTGTAAACAGTATCAAAGCCTGGTTACCTAAACAGGGTTAATCAAGTTTCATGTAACAAATTTTCTTGTAAGACTTTAAAATCTATCCAGTTAAGCTATTATTATAAGTGACTCTTTACTTTACTTTTATTTTTTGAAGTGATTACATATTTTAAAACTCATATTGTGAGTTTTTATGGTTATTTACCCGTATTTGTAGGCTTGGTTTGCCTTTTGTTAATTGGCTATTAATAGCCTAAGACAGATTTTCACAACAAGTTTTAAGCACTTTAAATATGGAATCTACTTCAGAAGATAATTGTATTTGTAAGATCAACCTTATAATCATAGTTTGCATATAGATCATAAGTTTGAATCTAATAATATATCTATCAGTAGAGTTGTAAATGATTTATTTGATCTTTTTTCTTCTTTTTTTCATAAGTTCTTTGTTAAAATAGATAATATAGAAGATAAATTAGATCTTATCTAAAAAAAATAGACCAAAGATAAACTCAAACAAAGATATGTACAGACTTTAGACCTTTTTATTATAAAAATATTATATTGACTGATGATAAATTTTCATCTTTTTTAGCATAGGATAAACAAGAACTCTTAGACTTTGAATCTTATAAATATTTAATTAAAGATTTTAAAATTAAAATAAAAAAAATTAAAGATATGAGATAAAAGATTGAGTATTTATAAATTATAAAAAACCTTACGAAGAACATAAATTATGTCCATTTGTTTATTAATCTGCATACTTCGTAATAAGGACAAAGAAACAAACTAACAAATATTGAAAACTTGTCTCTGCCTTAATGTTCTGCAGTTAGATGTGACCTCCCCTCCCTCTCTGAGCTCTGATTTCTTTCAGAATCATTCTATTTAAAGGTTGGACAAATACTCTATGCAAAACATTGCAGAACATATAAACCACTAACTTCAATATTTCTATATAGGCAATTTAAAAAAAAAAAAAAAAAACTTTTCACTTCTTCTTAACTGACCAAACGATGATTAATTACTGAAGGCTTTTTACTGAAAAATGAAAAGAAGAGAACAAAAAAAAAAAAAAAAAAAAAGGAAACACGCACAATAGTCCATGCAGTCTGCTCCCAATCATTTGTACAGGAGTAGATTTTTATGTTACGATTAAGACATGCATTGTTTAAAATAAACAATTGTTCTCAATAGTATTTCCTTTTTAGTTTTGAATATCCATATTGATCATTTCTATGTCGACAATTTTAGGGATAAATCTTGAACACAGACGTCTAGATAAATCTGGATGGCTTGGCTTGGACGATACACATCGCACTCTTTACACGTTAAGAGGCTGAGGTTGATGCTTCTTCTAGATTGCAACTTGCAAGACTTTTACAAATATTAGTTAGGCCGGTCACACAGATATCTCCTTGTAAATGTTTCGTTAAAAGTTCTAAGCACGAGAGGCAAAGAAGACTGCTATAAGTAGTCCAAATCATGAAATATTGTTGTCAGATACCTAGAAATTATTCTCTCTTTAAATTAATGACATAATCTTTTCCTCTCTCATTTTGTTCTTCTACTATAAGAATGTTAATTTGTTTTCTATAAGTTGATTGGAGATTAAGAAAAAATGAACTTTTTTTTTTTAAAAATTCCTTGGAACATATATCAAAATAGTATTTTATTCCCAATTCGTATATCTAAATTATTTATTGATTAGCTGAAACAAAATACACATATTTTAATGAACGAAAATAGATGATAAAACTTTGCTTTCCAATATAACCTCACTATTTACATTTTAATTCTTTCCCAAACATTTTTTTAATTCATCATCAAACTCTTCCAAAGTACCAAATCATCTCCACCAATAATATGAAGTTCATTAACTTTTTTTTCTTTTCTTGTTCCACTTATAATTTTATTTTTTAATATTTAAATTTATTAAAAATCAAATTAAAAGTAAAAGTTCAATTCTACTAACTAATATTTCATTTAAAAAAATGAAATCAAATATATTTTAAAGATGAAAATCTATTATTAGATAAGCTTTGAAAAAAGGATTATTAAGAAATTAAACTCGTATTCGGTATATGATGGCTTTATAGTAGCAAATAGTAAGTTGCCAACACAAGAAAAAAATGGGAGGGAGCTGCCTCTCCATCTAGAATGGGAAAAGAGGCAGAGATTTTCTGTATTCATGACATACTCCATTAGATATATTTCACTACCTTAGCGTCAGCCGCCATCCAGTCAAACCCACCAGCTTTGACCAAAAACACACCCTCCTCTCTAGGCAATTCCCACTATATTTTCAACGGTCAAACTTCCCTTAAATTACTCGGAAACTCCCTAGCCCAAACAGAAAAAAAAAAAAAAAAAAAAAAAAAAAAAAAAGAATGGGGAACCATCTTCTCTTCTTCACTTGTTTCTTTCTTCCTCATCACATATCAGTCGTGCCCTCGGTCTTCTCATAACTTTTTTCTTCTCATCTCTATCTTTTCTTCCCTTTTTTTTCATGGCCTCCTCTTGTAGCAGCCTTGACACGTCCGCCAATTCCCACCCGCAAAACGGCTTTAGTTTCTTTACACATCCCTTCATGACAACCTCTTTCTCTGATCTTCTTGCATCCGGTGCCACCGACAATGAAAACCCTTCCTCGGCCGTCAATGGTGGCCTTGATGCCAAGCATGGAGGCCGGTTGTCGTTGTCCGATCGGATTGCCCAGAGAACTGGCTCCGGTGTACCTAAGTTTAAGTCACTTCCTCCTCCGTCACTGCCTATCTCTCCTCCTCCTGTGTCACCTTCTTCGTACTTTGCTATCCCTCCAGGGCTCAGCCCAGCTGAGCTTTTGGACTCTCCTGTATTGTTGAACGCTTTTAACGTATGTATCTTTACATCTCTTTGATTCTGCTTTCTATCTTGCTATGCTCTGTTTTTTTTTTTTTTTTACTTTACCAAAATTTTATTCACTCGAGCTTTATCTTTGAAATATAAAAGGTTAGAGATTTTCTTTGTTTAGATTTTTACTGACCTCTAGGAAACCAAACAGAGTATAACACTTAGTTTAAAGCTTTTCTTTTGTATTATCTGTTATGATTTCTGAAATATCAGTTTTGTTTATCTTGGTTTTGCTTGTCTGATTGAAATTTGTTTTTGTGTTGTCTTGTGCCTAACTTCTGCTTTTAATTTTTTTGATTGATGAATATTTCTTATCTTTTATGTTTTACGTACAGGTTCTGCCATCTCCTACCACTGGAACATTTCCAGCTCAGGCTTTCAATTGGAAATCCAATTCTGCAAACAACCAGCAAAACGTCAAACAGGAAGACAAGAACTACTCTGATTTTTCTTTCCAAACTCACCCAAGGCCAGCTACCTCTTCGTCAAGCATGTTTCAATCGTCAACCAACACAAATCAAACTGTATGTAATTATTTTCAATCAATTAAAGTAAAAAATTTGTCTTTGATCCTTTTAAAGATTTTGTTAACATTTTCATTGAATTTATTCCAATTTTCAGGTACAACGTCAACAAGCTTGGAGTTTCCACGAGTCTGCAAAGCAAGAGGATTTTTCCTCGGGAAAGAGCATGGTAAAACCTGAATACACTCAGATGCAGAGCATTTCTCCTGAGATTGCCAACATTCAAAGTAACTCACAAAGCAACAGCAGCTTCCAATCAGATTATGGCAATTATCAGCAGCAATCTCAGTCAGTTAGAGAGAGCAGAAGATCAGAGGATGGATACAACTGGAGGAAATACGGACAAAAGCAAGTGAAAGGAAGCGAAAACCCAAGAAGTTACTACAAGTGCACGTATACCAACTGCCCAACAAAGAAGAAGGTTGAGAGATCTTTAGATGGGCAGATAACTGAGATAGTTTACAAGGGTAGTCATAACCATCCTAAACCTCAGTCCACTAGGAGATCATCATCTTCTATTTCTATTCAGAATTCGAGTGCTGCTAGCTCTGAAATTCTGGATCAGTCATTGGCAATTCATGGCAGTGGACAGATGGATTCTGTTGCAACACCAGAAAATTCCTCTATATCAGTCGGCGATGATGATTTCGATCAGGGTTCCCAGAAGAGTAAATCAGGAGGAGATGAGTTTGATGAAGACGAGCCTGAGGCCAAAAGATGGTAAGTTTAATTTCTCAAAATCTTGGCTACTATTTTTATGGTCAAAGATTTTGAAAATGGATAATATAAATTCCAATTTTGACATGGATATAGTATATTGTTTTCTGTTTCTGCTGAACTAACATTGATATTACTTGCTTCCAGGAAAAGTGAAGGTGAAAATGAAGGAATTTCAGCACCTGGGAGTAGAACTGTGAGGGAACCTAGAGTTGTAGTTCAAACAACCAGTGATATTGATATTTTGGATGATGGATACAGATGGAGAAAATATGGGCAAAAAGTGGTCAAGGGAAATCCAAATCCAAGGTAAATTTGAGAGCTGCATTACTGTATGAGTTAATACTGTAGACTTTTGAATGTTGTGCTATTTTCAATGTTCTAGAAGTAGTTTTATATTAGCACTTTGATTTTATATACCATTTCTTTTAATCAAGAGTTTGTTATCTTTCGATCATCGATTGCTCTTAGACACATCATCCATAGGATCTCTTAGTATTTTATGCCTTAAAATGTGGGTTTGTTAACTTTCGATCATACTTAACTCTTAAAGACATCATTCATAGGATGTCTTAGTTTTTTTATGCCTTAAAAAGTGGGTTCGGTTTTTATGCCTTAAAAAAGTGAGTTCGGTTATGTCTCCCTGTCTGTCTTTTGGATACACTAGACTCCTTTGAAGAAAGATAAGTTGTAGCTTTGAAGTTACTTTATCGAGGAATGCTTCAAGCACTCGTGCTTCTTGTTTAAATACCAAGTTTCAGGCTGCAATCCTTTTGTTTTGGTCTTAAACTTTGGATTCGACGGTTTCTTTATTAGTTTTGGAGTTGAAAAAGTGTTTGCCTTGTGTTCTAACTGCTGATGCTTACAGGAGCTATTACAAGTGCACATATCCAGGATGTCCAGTGAGAAAGCATGTTGAGCGAGCGTCGCATGATCTTAGGGCAGTGATCACAACGTATGAAGGGAAGCACAATCATGATGTCCCGGCGGCTCGTGGCAGCCATTCTGTCAATAGACCTTTACCAGACAACAACAATAATGGTAACAACAATGCGGCAATGGCAATAAGGCCATCAGCTGTTAACAATCACTCTAACAATTCCATGACCAACCCTCTTCGCAGTTTGAGGCCAGCGGAAGCCGAAGGGGAATCACCCTTCATGCTGGAGATGTTGCAGGGAACTGGAAACTTTGGATTCTTAGGATTTGGGAACTCCATGGGATCTTTCATGAATCAGCCACAAGATGTAAACAAAATGTTTTCCAGAACCAAGGAAGAACCAACAGATGAAGTGTTCATCGAGCCGTTACCATATTGAAATTTGCTCAGAAATTAAAGGTTTGGGGAGTATAGAGGGGAGTGAAAGCCACAAGAATAAGGAGCTGAGGTTCATTTAAGTAAATTGCATTCTGTTTGTTTGTTGTATATTCCACATTTTTTTTTTTTGTATATTCAGATTGGTATTATATAGAGGCTGTAAAAGTTTATTATTTTTTTATTGTTTTGAGGCCTCTCTCTCTTTGGGTGGACGAGAACAGGAGAGCGTCAAATCATTTCCTTTTTTTTTTAAATCACACAAACTAGTGATCCATTTGCTTTAGAAAAATCCTTTTATGTTAGTTGAAAAAAACAAAGAATGCTGGATTTGCTTCGGATGTGCAGTCTGAATGCCTGCTAGATTATGCAGGTATTTTAGACTTTGAAAACAAAATTTGATCTCCGATAACTTCACAAACTATAAGTTCAGTTTCGTGCATGTCCTTTTTGCTTTTCACCTGCTAATCAATTCCGAAGCCCATACTCCAGGATTTCGTTTGGATTTACTAGTAATAATTTGCCATGTCAGCATCCATGGTTAATTAGCAATGCAATCGTTTGTTTGATAATCAAAGTTTTAATTGAGGTTGGAATGAGTAAAAAATGTAGAGCTGGGATGGGGGTGAGGGTGGGGGGAGGATTTCTTAGTGAGCAAGTTGGTCAAGGTCATATGAATTTGATATAGGTGGTTTCGTCCTGACAGCTCCCCTTCCAGGGTAGTCAAAATGACTATAAAATCCCTTTGCGACATCATCAGATAAATGAACCAGGACATTTTAGAAAGGGCAAGTTAGTACATCAAATTCTCTTGAAAGTTACTGTAATTAAAAAACGTTTTGTATTTTCTATCAACGAACAGCCAAAGCGGTGGTGGGACATTTTGGTGTTGCAGCACACGTTGCAATTAAAGAAAGCGATGGCTAATGACCCGGCAGCCCGCAGGCCACCACGACCTAACAATGCCGATCTGTTTAGGCCGGATTTGGATTCAAACGCGTCTACTATTTTGATGCAAATGCACCGCATTGGTAGGATCAGTAATTCAATCTATTTTCGATAAATTTTAACTTGATTTGATTTCGTAAGATCAATTTTTTTATTAAATCGAATTTCGAATCAAATCAGATATGATAAAATTAAAAAAAAATCGAGATCGAATCAGAGTCAAATTTTAAGTAAATTCGATTTGATTCGATATTATATAAAAAATTATTTTTTATATATTTATTTATATCTATTTATATATATTTATATAATTATATATTTAAATATTTATATTTAAAAAATAATATTTTATATTTTAAAATAAAATATTTTATTAATTTTGGATCGAATTGAATTAAATACGATTTATACAATATCATATTGAATCAAATTTAAATATAAAAAATAAAAAAAAATTTAAATAAAATTGAATTTAAATTTAATAAATATAAAATTAAATTAAATTTAAGATAAATAAAAATCAAATACGACCCAACCTGTTATTAACTCTACGCATCGGCATGATTATGTCAACTTGGCACCATCATAATTATTTTAAATCTCACTAAATCTATTTTATCCTCCAACGACAAGGACTCTTACTGTCTTGTACCTTAATTCATTTCTTAAGTAACGTTAATTAATTTTTTTTCTTGTTGTAAATTAGTACTAGTTAAAGAAAATTTTAATCATTGTGAAATAGTTTAATGCAGGTTGATAACCCTACCATTTCCAACTTTAAAAGTTAAGCCCATGGTTAGCTTTAAGAAGCACAGAAAATATGAAAGCAATGGGGAATGGCCAACTGGCACTTTGCTGCAAGCTTTTGTCATGTTTATCTCAAGGTAAAACATGGTGAACCAATCAAGAATGCGAGCAACAACATCCTTCTGCCTCCTCAACGTCCGCCACGTGTCCTCGCGCATTCTATTCTAAAAAATATAATATCGATTATTACTCCTCTGTTTTCCAAGATTTGGTCGCCGACGGATATCTTTCTCCCAATTCAAATTCTCTCTGCATTGAAAATCCGACAGGAGACGAAGTCCACGCCTTTAATAGAATCGGCGTTTCGGAATCATTCGGTATTTCCGAAAAAGCATCACCTTTGTCGAACGCTGAAACCGGGCGGGTTCTTGGTGGTCCACGTAACGGCTAAGGATGCGTACAGTTTGCAATCGTTTCTCGATCTGTTTTATTGTTTGAGATTGATCGGGTCTCGTGAAATCAACGGCGCTAAACGACAACACAGGAGATCTTGATGTAGAAAGAGAGGCAAAATTCGCCTCTCAATTTCAATTCAGGTGATAAATGCTGGCTTATGGAATTGAAAAGGGAAATAATCCGAAATGCGGAGCCTTTGATCGAACGACAACCGTTAAAACAATGGATTACATTGAAAAGAAACATTAGAAACATCAAATACTTGACTTCAATGGTGGACAATAGTTTTAAACGAAAGTATGTGTACATAGATGTTGAAGCAAGAAGTTATGAATCAAGTGTATGGAGCTGGTTCAATAAACAATATCCGAAACAGAATAAAAGCTTTCAAATTTACTTCGCTGAGGCCGATAAGTCATTTCATGAGGAGTACAAGATGAAGATGAAGAAATGAGTTAAGCTATTGCCTTACGCGGCGTGGATTAGGAATGAGACATTGCTTTTTGAGATAACCTGGGATCCCGGAGAAAAGAATGCAGTGGTGAAAGGTAGAGTAATGGGGAGGATACACCTAGTTCAGTCATCAGCTAATTACGTGGAGGATGTGGACAAGATTCAGGGGTTTGATTTAGCAGTGATACCACTTGTTAGACTAAAATGCCTACTGTTTTTGTTTGTGAGCGTCGGTACTGCGCGTGTTGGTTTGTTGCCTAACAAGCAGAGTGGTCGAAAAGTGTGGTGTCTGAGAGAGATTTTGTGGTGATGAAAATGGATGTAGAGGGAACTGAGTTTCCTCTAATGCCGAGGTTGATCGAGACAGGAGCAATCTGTTTGAAGGATTAGGTCTTTTTGGAGTGCCATTACAATAGATGGCAGAGATGTCCGGGCCAGAGGAGTCTTAACTCCTAAGTATCAGAAAACATATGAGCAGTGCTTGGACTGGTTTAATTCTCTAGGAGCTAGAGGGGTTTTTGTACACGAGTGATGGTGACTGGAGATCGTTGATCATTGATTGTGTAAATTGTTTTTCTTTTTAAAATTTTTTTCCTCGTAGATGTTGATTATTCTACTCCATCTGATCTGAATCAGCGGTCCACTGATTTTTTTTTTTTTCGTTTTCTGCTACATCCTAATTGTATTTTCAGAGAATTTGTGTTGAAGTATGCAGATTGATTCATTCAAAAATTTCTCCTTAGATATAATGTTTTCGTTTGCATACAATAAGATTTTCTTTTACCTCTTTTTGATTCAATGCTTTCTTTTGATGAAGTCTTCATTAGGTTGTGGCTAGGTGTTGTCAAAACAAAATTTGATAAGCTTCCTAACTTATCCTTGTTCAATCAATTGTTTTAACTTTAAAACATAAACGCCAGTAAACCATGTTCGCTCATCTTGTCTATCTTCTCCTATACTATTTTCATACTTGTAATGCAGTAGACATTGACAAGATTGCAGGTGGCCATGGTTGGAATTTATAGCCACATTTATGAGGTCCTATATATGGATTTAAATAACGGTCGCGATCACGTTTTCGATCGCATTGCATTTATCGTGTTTTCATATATAACAGAGATCATTGCAATTATCAAGGTCATCACAATAGTGAATTTGTTTTAATTTTACACAATTTGTTATAAAATATAATAATCATAATTATAATCATAAAAACTCTTATTTAATGATTTTTAAAATAGTTTATCATACTATATTTTTTATTTTCTAAAAACAATTATTCATAATTTTAGTTAGATTATAATAAAACATTCATATTTGGTTTAGCAACAAATTTTTTGCTTAAGCCAAGTTCATATTTGATGTTAATTCTAGACAAATCAAGATATTAACAAAACATAATATATTAAATACCAAGTATCTATATTTAATAAAATTACAAACTTAAAAATATAATAATTTCAAATTCTATCAACTATAACTATTGATATATATTTTAAAATTTACCATATGATAGAATGACGAGGAAGATCAAATTCTCTATTTTCATTTTGAGAATCAAGTTGACTCCATCCCATCCCTGTAGCGTTTTGTTCTTAATGCATTTGAGGTGGAAGATATATTTGAGGTGGAGGATATATTTGAGGATGACAATGAGGAAGTTGAAAATTAGATTGTTTCGGTAGATAGTAGCATCCTTAAGTAGTAGCAAATGATTCACTATACTCAAAGTTAATAGAATTTGATCTCCTACCTGAAGATGAAGAACTTCTAGAAATATCATAGTGGTACTTTTTGGCTTTTCCTTTTGATCGAGCTGTATGTGCACTTGACCCTCATTAGATTCAGTAGATGGATTTACTCCATATTCTGTCATGTTAATAAAAAGTCCACCAGTAGCAGCAATGCAAATTCTCCTTCAAGTGGGCTATAAGGTCGATTTGCATCCATATTACCACCGAAATTTGCACCATCATCATCACCCTCATCTGGACTTAAACCCCCACCATCATCATTCTGACTTGGTGTTAGACTTGAACTTAAATGAGACACATTCTTTTCTTGAGATTGGCATGATTGTTCAATATTTATTTCATTATCAAAATTATCTGCAGGCAACCAATTAAAGTTTTGACCATCTAACGAAGGATTTTCTTTCTCTTGTAGCCATTTTGTTAGTAGATTATCATCTTCAAAAATATGGTCAAGGCTAATAAGATTAAAACTATTATTTATCTCATCAATGCTCATTCTTTTCTAATGTCTCATCCTCAATCTCATGTTGTAATGGGTATATACAAGTTTCTGAAGTTTTTCAAACTTCAATTTGTTTCTTGCTTTGGTGTGAATATAGCTAAATATGCTCTAGTTACGTTCACAATTTGTTATAGATGTTGTTTGACTAAGCACTTTAATTGCTAGTTTTTATAATTCAAGAACACAAGTGCCATATATCATCCACCACTCAACTGTATAAAATTATTTAAACTAAATTTGAATATGCTATTCAATTAAATAATATACATGAATTATAATTATTTAATTTACTAATTACCTAGGTTCATTTGCTTTCAAGCTCTTTGTGCTTGTGAAGTACCAAATGTTTCATGTTTGTCTTGAAATAATAGCAACTACATCAATTGAAAATACAATAATAAATGAATAAATAAAAAATAATTCTATTTTTAATACATAAAATAAATGTTAAAGTTATAAAATAGTAGTAAATACTAACCTGATTAATCATTCTGATTTGAGTATTTATATAAGGTTCTAATCTTTCAATAACTGCTCATGTACCATCTAATATTTCTTTAAGTACATTTTCAGAATGCTCCACTGCAAATTGAAATTATAGATTTAGATAGTAACCTGTCAATAATTCATAACAATATTATATTAAAGTAATAAATAAATAAATAAATAAACAATTTAAGAATAAAAAATAAACATATATTTTTAAATACAATCTATATTCTTGGTTTACTTACCAGCTAAATATAAGTCAGAATGCATGAAACTTCATCTATTATCAGTAATCTTTCATATTTAACAGAATAACAATAATTTTGTTGAATTGCTTGTTTAGCTCTATCCATCGTCTCGTTAATAAATCCCATTATTGATTTTTCATCACCATCAACAAGGCAGAACACTTTTACTAAAGGCTCATAAACTTTTATTATATCACTTACTATTTTCCAAAAATCTTTTCCCAAAATGATTTTTTTGGCTTCATAAGCAAGCCCTGATTTTTGTTGTCCCCGTTTTTATTCTTTAAATTCTTATATATTCAACAATAAATTTTTAGAGTAATATATTTTAAATTAATATTTTAAACAATGATATCATAAAAAAGATGCTATATTTAAATAGTTATACTAATTACTAAGTACTAACCTTTGAATTGAACATCTCTCTCAAACCTTGCTTTTGCCTTGTTATTTCTTTTAACTGTATGAAATGAATGGCAAATCGGGTAAGAGAAGGACAGAGTATTTGCTTCCCTTTTGTATATTTCTTCATCAAATTAATAGTCCAAATATGATTATATATAAAACAAGTCACTTTGTTTACATCATCTAAAACCTTTGCCTTATTTTTTTTCTTACCAATATCCTCAAGGCACAAGTCCAAACAATGAGCTGAACATGCTGTCTAATACAAATGTTATCTCTTTTCCATTAGTCTTTTTTCCTGCAGCCTTAAGTGCTACCTCATTATCAATGACTATTTGAACAATGCATTTTTTTCTAATTTCTTTCACAGCTTCATCCAATAATCTGTAGTAGAAGTTTGCATCTCTACTACGAACATTTGAGATATCTATAAATTTTCAAAAAATGATCCCTTTACTGCAGTAAACAAGGAAATTAATAATATGTATTTGATTCAAACTGTTGGTCCAACCATCACACATCAAAGTGGCACCCAATTCATTTCAATGAGCTTTTAATCCATTAACTCATTCATGAATTTATTAATACTCAGACTCTAAATACACATCTGAGACGTCATAAAGTGTTGAAGTTTCACATGTTGACTAATTTCTATTACCACAGAAATCAAATTATGCAATCATAGAGAGTTTGCTAACTAAAAAGAAAGTTGATCATATATAAAAAATTTTCATATTGATTCACCCATCTTCCTTCTTAATGTCTTTAAAAATGAATCACTTATTTTTTGTTGCTTTGAACTTTTACTTCTAACTAATTCAGGTATAGCCACTTTTAATGAAATTCAGACTCACTTGGAGTTGATTTCCTTGTTTTTTCCTTAAAATATTAAACAACTGAGCCGTTAGAGCTTCATCCTTCTTTATGTATGTTACTCCAACCTCCAGTTCTTTATCTGAATTCTTGTCTTCTATGCCACTAATATTGTGATTGGATACTATCTCGCATGACTTGTCTTGTAGCAATGTCTTCATCAATAAAACTTTCATAGTCATAGTCTTTCTCTCTTAATTGTGATAAGAATTCATCATTTCTCCTTTTGTTCTCAACTTTCTTTGATTTGCTTTCTTAAAGAAGTTTCATTATACTTTCTCTTACTAAACCTATTAATAATATAGTTAAGAAAAAAGAAAAAATTAGTTGTACATGCTTATGTAATTTTATAATTTTTATTTAGAAATTAACAATAATATTTTCAAAGAAATTATAAAAACATAACATATCATTAACGTTGGAGCATGGTGCAACATTGCCAGCTTTATGAGCAATGTGTTCCTTGAAACGTGTTATTCCTCCTTTTACAACTTTATCACAAAGTTTGCATAAAACATTTCCTTTTATATTTGGCACAAGTGTTCCAAAATGTCAACCTATATCATCACTTGGTGCCTCTACTCCTTTGCTTGGAAACTTTTCACGTGATGGCATGCTTGCTATTTTGTATAAAAATAAAATAAACTTATATTTAGAAATATTAATTTTACTTATTTCATCATTAAAAATTGAATCTACATTAAATTTTTTAATTTTTAGTTTTTAATCTTAAAAGTAATAGATCGTAAGACGTTAAATTTATTAAGTAACTTAATCTTTTTGATATACTAATTGATGTAAAAAAAATTTATCACAAATTACATTCAATATATTATATAATAAATAAAATATTTAATAATTGCACAAAAATAAAAATAAATTAATAAGAATTAATTTAATAGCAAAAGAATTGACAACAATATAAATACCAAAACAACAAAAAAATTATTAAATTTCAAATATAAAATTAATAAATTAATAAATAACAAAATCAAAATATAATTTTTAATTTTAATTATTTTTCATCTAACTTATACAAAAAAATTTATTAAAATTTTTCATCTAAAATCCATATATATTTCATATTAAATTATTAATCTCTTAATTTTTTTTAATTATAAAATCTTAATCCCTTTAACTAAATTTTATCTAAAAAAATTTTAAAAATTACAAAATTTTAAATTTAAATTTTAATAAAATTAATTATAAAATTAATTAAAAACCACCCACTCCACCCAACCCACCCCCACCCTACCCCCCAAACACCCCACCCCACCCCACCCAATCCCATGTCCCACCCCATCCCCCACCGACCACCCCATTCAGAGATACAAACCCCCCCCCCCCCCCCCCATTCTCTTTCAAGCCAAAATTTTCTCAACTCCTCTTCAAGTTTTTTCATGACATCAACGGTCGATCTCTCAAATCAACTCAACCAACTCCTTATTTTTTTTGCATCTCTCTCTCTCTCATATACCCTCATCTCTCTCACTCAGATTATCACAAATACAAATATCAACATTATTTTACAAAAATTTTACAAAAAAAAAGGTAATTTAATTTTTTCTTACTTTTTTTTATTTTGATTATTGATTGAGGATTTAAAGTTGATTTAAATTTGGATAGCTACCAATTGAATGGCTAATAGTTAATATTGTTTTCTAAGATTTTTTAGATGAATTTTGAAACTGAGAAGAGAGAGAACGAAACTGAGTTATTAGCAGGGATTCTTTTCTTTTGGCTTTTGTCTTTATTTTTTATTTTGCAGTCTTGTTATGTTATTCTGATTTTAGGAATCTTGGATGTTCACTGTTGAAACTTGAAAGCTTTTGTTTTATTGTTATAATTTGTGCTGAGTGTTGACGAAAAAAATGGGATAATGGCAATAATAGATCATTATTGCCGCTATTTTTCGTTACGTCGTTTTTTAGTTATCGTTACACATCATTTTGAGTGTGATTAAATTTTTCAACCGTTTTTTTCTTGATAACGGTGACGGTGTCGACGCTATCACAATTTTGTGGCCGCTATTTCTCTATATCACCGCTATTTAAATCCTTGGTCCTATATTAACGGGGAAGATTATAGCAAACCACACCTAAGCTCTGCATAACATAGCAGTCTTTTGAATTTTGACGGATAGTATCAATTTCAATGTCAATGATATATTTCAAGCCTACTTTACCAGGCAAGAACATGATTGCTCTCCAGCTGAGAGGCATTGGATTGACAGTAATGAAAAGTGGGCTGTAATTGACATGTGTTTCCTATGAGCATACGGAGGTAAAGATCAAATAAGATTTCATAGCTTAGGCCCTTCACCCTCGCCATTAGAAAGAAAGGAAACGAACAAAGAGGTAGTGCACGTGGAATTTGGGCATCATGTTTAAAATGGATAAGATTTTAACGTAGGTACTGATGCAGAATTGAAACAGTGTAATCTGTAGCTTTAGAAATTGATTGGTTGACTTCAAATGTTTTGGGTAATTGTGCGGATTGAACCAATCGATAAAGACATGCCGTGTTTGTTCCCAAGATGGCAATTATGATCAGTTTGAATGTAGCAGTGGATGTTGAATCAGAGGAAATATCCTTGTTGGGTAGAAGAACCTTCATTGTTTAAGGTGGCTGTGCTATTCTTTGGTGGAGCAAATGATCGAGAGGCACAAGCATATGCTGTATATGAGTATGTTTGTGTTGGACCATTTTAATGGGGTGGTCAGTCTTTTACATTTCTCTTCGACTTCGAAAGAGTATAGCCGGAAGTAAGATGCTTGACGATGAGCTCCAGAGAGAGCTCAAGGCGAAAGCCCTGCATAACAAGCGAGTTTGTCGTCGAGAGGAGGCAATGATGAAATCAACAAGTTTGCTTGCTGTGATTAAATCAATAGAGAATGCTTATAATTTTGTCATCCTTGGAATGACGAATCATGGTGGATGAATGAGATCAGGAAATGCATTGAGCATGAACTATATATTGTTAGGGGGAAGTTGGAGAGATACCTCGTTGGCCACGTTTTAAGGGTGCAAATTCAGTGTTAGTATTGCAACAATAAGAGTATGGGGACTGTGTGATCCTGAGGAGTCTTTGCACTTGAGAAAAATAAAGTTAAAAAGAGAATTTCCCCCTTTTGTAATATTTTCCATACTGATAATTACTCATTTAGGATATTATCAATTATAGAGCAATCTCTTCTTTTCTGTAGCTCTTTGTATTATATAATACTTACTCGTATGATTTAAGTCACGAGATAAAGTATTTACTTAAAATTAGAAATGAAAATGTCTATTCTAATTATACATGTCTACCTTCTTCTTCGCTGTATATAGCTATTATCTCAGTAGACATCACATCAACAAATCTTTTACCAAAAACTTCGTGGCCAGTGGAAGAGCAATAGCAAGTAACAGATTTTGCTGAAATAAAATCATTATGGATGTCTTTATATTATGGAAGAATTTAATGTTAAATTTTGGGGTAATTATATTTATTGGATTTGGATCATTAATCATTGATCGACTAATAAATGATATTGCTTTCTGTTCCTGTATGTAGGCCTCTCTGTGTTTGGGCCGTCGGTAATTGTAGTATAGGTTAATAAACTGGAAAGAATTGGTTATCTGTGCTTGCGGTAATTATCATGCAAAAGTTTAATAGACTAGTAATTTGATTGATATTTAGCTGTTGAGTAGAAATTTTTAAACAGATTAATTAAAACAGCATTCGATTAGAGCCTATACACATTTGTAAAACAAAATTACTCCAATAATCACAACTAATTTGACGACTAACAACATAACCTCATCATGCATGCCACAAGTTCAGCGGACTGCTGGGTCAATTCAAATCAGAAATGCTTGTGTGGAACATTGTTCACAACGAAAAGGAGATCGGAGAGCTTAATATCAAAATAAATTTATTAACTTGTTGATGCTGGACCAAACCAACCTTTTCGAAGTTGAACCTAAATCCCTATAATCCCCATGGGAGGTTAAATAATTAGATACCCTGATGAAACGGACATTGTCAATGCTTTATACTTCAAACTTCAATTAGGATTTGACAAATTCAACGTATTACATGTTTTTATATTAGATAAATTATCAGTATATAAATATAATATAATATCAATGTATTATACACTATCACATTATAAACAGTCCAATCCGTTTGAGGTTTTACTTGGATTAATTTTATTAATAAAAAAATAAAAAATAAAAAATAGGTAATTGAGTTTATATGAAATTATTAAAACTGGTTTGTAAAGTTAGAGTTGGATTTAAGGTTAGAATTCAAAGGAAATTAAGATTTTTTTTTGGATTTGAGTTCTCAGATTCAAAACCCTATAAAAATATACCCACACAGATCACACAAATACAAAAAAAATAGATAAAAAACAGAAAAAATAAAACACAGCAAGCAGTCAAAAAAAATTTTTTTGGAGTTTTTTTTGTTAAAAAAGTTTTTTTCTGGAAATTTTCTAAAAAATTTTTAGATTCCTGCAAAATTTTTTGGCTCTAGTTGAATTTTTCGGTAAGTTTTTTGGCGTCGGTTAAATTTTTCAGCAAGCATCTCAAAATCCGATTGAAGATGCTAGCCAACTTGAATTTTTCGATGAACGTCCGACGAACCTACCCAGATTCTGATGATTTTTTTCAGAATTCGATGAAGATTTAACTAGAGTTTCTCGGTTTCTAGAGAGAAAGAAAAAGAAAAGAAGGGGAAAGAGAAAGAAAATGAGTGAAAATTCAAGGGAAAAGGCTGAAACTTGGCCTTTTATATTATTGTAAAACGACATCGTTTTGACATTAAGATACCCACCAAGATCTATGCGTTTACATTCGGACGACCCAACCCGTAGCACGACCCGTTTTGAATCGTGTTTGACCCGCTTACCAACCGATCTTTTGAGCCGAGCCGAGCCGTCAAGTAGCGTCCCCCGAGCCGTTTTTTTGTGCCTAAAGCCGACCGCGTCGTATCCCTTGAACCAAGACGTTTTGTTTTCTTTTTGTATTTTTTACTTATTTTTTTATTTGTCTTTATTTATGTGTTTGTTTACTTTAGGGGTATTTTTGCATGATTAAGTTTAGGAAAAATATAAAATAAATTTTAAGAATAAATATTAATTATCCAATAATGAAATTTATAGAAATTTTAAATGATAAATTTCTATAAATTTTCTAGGTGAGAATTTTCTTTCTAAATTTGTCTCAAATGGTGGAATAATTTAGATAAAATTTTAATAAAAATAATTAATATTTATTTTCAAACAAACAAAAAAAAAAAGAGAGAGAAAAAAAAACCAAAAAAAATAAAAAATTTTGGTTAAAAATATTTGACAATTATTCAAGGATGGGATTTTTAAAAATTTCAAATGGTAAATTTTTTAAAAAATCTCTAGGTTAGAAATTTATTTAAATTTATCTCAAATGGTGGAAGAATTTAAATGAAATTTTAATAAAAAATAATTATCATATTATTTTCTTTCCGAAAACAAAAAAAAAGAAAAATAATAAAAAAATTTTAAATATGCCCAAATGGTGGAAAATTTAGAAATTCTGAAAAAGAAAATATTTTTAAATTGACCAAAATTCTAGAAAATTTAGAAATCCAAAAAAAATAAATAAAAATATTTCTAAATAGGTCTGAATGGTGAAAAATTTAGAATTTCAAAACAAGAAAATATTTCTAATTTGGCCCAAGTGGTGAATAATTAGATATATTTTCGATAATAAAATAAATAATTAAACATTTTTTCGATGACGAAGTCTCTTCAAGATATCAAATGAGATTCTTGAATACTTTTGAGGTGAGAAAATATTTTTAAGAATTTTATCAGATTGATGGAGAGTTTTAAGAATTATTTTCAATATTCAACATAAAAAATTTGAATCCATTAGAACCAAGACCCTATGATGAATTTAAAATAATATGGTACCATGATTTGGATGCGTATGTGGGGGTGCTATAACCTTCCTTACATGTAAGCGAACTCTCAAATCCTATTCTGGTTAGTAGACCCGAACCTATTCTTTGAAGGACTTTTACTCAAGCTTAAGAGCTCCTTTAAAAGATAGATTCCTTAGGTGGCCAATCACACCTAGATAAAAAGATTGGTGGCGACTCCATCCATTTGTTAAGTCTAACTATAAATTTATGGATCTATATGTTATGATAGTATGGCAACTCCACTAGAGATGCTAGAGAGTCAAGCCATAAACTTTTAAATTTATCCTTTGGTCTAATGGTTTTAAATTGTAATGATTTGTGTTATATGTTTACTAACGTTTTTGTCTTTTTTATCTTTTATTTTTGGGGCATGAAACCTATATGTTCCTTCACACACACTATCACATGCATTTGCATTACATGAGCTTTGTACCCGGGCTCTGTCCCTCTTAAGAGGAAGTAAAGTACCTACACTCTCGTGAGATAATAATATCTGTAATGGCTAACGAAATACTTCCACTCAAATTTAATCATTTCCATTAGTAGCCTATGATGGGTGAGAATTGGATTGCCTTACTACTTTGTGATTGACTATGATCTAAAGAACAATTTGAAAACTCTTAGTGGTCAAAATCACCTAACCCTGCATACAGTTCACTCATAAGAGGCTAGCCTGAGGATAGAGCCTTTCCTACTTATTGATAAACCTAACCCAAAATTAAGACACAAGAGGAAACAATTCATGTGATATATTGATTATCTAACCATCTTATGTGTTTGGCTTTGTGCTTTTGCATCATTTCAATTAGCAATTGCATTATCATGCCATGCCATCATTTTCATTGTCATATGTAACATTATGCATCTACATCACTTTCATTTGATCCATGAAACTAATCGTTTTGTTTGTTTGATCTTGTGTATTTGCATTATCATGTAATGTATTTGCATCATTTTTATATTAGATTTCATCCATAAAAATACACATTTCATTTATGCATCCATATACCAAACATAAAGCATCGCATACCATTTTTTTTATCATAATTATAGTATCTAAGGTTCAAAGATAGCTCCACCAGCTAAGAATCCCACACAATCGACTCATCAGTACAACACAAGGGCTCGAGCCAAATAGATGGAATAAAAAAATTTCAATCATCTTGAGAGGATTGAAAAAGCCTAAAAGAAGCTAGAAGAGGAGTTGAATAGGATTTTGGAGGTTTTGAACAAGTTAAATAAGGGAAAAAGAATAGAAGAAAGTACTAGCCAACAAGATCATTCATCATAAGAGATGGATGACCCACTGTACCCTTTTGATTTTGGGCCACATCAAGCCCAACCAGCATAAGGTCCACCACCCTAACAGTTCACATACTCTGTAGGGTACACATACCATAGAATGCCATCAGCTTCAAATATGAGACAATATCAGAGTTATGTAAATCCTGTCTTTATCGAGAAAGTAGTAGAACCAATACCAATTCCTAATTTAGATGATTCGAAAGAGAAAGAGAAGTTAAGGCCCAAGGAGAAGAAGACTTTAGAAACTTCAAAAGTTGAACAGAATATGAATTTGTTAGAGGAAAGGTTACGAGCCATAGAAGGCATTGGTTTTTATGATTCAGTGAATGCAACTGGGCTCTATTTAGTCTCAGTTGTGGTTATTTCTCCAAAATTTAAGGTTTCAGAGTTTGAAAAGTACGATGATACGAAGTGTCCAAAAATTCACATTATCATGTACTGTCGAAAAATGGATGCCCATACTCATAATGAAAAGTTATTAATGTAAGTATTTCAAGATAGCCTTACGGGTTCTACTGCTAGGTGGTATGTCCAGCTGGATAGGATCCATATTCAAACCTAGAATGATATGACCCATGATTTCATTAGTTAGGATCGATATATCATAGACTTAGCCTCAAATCACCTTTCTTTACAGAAAAAGAAAGTGATTGAATCATTTAAAGAGTATGCCTAGAGGTGAAGGAATATTACTTCTTAAGTACATCCTCTTCTAACTAAAAAAGAGATCACGATATTATTTGTCAGCACTTTGAAATCTTCCTATTATGAAAAGATGATAGAGAATGTAACAAAAAATTTTATCGATATAGTGATCTCATGTGAAATCATTGAGAATGCCATTAAAAATGGCAAGTTGAAAGAAAGGGAAACCAAGAAGGGGTCAGAAAAGAAAGAGATTTAAGCTCAAGCCGTGAACTTTGATAGATAATTTAGGGGATATCAATCTTATCCACCACAAGGTTACTCCCCTACTATCTTGATATGGATAATATCTCACCTTACCCTTACCAACCATATCCACAATCAGCTTACCCTCCAACTTACCAATCAGCCTTTCAAATACTTGCATCAGCTTCAAAGCCTAATAACCAAGCAAATGGTTTAAGAAGATCTCAGGATAACTAAGAAAGAGCGAACATCGACCCTATCCCTATGACCTATATTAAGTTATTCCCAAAATTAGTCAAGAACAACTTAGTATCTCCAGTTATTTTGGAACTGTTGAAGTCACCCTATCCAAAGTGGTATGATGCTAATGCGATATGTGATTATCATAATAAGAATATGGATTATTCTATTAAAACCTACCTTGCTTTCAAATATAAAGTGTAAAGTTTGATCCGAAAAGTCTTAGAGAGCTTCGATGAATCAGAAAAGGCAAGATGTTAATAAAAATCCTTTACCTAATTACATAAGGGCGTAATTTTGAAAAGGTTGTTAAGACTGGTTGGAAGCTGCTTGTCATTTTAAGATTTTTTTCATAGTAATGTTAGAAATTCTTTCATGTAATAAGATTTCATTTGTTATCATTTTAATAAAAGACAAGTTGATGCATTTCATTACATTTTCTCTTTTGTCTAGGCCATTATTTCATGCTTTGTTATTTGCCACATTTTTTTATTACCTTTTTCAAATTTCAAATGATGAATGTTTAGACAATGATAACAATAAGTATGGAATTTAATTTTAAGAACTCATTCACATTGATCTAAGGAGATTATTTGAGCAAAAGCAATAAGCTGCTGGTAGATGTAAAATAAATATATCTTGAAGATGTGCAGTCATTTATAAAGGTCCATAAGCTTGTTTTTGCTCAATAGATGATTTTCAAAGAAAATATTCACATTTGAGATGAAAAATGGCCATATTTTTTTTACCATTTGAAAAATCATTCATTGCTACCCTTTTGAGCCTATTATGATTCTTTTTTCTAAAAAACCTCAACCAAAGATCACATTCCACATTGGGAGGTAATTTTTGAAAAGAAAGAGGTAAAAGATTGCAAAGGATCTCAAAGATAGAAAGCAAAAAAGGAAAAAAAAAGTAAGAGAGAAGAAAAATGAATGTCATAAATGATTTGGGCCAAAGTAATGAGAGTGTTTTTGTGAGGAATAAGAAGAAAAAATAAAAAGTTGTGAAATGAAGTGAAATAGGGCAAAATGCCAAGTTGTATCAAGTGATAAAAAATGGTCTTTTGGTTTTAAAACCTTCAAACACATGTTTTGAGCCTATTTTATCTATTTTTTTTCATGACTCCTCACCATGACCTATGTTACAACCTTTTAAAGTCCATTTGGATCAAATGTAAATGCCAAAATTGAATGATCATATGTTGAGCTAAGGCATACTTGTGATGAAACAATGAAATCATGTTACATTATTCTAAAGATTGATGTGTGAGAGATATTACTATGGGTGGAAAAAAGAAAACAAGAAAAAAAATGAAAGAATGGAAAAAAGATGAAAAGGAATAATCAAATTGAAAATTCGAAAGGGTAATTTAGGTAAAAAAATCTCTAAACTGAGAATTGGATAAACAGATCACATGAAGAAAGGTTAAAGACATCTGAAGATCCATCAAAGCTGGGGCAAAGTTCAATAAGCTCAATATGATTTTGAAAAGTCAATGGAATGAGTTTTTGAAAAAATCTTAGATTAATGTTCAAAATTGTTTAAATATTCATTGTTTGGATATTGTTGCTTTATTTGCCCAATACAATTCCTAATGGTATGCTTTGAATTTGTTTCTTTGTCCATTTATTGATTACCTTTCTCTCAATTCACCTTGAGCTCTCTTATTTTTACATTCTCAAAATAAATCGAAAAAATGTATGGTTGCATTACATTTGTCATGAATTGAGATGATGATGAATGAATGATAATGTGCATAATAATTCTTACGTTCCTATGAAAAGAAATCTAAGATGGTAAGGAATAAAAATGAAAAGAGTGCAGAAACCTAAAAAAATGATTTGAAAGGACGCATAGTGTGACCAAATGATGAATTTGGTGATGGATTGGCCAACAAAATGAAGAAATAGTAAAATTTGAAAAGACGATATGATCAAGTGATGAATATAGGGATGAATTGATTGACATAACTGATGAGTTATGATCGAATGGTGAAAATAATTTGGATCAGTGGGCAAAATTTGTTCTGAAATGGTTAATGCTGAGAAACCTATGAGTGATGACCAAGTTATGGAGAACGAAATTTATTCTGAAATGATTAGTATTGAGAAACCTATAAGTGATGATTAAGTGATGGAGGATAAAATTTGTTCTGAAATGGCTAGTACTGAGAAGCCTATAAGTGGTGACCAAGTGATAAAAGACAGAATTCATTCTGAAATGGCTAATATTAAAAAGCTCAAAATGATGGAGTCTTGAGATCCATGTTACCACATTTTAATTAGAATTTCAAGACATTGACGTCCGCATTGTATGCATTACATTTGTATTATTGTTTGGAAAAGGTTTGAAACCTTGGTTTGGCTATACATTTGCATTATGTAATAAACATTTGAATCATGGTTGAGAATATGGCATTGTGAGAATCTAGATTGTTGTATCTGCATCATTAAGAAAGCATTTGCATCATTGATCATGACATTCATTACATATAAAATTTTGACTTTGGTAAAAGTTTGAAAGTCATATGGAAAAGAAATTTTGAATCTTTGGATAAAGACTTTTAAGATAAAATTGTGAATCCTCAAATAAGAATCTTTAAGTCTTAAATAAGAATTTTTAAGAAATCCTCAAATAAGAATCTTTGAGTCTTAAATGAGAATCTTTAAGAAATTTTCAAATGAGAATCTTTGAGTCTTAAATGAGAATCTTTAAAAAAATCCTTAAATGAGAATCTTTGTCTCTTAAATGAGAATCTTTAAAAAATCTTTAAATGAAAATCTTTGAGTCTTAAATAAGAATCTTTAAGAATGACTCAAATGAGAACCTTTGAGATTTTAGAAGTAAAAATCTAAGTTTTATTGAATATGAACCTTTGAACTCAAATGAGAAGCTTTGGACTTTTAGATGTGAATCTCCAAAATTCGAATGAGAATCTTTAAATGTTGAATGTGAGCCTTACAATTTGCATGTGAATCCTTGAATTAAAATTTTGGATGAGAATCTCACAAATACGAATCTTGAAATCTGAATTCTTGCATATATGAAATTTCGCAAATCAAATTCTTGTGAAACTGAAATTTTGATAATCAAATTTCAATGAATTCTTATGAAGCTAAAAGATTCTTATGAATTTGAATCTTTGAATTTCGAACTCAAATTATGAATATTTGAGTTTCCATCAAACTTAATTTGACCCTTCTGGACAGAATTGTCAATGAGCTTTTTATTATCTAAAAGTTGTTGTACTTTGTTTAGAGGAGCCTTTTATTTTCAAAAGTTACTGAGCCTTTGCTTAGAATAGCCTTTATTTTTCAAAGTTGTTGAGCCTCTGTTTAGAATAGCATTATTTATTTTTCAAAGTCGTTGAGCCTTTGCTTAGAGGAACCTTATTTATTTTTTTCAAAAAGAAAAAAAAATAAAAAAAGTGTGTTGATTTCTAATTTGGTTGTCTACGTCTTTGCACAATTCTCATTTCACAAAAAATGCACAAAGAGAGACAGCTATAGAAACCCTAATCTATCTGGAATTCTACTTAGGTTAATTTTGTTAACAAAAAAAATAATAAAATAAAAAATAAAAAAATAGGTAGTTGAGTTTATGTGAAATTGTTAGAACTGGTTTGTAAAGTTAAAGTTGGGTTTAAGGTTGGAATTCAAAGAAAATTTAGACTCCTTTCTAGATTGGAGTTCTCATATTCAGAACCCTATAAATACATGCTCACACAGATCACACAAACACACAAAAAAATTAGATAGAAAACTAAAAAAACAGAACACAGCAAGCAGTCAAAAAGATTTTTGGAGTTTTTTTGGGTTAAAAAAATTTTTTTTGAAAATTTTCTAGAAAATTTTCAAATTTCGATGAAATTTTTCAGAGCCAATTGAATTTTTCAATAAGTTTTTCGGTGCTAGTTAAATTTTTCAGCAAGCATCCCAGAATCCGATTGAAGATTTTGGCTAGCTTGAATTTTTCGATAAACGTCCGGCGAATCTACCCAGATTTCGGTGACTTTTTTAGAATCTGGTGAAGATTCAACCAGAGTTCCTTAGTTTCTATAGAGAAAAGGAGAGAAAAGAAAGGGGAAGAGAGAGAAAGGGAACGAAAATATGAGGAAAAAAGGCTGAAACTTGGCCTTTTATATCGTTGTAAAACGACGTCATTTTGGCATTAAGATACCCACTAGGATCCTTGCGTTTCTATTCACACGACTCGACTCATAGCGCGACTCGTGTTTGACTTGCTTACCAACTAATCCTTTGAGCTGAGTCAAGCCGTCAAGTTGCAACCCCTGAGCTATGTTTTTGTGCTTGGAGCCGATTCGCACGGCATCCCTTAAGCCGAGCCTTTTTTTTATAATTTTTTGTTTATTTTTTGTTTATTTATGTGTTTGTTTACTTTTAAGGGTATTTTTGCATGATTAAGTTTAGAGAAAATATGAAATAAATTTTGAGAATAAATATTAATTTGGAATTTACAGAAATTTTAAATAATAAATTTCTATAAATTTTTTAGATGATAAATTTCTTTTTAAATTTCTCCTTAATGGTGGAATAATTTAGATAAAATTTCAATAACAATAATTAATATTTATTTTCAAACAAACAATAAAAAGAGAAAGAGAAAAAATAAAAAACCAAAAAAATAAAAAATTTTGGTTGAAAATATTTGACAATTATCAAATGATGAGATTTTTAGAAATTTCAAATGGTAAATTTTTTAAGAAATCTCTACGTGAGAAATTTCTTTAAATTTGTCTCAAATGGTGTAAGAATTTAAATGAAATTTCAATAAAAAATAATTGTCATATTATCTTTGTAGACACCCAATTGGGTCCAGGTCCAGATCAATTGGGCCTGGCCCAAATGGGTAAGGTCCAATTCAATTTTTATCATGTATTTTTTTTCTTTTTATATTTTATGTATTTTATTTATATCTTTATTTATTTTTTTCTGTTAATATTTATATGTAATTTATTTATATAGTTATATATTTATTATTATATTATAATTTTTTTTTCTGGTAATATTTTTGGATTTATTTTATTTTATTTTTTAATTATCTGTTAATTTTATTTCATTCATTTATTTGATTTTTTTATTTATCCGATTATTATTATTATTATTTTTTCTTTTTTTGAGGGCTAGGATTGAAAGTTGAAGAATCCCACTGTGAATGAGAATTTAATCAGAAAAGTCTAGTTGAATTCAAAGATTGAATTCCCGTTCAAGGAAGAATTGGGATTGATCAGGAACTCCTGATCAATCCCTATAAAAGGGACCTCTGGAACAGAATGAAGAACACACAGAAAACAATAAGCAAAAGCTACTGATTGAGAGAATAAGGACGTATAGAGAGCTAAGAAAAAGTTTAGGAGTGTTCTAGGAGTGAGAAGAAATTTTTTGAGAATTTTTGGCGATTTTTTTTTCTGGGAATTTCTGGAAAATTCCAGATTCCGATGAATTTTTCGACGAAGTTTGAATTTTTTGACAAAAATTTCGGCCAACCTTGAAGTTTCCGACGACCTGCCCAGTTTTCGACGAAGAATCCTAGAAACCGGTGATATTCCGACCAACTTTCGGTGAACTTCCGATGAAAAATCCAGATTTCGGTGACAAAACCCAGAATCTGGTGAATCTTCACCGGAGTTCTTTGGCCTTTTAGAGAGAAGAGAGAGGAAAAAGAAAGAAGAGAGAGAGAAGGGAGGAGCGATCTACCAAAAAACAGAGGGAAGTGCCTTTTATACCCTCTCAAAACGACGTCGTTTTGGCCTGAAGTGACCCAGAGGATCCGCGCGTTTTACCGTGACCCGACCCGAGCGTCGACCCGCTTCCTGACCCACGCGTGCCAGCCCCCCTCCGAGCCGAGCCGAGCTCCAAGCCGCCCCCTGAGCCGTTTCTCTTCCTTGAGCCGAGCCGAGCCGAGCTGCGATCCGAGCCGCTCCAATTTTTTTTTCTTTTTTTTATTTTCAATTCTTTGTTTATTTGTTTATTTTTATTTATTAGATTAGGTTTATTTAATATTCTTTTTATCTTTATTTTATTTTTATTTTTGTTTTATTTTTTATTTTTATTTATTTTTTTATTTATTCTATTTTCTTTAAATAAAAATCAAAATTTTCAAAAAAAAAATATTTTTAGGGAAAAGTTGAAAGTATCAATTTTTCTTAAAAATAAATTTCAAAAAGAGTTTTTGAGGAAAAGTTGAAAGTATCAATTTTCCTTGAAAATCAAAATTTCCAAAAAATATTTATAGGGAAAAGTTGAAAGTATCAATTTTCCTTAAAAAATAAATTTTCAAAAAAATATTTTTAGGGAAAAGTTGAAAGTATCAATTTTCCTTAAAAATAAATTTCCAAAAAATACTTTTGGAGAAAAGTTGAAAGTATCAATTTTTCCTACACAAGAACAATTATTCTTTCCTTCTTTTTTTTATTTTGACTTTATTTTTCTTTAAATAATCCGACGACGGAGCCTCTGCAAGTGAAACAGTAGTTTTTCTTGTATACTCTTGAGATGAGGGAATTTTCTCAATTTTCTACTAAAAGTATTAGAGTCAATGGAGAAAATTTTTCAATAATTAATTACTAGGTAAAATTTTAAGGCTTTTGGATAATACAAATTTAAGCTGGTACCATCTTCTGATGGGCGTTGTGAGGGTGCTATAACCTTCCTCACACGTAACCGAACTCCCGAACCCTGTTCTGATCAGCAGACCCGAACCTATTCTTTTAGGGACCCTTAAGCTTAGGTGTTCCCTGAAAAGATAGATTCTTTAGGTGGCCAATCTCATCTAGATAAAAAAGATTGGTGGCGACTCCCTAAAGTCAATGTCTAGCGATAGATCCCCGGATCTAGACGTTATGACAGCTTGGTGACTCCACTGGAGACTTTGAGAGTCAGGCCAGTAAATAATTTGTGTTATCCAAAAGCCTAATAAAGTTGAACCTGTTTGTATATATGTATTTATTCATTCATGTTTATCTACCCTGTTAATTATGTCATTCATATGCATGTGCATGACATGAGCTCTACACCCGAGCTCTGTCCCTCTAGGAAGGAGTAAAGTACCTATTGCTTTCGTGAGGTCTAATGCCTCTGCAGTGGCTAGCGAAATACTCCCACTCAAATTGAACATTTTTCACTTGTAACCTGTAATGGGTGAGGATTAGGGTGCCTTACTAGTCTATGATGGACAGGGATGTAAGGAGCAATTTGAGGACCTTTAGACTCTGACCTTAAAATCGTATGTAGTGAACCTTAAGAGTGCCTACACCTAAGATAGAGCCCTTTCTACCCAATGATAGATATACCCTGAAATTAAGACACAAAAAGGGTGTTTGTCTAATCATTTTGATTGTTTAACTTTGTGTATTATTTTTATCATATGTAACATTATGCATCAGCATCACTTTCATTTCATCCATGGAACTAACTATGTTGTTTGTCTGATTGTATGCATCTGCATTTTTTTCATGATCATGTTTTAACACTATCATTTGCATTCATTTCATACTAGATTTCCTTCAGAAAAATGCACATTTCATTTGTGTATCAAAACATCATACATAAGGCACAGCATAACATTTCTAATCATAAGTATGGTACTCAAGGTCTGAGGATAGCTCCATCTAGCAAAAACCCTGCTCATCCATACAACACAAGATCCAGAGCAAGGCAAATGGAGGAGGAAAGTTCTCATAGATTTGAAAAGCTAGAAAAAGCTTAGGAGAAGATTTAAAGTGAACTAAGCAAGATTCTGGAGGCCCTTAATAACATGAATAAAGAAAAAAGAGTTGAAGGAAGTACAAGTCAGCAAGAAGTTGACCCTTTATACCTTTCAAGTTTTGGCCCACCTCAAGCCCAGTCTGCCCAAGAGGTCCCACCACAACATTTTGCATATCCAACATGTCCTGAAATGCCATCAGCTTTCAACCCAAGGTAGTATAATAGTTATATAAATCATGTCTTCACTGAAAAGGCAACAGAACCAATTCTTGATCTAGATGATTTAAAAGAGAAGGAGAAGGAAAAGATAAGGGTGGAAGCTGAGGAAAGCTCCAAAATTAGCATGCTAGAGCAGAGGCTACGGGCTGTGAAAGGATTTAGCTTTTATGGGTTAGTTGATGCTACTGAGCTCTACCTAGTTCCTGATATGGTTATCCCCTATAAGTTTAAAGTACCAAAATTTGAAAAATATGATGGTACAAAGTACCCTAAAACCCACATCACCATGTATTACAGAAAGATAGCAGCTCATGCACATGATGAAAAACTCTTGATGTATGTCTTCCAGGATAGCCTTACTGGTTCTACTGCCAGATGGTATGTTTAGTTGGATAGAACCCACATTCGCTCCTGGAGCGATATGGCACATAACTTCATCAGTCAATATCGACATGTTATCGATTTAGCCCCTGATCGTTTATCTTTACAGAATCTAAAGAAAAAGGCAAACGAATCTTTTAAAGAATACACTCAGAGATAGAGAGATATAGCTTCACAGGTACAACCTCCACTGACGGAGAAAGAGACCACAGTGCTGTTTGTTAGCACTTTAAAACCTCCCTATTATGAAAAGATGATAGGGAATGCAACAAAAAATTTTGCTGACATGGTAATCTCTAGAGAAATTATTGAAAGTGCCATAAAAAATGGTAAGTTGAAAGGAAGAGAAACCAAGAAGGCATCAAAAAAGAAGGAAGCTCAAGCTCAAGCTGTAAGCTTTGATAGACAACAATTTAGGGGTTATCAACCCTATCCATCTCAAGGTTACTCTCCAAACTATCCTACTGTGAATAATGTCTCATCCTACCAATACCAGCTAGCTCTACAACCACCTTATTCATCCACGTACCGATCAATTTATAGCCCTCAAGATCTTACATACAGCCTCAACATTCAAGCTCCTGCAAGAACTCAAATTCACCCTATTAACCCAACAAGTGGTTCACGAGAACAACGAACTACTCGAGAAAAACCTGTATTTGATCCAATCCATATGACTTATACAGAGTTACATCGAGAACTCTATAATAGCCATTTGATTGCCCCCAGCCATGTGGAGTCGCTTAAACCACCCTACCCAAAGTGGTATGATCCTATAGCCCACTGCGACTATCACTATGGAATTACTGGCCATTCTACTGAAAATTGCACTAGTTTAAAGTATAAGGTGTAACGGTTGATCAATGATGGAATGGTAAGTTTTGATTAAGGAAAAGCAACAACATCTAATGTTAGCGCTCAGAGTGAAAGTCAAGAACAAAAAGGGTCCGGAGAGTCACAATGAATTGAGGGGTAAGATGGCCGTAGAGATTCTTCACTTGTTTGTATAGGGGGATAATTTTTGAGAATGGAGATAAGGCTTGTTGAAGTTTTTTTGGTCATTTTAAGATTTCTTTTCAAGTAATGTTAGATTTCTTTTGTGCAATATGTCTTCACTTGTTATCATCTTAATAAAGGCAAGTTAATGTATTTCATTACATTTTTCTCTTTCACTCGACCATTATTCCATGCCCTGTTACCCTTCATAACTTCACATTCCCATTCTCAAATTTTGAATGATGAATATTTAGACAATGATAACAGTAATTCTGGGATTTAATTTTTGAGAACTCATCCACATTAATATGAGAAGATGATTTGAGCAAAAAGAAAGCTGTTACCGGAGGTGAAATAGATATATCTTGAAGATGTGCAATCTTTTATACAAGTTCATGAGCTTTGTTCAATAGATGATGTTCAAGAAAGGTATTCATAATTGAGATGAAAAATGGCCATCTTTCTGTTACCATTCGAAAAACCATTTATTGCTACCCCTTTGAGCCTGTTATGATTTCTTTTTCTGAAGAACCCTAACCAAGGATCACCCTCTACATTGGGGGCAATTTTTGAAAAAATTTCACAAAAGGTCTCAAAAATGGAAAAAGAAAGAAAAAAAATAAATGCCACACATGACTTGGGGCAAAGTAATGAGAATCCTTTATTTGAGGAAAGAAAAAAGTAGTGAAACGATGTGGGGCAAAATGCCAAGCTGTATCAAATGATCCTTTGGTTTTGAACCTTTTTAATACGTGTTTTGAGCTTATTATATTCATTTTTTTATGACCCTTCACCTTGGCCTACATTACAATCTTGAAAAGTCCATTTGGATCAAATGTGAATACTCAACTTGAATGATCATATGTTGAGCGAAGGTATGCTCATGAGGAAGCAATGGAATCAGGCTCTAAAGTTTGATGTATGAAAGATATCAACAATGGATGAAAAAAGAAAAAAAAAAGAAAAAGAAAAAAATGAGAAAATGAAAAAAGGAAATTTAAATTGAAAACCTGAAAGGTTGATAGAAAAAGATCCAGGTCAAATGGCTCACATGAATGAAAGATCAAAGACATCTGAAGATCCCTCAAAGATTGGGGCAAAGTTTGCCAAGCTCAAGTTGACTTCAATAGTAAATGAAATGAATTTTTGAAAAAGAATCCTAGATTAATGTTGAGAATTGTCTGAATATTCATCATTTGGACATACCATCCATCCCAATGACATATGTCCAATTTATTTCCTTTCCCATTTGTTTTGTACCAAAATGGATCTTCATTGATTATCTTTACCATAATTCACCTTGTGTTCTCTTATTATTTCACCCCTAGAATGAATTGAGAAAATGCTTGATTGCATTGTATTTGTCAAGATTTGAAATGATAATGAATGAATGAATATGTGCTTAAAAGAGTCTTCTATTCATTTGAAAAGAAATCTAAGATGATGGTGGTGACAAAATGAAGAAATGGTAGAGACCTAAAAGAGATGATTTGGAAGGATATATGATGTGACCAAATAGAGAATATGATGGGGCAAATTTTGAAAAGTGATATAACCAAGTGATGAGTACAAGGATGAATTGGTCAGTTATGATTGAATGATGAGAATAATCAGTGGACAAGTTTGTTTTGGAATGGTTAATGCTGAGATATCTATGAGTAATGACCCAGTGATAGTGGATGAAACTTGTTTTAAAATTTTTTAATGCTGAGAAATTCATTGAATGATGGTCAAGTGATAATCGATTGATGAAGCTTATTCCAAAGTATTGAGAAACTGAACAAGGAAGAATATAAGTGGAAGAAATAATTAAAAGCTATACTGGTTCGATCTTAGAAGAGCAGTGCAATTGGATCCTTGAAGAATCAAAAGGCTTGACACCCAAGAAAGGAAAAAGAGCTTGAGAAACTCGATTACCATACATTGAATAGGAATTAATTGGCCAACATTTGCATAGCATGCATTGAAATTCATATGCATTTGCATAGCATACACTACTTTCAAGAAAGTAGAGTGTATAAATTCAAGAAGCAGGGGTGTTCCAACATCCCACATAGAGAAGACAGATATGAAGATATTTTACAGAATTAAAAAAGAAAAAACTTGTCAGGTAAGTTCCTAATCCTTGAAATAGGATGTCTTTTGGTATCAGGGTTGATTTATAAGACCTTTGGGCATAAGCTCCTGAAATTCCTTCAAACACAACTTTCAACTCCTTTGGACATGATTGTCAGGGAGTAATTTACTTTTTCAAAGTCATTGAGCCTCTGTTTAGAGGAGCAATTTATTTTTCAAAGTCGTGGTGCCTCTGTTTAGAGGAGCAATTTACTTTCCAAAGTCGTGGTACCTCTGTTTAGAGGAGCAATTTATTGTTCAAAGTTGTGGTGCCTCTGTTTAGAGGAGCAATTTACTTTCAAAGTCGTGGTGCCTCTGTTTAGAGGAGCAATTTATTTTTCAAAGTCGTGGTGCCTCTGTTTAGAGGAGCAATTTACTTTCAAAGTGGTGGTGCCTCTGTTTAGAGGAGTAATTTATTTTTCAAAGTCGTGGTGCCTCTGTTTAGAGGAGCAATTTATTTTCCAAAGTCGTGGTGCCTCTGTTTAGAGGAGCAATTTATTTTTCAAAGTCGTGGTGCCTCTGTTTAGAGGAGCAATTTACTTTCAAAGTTGTGGTGCCTCTGTTTAGAGGAGCAATTTATTTTTCAAAGTCGCGGTACCTCTGTTTAAAGGAGCAATTTACTTTCTGTTTAGAGGAGCAATTTACTTTCCAAAGTCATGGTGCCTCTGTTTAGAGGAGCAATTTATTGTTCAAAGTCGTGGTGCCTCTGTTTAGAGGAGCAATTTACTTTCAAAGTTGTGGTGCCTCTGTTTAGAGGAGCAATTTACTTTTTCAAAGTCGTGGTGCCTCTGTTTAGAGGAGCAATTTATTTTTTCAAAGTCGTTGAGCCTATGTTTAGAGGAGCTTTGGTCAAAAAAAAAAAACAACAAAAAAAAACACAAAAAAAACAAAACAAAAAATGACAATGTTGAGCTGAGTCTTGATTGGGTGTCTACGTCTTTGCGCAATTT
Source organism: Durio zibethinus (assembly GCF_047325235.1). Classification (NCBI taxonomy): domain Eukaryota; kingdom Viridiplantae; phylum Streptophyta; class Magnoliopsida; order Malvales; family Malvaceae; genus Durio; species Durio zibethinus. Next base: position 23,183,679 of record NC_143176.1, on the reverse strand, counting down.
TTGTTTCACAGAAAATGTGCAAAGAGGGGCAGCTGTAGACACCCAATTGGGTCCAGGCCCAGATCAATTGCGTAAGGCCCAATTTAATTTTTATCCTGTATTTTTTTTCCTTTTGTATTTTATGTATTTTATTTATATCTTTATTTATTTTTTTTTCTGTTAATATTTATATGTAATTTATTTATATAGTTATATATTTATTATTATATTATAATTTATTTTTTTTCTGGTAATATTTTGGATTTATTTTATTTTATTTTTTAATTATCTGTTAATTTTATTTCATTCATTTATCTGATTTTTTTATTTATCCGATTATTATTTTTTTTTTCTTTTTTTGAGGGCTAGGATTGAAAGTTGAAGAATCCCACTGTGAATGAAAATTCAATCAGAAGAGTCCAGTTGGATTCAAAGATTGAATTCCCGTCCAAAGAGGAATTGGGATTGATTAGGAACTCCTGATCAATCCCTATAAAAGGGACCTCTGGAACAGAATAAAGAACACACAGAAAATAGTAAGCAAAAGCTACTGATTGAGAGAATAGGGACGTATAGAGAGCTAAGAAAAAGTTTATGAGTGTTCTGAGAGTGAGAAGAAATTTTTTGAGAATTTTTGGCGATTTTTTTTTTTAGGAATTTCTGGAAAATTTCAGATTTCGGTGAATTTTTCGACGAAGTTTGAATTTTTCGGTGAAAATTTCGCCCAGTTTTCGACGAAGAATCCCAGAAACCGGTGATATTTCGGCCAACTTTCGGTGAACTTCCGATGAAAAACCCAGATTTCGACGACAAAACCCAGAATTCGGTGAATCTTCACTGGAGTTCTTCGACCTTTTAGAGAGAAGGGAGAGGAAAAAGGAAGAAGAGAGAGAGAGGGGAGGAGCGTTCTGTCGAAAAACAGAGGGAAATGCATTTTATACCCTCTCAAAACGACGTCGTTTTGGCCTTAAGTGACCCAGAGGATCCGCGTGTTTTATCGTGACCCAACCTGACCCAAGCGTCAACCCATTTCCTGACCCGCGGGTGCCTGCCCCCCTCCAAGTCGAGCCGAGCCGAGCCGAGCTCCAAGCCGCCCCCGTGAGCCGTTTCTCTTCCTTAAGCCGAGCCGCGATCCGAGCCGCTCCAGGTTTTTTTTTTCTTTTTTTTTTATTTTCAATTCTTTGTTTATTTTTTATTTATTAGATTAGGTTTATTTAATATTCTTTTTATCTTTATTTTATTTTTATTTTTGTTTTATTTTTCTTTATTTTTTATTTTTATTTATTTTTTATTTATTTTCTTTTCTTTAAATAAAAATCAAAATTTCCAAAAAAAAATATATATTTTTAGGGAAAAGTTGAAAGTATCAATTTTCCTTAAAAATAAATTTCAAAAAGGGTTTTTGAGGAAAAATTGAAAGTATCAATTTTCCTTGAAAATCAAAATTTCCAAAAAAAATATTTTTAGGGAAAAGTTAAATTTCAAAAAGGGTTTTTGAGGAAAAGTTGAAAGTATCAATTTTCCTTGAAAATCAAAATTTTCAAAAAATATTTTTAGGGAAAAGTTGAAAGTATCAATTTTTCTTAAAAATAAATTTCCAAAAAATACTTTTGGGAAAAAGTTGAAAGTATCAATTTTCCTTACACAAGAACAATTATTCTTCCCTTCTTTTTTTTATTTTGACTTTATTTTTCTTTAAATAATCCGACGACGGAACCTCTGCAAGTGAAACAGTAGTTTTTCTTGTATACTCTTGAGGTGAGGGAATTTTCTTAATTTTCTGCTAAAAGTATTAGAGTCAATTGAGAAAAATTTCCAATAATTAATTACTTGGTAAAATTTTAAGGCTTTTGGATAACACAAATTTAAGCTGGTACCATTTTCTGATGGGCGTTGTGAGGGTGCTATAACCTTCCTCACATGTAACTGAACTCCCGAACCCTGTTCTGGTTAACAGACCCGAACCTATTCTTTTAGGGACCCTTAAGCTTAGGTGTTCCCTGAAAGGACAGATTCTTTAGGTGGCCAATCTCACCTAGATAAAAAAGATTGGTGGCGACTCCCTAAAGTTAATGTCTAGCGATAGATCCCCGGATCTAGACGTTATGACAATTTTCTTTCCAAAAACAAAAAAAGAAATCATAAAAATTTTCTAAATAGGCCCAAATGGTGAAAATTTTAAAAATTTTGAAAAAGAAAATACTTCTAAATTGACCCAAATGGTGAAAATTTTAAAAATTCAAAATAAAAAAATATTTCTAATTTGGCCCAAATGGTGGAATAATTAGATATATTTTCGATAAAAAAATAAATAATTAAATATTTTTTCAATGACGGAGCCTCTTCAAGATATCAAATGGGATTCGTAAATACTCTTGAAGTGAGGAAGTATTTTTAAGAATTCTGCCAAATTGATGGAGAGTCTTAAGAATTATTTTCAATATTCAACATAAAAATTTGAAACCATTAGAACTAAGACTCTAATATGAATTTAAAATAATATAGTATCATCCTTTGGAAGGGCATATGGGGGTGCTATAACCTTTTTCACATGTAACCGAACTCCTGAACCCTGTTTTGGTTAGTAGACTCGAACCTATTCTTTTAGGGACCTTAGTCAAGCTTAAGAGCTCTTTAAAAGGATAGATTCCTTATGTGGCCAATCACACCTAAATATAAAGATTGATGATGACTCCATCCATTTGTTAAGTGTAACTATAAATTTACGGATCTATATGTTATGACACATATCATTATTTAATAAATTTAAAAGTTTATAATTCTAAAAAATAAATAGTCTTAAATTTTAAACACTTGATTATGTTAAAACAAATTAATGAAGTGGTGATTTATGATGCCTTGATAGAATAATAATGTATTAAATATATTTATTTTTTCATTTGATCAAATTATAAGTTAATGTCAAAAATTGATGTTTGGGATGTGGAGATTAACTGCAAATAGAAAAACTCACAAAGAAAACAACTTACAAGGACTTGAACAATGGCAGAATATGATTATTGGATTAAAAGGGATAAAAGTTCACCACCAAAACTAAAAACTAAGGGATGCAGAAACACCACCCTAAGAATTTTAATCAAGGATACAGAATAATAAAAGTTTACCACTCTAGAAAATTCACTTAAGAGATACAGAACTTGAAAAACAATAAAAAGGATTGCCTAATGATAAATAAAACTCTATTCTACCTTCTACCAAAGAATAATAGAAAATATATAGGCTAGGAACATCCTTTTAAACATGGAAACTTCTAGATTGCATTTCTAGAATCGTGCCTAAAATTATGGGATTTACATGCGAACATAATTTGCCCATTTACTCTTGAACTTGACCACAATCCCATTCATATTCATGACCTTCTTTTCTAGTTAGTGTGAACGCAATCTCCCTATTCCAACTCACATTATTTATGTGTGAATTTGGATCAAGGCTAGGCCCATCTTATTTTTGGATAAGTCTGCCTTAGTCTTAGCCCAAGTTGTATAATGTGTAGACACTTCAATATTAATCTTCTCTGGTTGAAAAAAATTTGTCCTCAAGTCTGAACTAGTATTTTCTTCATGGTATGATGAAAAATTAACTATATTGAAGGTGGGAGATACTTCATAAGTGTCAAAAAGCTCTATCTTGTAGGCATTCTTTCCAATGCATTAGAGAATTCTAAATAGACCATCTGCCTTAAGTTATAATTTACCAAACTTTCTTGAAGGAAATCTCTTTTTTCACAAGTTAAACCACACCTAATCATGTTCTTTGAACTTTATATGTCTTCAATGCATGATTATTGCCCTTTTATATATTTTATTTTTCTACAAAATTCTATTCTGAACCTATTCATGAAGTATTTTGATACTCTTGGCTTTTTTTTCTACATCTTCATCAAAATTCTAATTAGCATAAAGTTGAATTAAATTCAAAGGACATATTGTATTCTTACCAAGAATAATTTTAAAAGGGCTACAACTAATGGGTAAAATGGCTCTTGGGATAAGGTCTATGCAATGTTAAATGTCTCTCATTGGTGGTAGACCAACTGGTAACTTCTCCTAAACAACATCTTGAAATTCTTTCAATAATGGTTGTATCACTGCAAGGGGCTCCTCACTATTTTTATTTTCTTCAATTAGAACCAGTGCATATATAGTACCATCCATCTTAATTTCCTTTCTATAATTGGCCTTAGTAAATAAGCTGCTTCCTTCCCCTTTGGTTAGTTTGGACATCACCATGGGCTTGATAGGGCCTAAGATGATTTTGCATCCATCTTTTACAAATGTGTAAGTGTTGCAATAACCATCATAAATAACCCTCCTATCATAATACCAAGGTTTTTCGAACAGTAAATGGTAAGCATCCATCTGAGCTACATCATACCATACTTCATCCTTGTAATTTTTTTCTATGGAAAAAAGAATCAAACACTTCTTGCTCACCTTGATTTTATTGTCTTTTCGTGACCAAGATAGCTTATATGGTTGAAGGTGATCCACTGTCTTGAGACCTAATTTCTGCACCATAAAGGTCTAAACAACGTTTTTAAAACTTTCACTATCAATTATAACATCACATACCTTCCCATAGGCAGTATACCGAATGTGAAACACATTTTTATGCAACTAATCTTCTTCTTTAATAGGTACGATACTCAAACTGCATTGTATGACTAAGGATTCTCTATAATCGTCATAGGTCACCTATTTCTCCTTTTCAAGGTTTTGATCCTCTTCAACCAGCTCCTCTTTATTTTGCTCCAAATCTTCCTTTACTAGAGTCACAATCTTCCTGTTTAGGCATTTTGAGGCAATATGTCCAAGCCCTTGACATTTAAAATACCTTTTAGTTTGTTCACTAGACTGAGGTTTGCCTTCTCGGGACCTAATACTCAAGTTGTTATCATGGGTCTCTTTTTGTTGTCTCTCCATCTTAAAGGCAAGCTTACATACATCATTGAAAGTCCAATAAGGTTGTAGCTGCATTACATTAGCTATCTTAATCTTCAATCCTCCACGATACCAGACAATAGTCTACTCCTTCTATTTCACCAATTCACACTTTAACATGAGATGGTCAAACTCAACCATATACTCCTCCACTGAGAGATTTCTTTACTTTAAGTTATAGAGCTTAAGGAAAACATCTTGTCAAAAGTTATCTAGGAGACACTTTCTCTTTAACTCTCTTTTCATCTTCTTCCAAGTTGTAATTTTTTTTTTACCTTCTCTTTCCCTTTGCTTCTTCAGATTTTTTCACCAAAAAGATGCATGGTTTTTTAGTTTGGTGGCCACTAGCTTCACCTTGCGATGTTCAAAGGCATCATGATATTCAAATATGCATTCTACTATGTGTAACCAGTCTAAGAATTCTTCAAGTTGCATATTTCCCTCGAACTCAAGAATTTTCTATCTTCGGATTGAATATGCTAGGTTGAAGTTGCTTTTTGCGTAGATAGTCTCAAACTTGTCGTGGGTGAGATAAGGTGCTATCATCAGAATCGTTGTTGTTTTCATGGAATAGATTGGTTTCTCCTTCATCTTCTTTGTTTCTCTTTCGTTGCCTCCTTATCTCCTTTCTTTCTTCTTGTATATGCAGTCGATGTTGTAGTTAAAGGATCTGTTGTGGCATCTCCTCTATGAGGGTATCCTTTGGATCAATATTGATAGTTGCTGCAATGTTAGTGTTGGCTTCAACCTCTTCTATTGGTGCTTGACGATGACAACTGGCCATAGCTCTGATTCCAATTTGATGTCGAAAATTGGTGTTTGGGATGTGGAGATTAACTGCAAACAGAAAAACTCACAAAGAAAACAACTCACAAGAATTTAAACAATGGCAGAATATGATTATTGGATTAAAAGGTATAAAAGTTTACCACCAAGACTATAAACTAAGGGATACAGAAACATCACCCTAAGAATTCTAATCAAGGATACATAACAATAAAAGTTCACCACTCTAGGAAATCCACCTAAGAGATACAGAACTTGAAAAACAATCAAGAAGATTGCCTAAAGATAAATAAAACTCTATTCTACCTCTTACCAAAGAATAATAGAAAATATATACGCTAGGAACATCCCTTTAAGCATGGAAACTTCAAGATTGCATTTCTATAATCGTGCCTAAAATCATAGGATTTGCATGTGAACATAATCTGCCCATTTACTCCTAAACTTGACCACAATCCCATTCATATTCATGATTTTCTTTTTCAGTTAATGTGAACGCAATTTCCTTATTCCAGCCTTATTTATGTGTGGATTTGAACCAAGACTAGGCCCATTTTATTTTTGGATAAATTTACCTTAGTCTCAGCTCAAGTTGCATGACGTGCAGACACTCCGGTGTCATAAGTTCACATATGTAAATATGTACTAAGATTAAGACTTCAATTTGACTAGTGATATTATTATGATCTTATGTCTCCAATAGAGGGAAAATCCGCCCCAGAAATTGGGGACCAGCCTCTGAACTCGGCTTGTGGTTACCAATTTTGTAATCGCCAACGTTGCACAAGGCTCGAAGCAGAGCTCCTGGGGATCTCCGAACTTAATAGTATTGTTATTAATCAAGCAACCATATCATGAAATTGTGTTTATGTATGTTTGATCAAGAATTATTGGTAAAAATAGCAATATTGTTACTCAGCCAATAAGATAATTATATAAATATGGGTTGAGCATGTAGAACAATAGACGTGAATCCATGTGATTGTCTTTTTATGTTAAAGCAAGCAGAAGCAGTAGTTAAGAAATATTATATGTAGAGAAAGGGGAAATCTAAGATATGAAAAGCAAAATGCAATAAGGAAGTCTTTCGTCTTTGTGTGGTACAAAACATTTAAATAATTAAATTAGTGTAGAGTTTTGAGAAAGGGATGGGTAAGTTTTGTCGAAAATAATTATATTTGTTGGGGGAATCCATTTAATTTCCATGTGAGGACTGATGGTTATACGATAAATTTTGAAGGGGATTTGCCAGCTTGTTTCTGCAATTATTTATTTATATATGTAGCGTGGAGTTGTCGTTATTTATCAACTTTTGGATTTTTTTGATCCAACAGCTTGGGGTTTTTTTCTTCTCAATTTAATAGCTTCTCCACTCCTTGTTCTTCAATCGATATATCAATCCCCTTCCCTTCCTCCTTCCCTCTCTATTTTCAGTTGATAGAAATTACCTTTCACTTTTGATAGATCAAGATCACAATTAAGACATGATCAATATCACTGATTTCTAATTCGAGGTCTCCCTTTTTTTTTCCTTTAGAAATGGCTTGACAAGATCATATTAAAGAAGAAGAAGAAGAAGAAGAAAAAGAAGAAAAAGAACAGTGAATTAAAAGAGAGAGAGGGTCAACTAATATGTATCTATAGATAGCAAGCACCATGTTAACAGCTGTAGATTACAGGAGCTAGCAATAATTTAGAACTTCATCCCTGGCTTAAAGAATAAATGTAAACTCAAAATCATTAATTAACCTTAAACTTTAATCTATAGCTTTTTATAACAATTGAGAGAGATCATGTCCATCTTTCTGTCGGCTAATTACAAAATCCCTTATTTGATTACCCATATATATTTGAACCTCTTCCAACAGATATATAACTATATATATATATATATATATTTCATATTGTGCAGACCAATTGTAGTATATAGTACTATGAGCATTAATCAAAAAAGAAAGAGAAAAAAATTTCTACAACGTTCAACTACTCCAAGTCTTTGTTCTTCATTCAGTTAATCACATCTGATAATCATATTGTGAGTCGTTTGTCACTTTGTGATGATAAAATAAAATTCATATTAAATTCATAATATATGATTGCCACCATTAACTGCTCTTCAACTATATACTAAAATTTGGACAATTAGTTGGATGATTAATTTCGATAATTAATTAAGCTCATAGTCAGATTTTGGTATAACTACAATGTACATTTGTTGTCATCAGAAAAGGAAAAAAGAAAAAAGTAAGCTGTGATTAATTAAACCTATTACAATTGAATTATGATGCAAAGTCAATCAATACTTTATTAAACTTTTTCAAATTAAAATCAAACAAAATGAAGGATTTCATCGAATCTTCCCAAAATTATTCATGACGACAAATTATTAATAATCTGAGAACATGACAAGATTTTTTACTTACATCTTGAGGGTGTAAATACAATGCCATGCCCATTAGTACAAATATATTCATCTCTCTTACTCTCTCCAATGATCATATAGTTTCCATCATGAAGCAAATGGTGGAATTTCGAATCTGCCGTTATTATACGCAGACCCAAAAAACAAAAGGGAATTAAAGTAAATTGTATCCTCAAAAACCAATGCCCCACCAATGTCTCCATTGCATGCTTGAACCAACTGTGATTATATCTTTGGAGATGAGTTATGATATCCCGACATGGAAAAAAAAAATTGTTAGCCTTCGGAGATGCTTGCCAGATGAGGCCGCCATACTCCAACACGACCGTTCCGGCGATCCCTACCCGAGGAACATTTCTTCTCTGCAATATTGACATTTGCTAGGTAACGATCACAACCTGAAACCTCATTGTTGCATTTTTTGCTCTTCTTTTTATGATGTGTACCAGTCTTTTTCTTCTCCAGTAACGAAGATGATGGGATCAAGAAGTATATGCTGCCTCTTTTGAGCTCAGATTCCGGAGAGAGGATCAAAATTTTCCGTACAACACCTTGAGAGCATGGTTTGCTTAGGACATGATTAGGGTTGGCCTTGAGGATCTCACCAGCCGTGACCGGACCCGTAATTTCTTCCACGTAACCATTCAAATGGACTATACAGATCAAGTCTAGAGCACCACAAGGAAGAACACAAGCCAAACAACACCTTAAACTGTTGCCCATGTCTTTGGAATTCACTCTACCGACCCTTTCTCTTTTAGTTTTCAAACTCTTTTTTGTGCCTCTTTTTTTTTTTTTTTCCTCTTTCTTTCGAATGAATTGTGACCAAAGGGTGGTGTCACTGGACAACATTATATAGCAACAACCGAAAGATCATATGCCCTAAAGTAGAAATATTATATTTTATACCATATTCAAAATTACAAAAGTGTCCTACTCCTATACATATATATAGTCTATAAATATTAGCAGTAGGTTTTTAATTAAATTAATATAATTTCCTTTGGAATGTAATTAACTTAAGCCGCCTTGTGCTGTAATTGTACTAACAAGGAAACTACTTTCTCTTTGTTAATAATAAAAAAAAAAAAATCACAAGGAAAGTGGGGTTAGTTTCTTTATCATGTTATAAGAAAGTTAACTAATTAAAATGAGATGACGCTTATGCATAAAAAAAAAAAAAAAAGTTGATGCTGAAAGTCAAAAGCAATATATATGTAATTGATTTTGAGTTTAATTTCGTACTTAAGTTGTAGTTTGAACTTTAAATTGATTAAGAAATTCTACTAATTACAACTTATATAAATAAACCCCAAAACTTGTTAATAAAATGTCAATTGTCATTAATGGGTATGACTTGATTTAATTTAACAGATATTAATTAGAAAAAAAAAAGGAGAAAAAACAGAGAACACCCATTATTAATTTGTTTTATACTGCTATGTGAATTTTCCTCAAATAGATCTAAACTCTCTAGTCATTGGAAGTGCGTTTTAATCAGTAAACAAATACTAGCACCTGACCTGACCTAGCTGAACTCAAATCATATATTTATATTATAAGATCCAAACCCCGTGCTAAAAAAAATTAAGATAAATTCATTAAATAAGATTCCACGTCATTATGAAATCTTAACAAACATATCTAAATCAGTTTAATCCAATTCTTAATTACCCTCATTTTTTATAAACAAAGTTACCTTAACTTTCACTCATAATTACGAGTAATGAACTGACAATATTCCAATTTACTTCTTCGTACTTTATATTATCAAAACATCAACACAAAATGACAAAAATGGCTAAATCTTTATAATAAAAAAATAATTTAATAGCTTAAGGTTTTTCCCAAGGGGTTTCTTGGGAAATTAAAAGTATTGGGGATTAAGTGTGGTGATTAAGTTTTCATTAATACCAAAATCTCAAAGAATATTCTGAATTAAAAAAGCACTAAAATGAAGGACAAACAATGGATCCCACAACAACATGCCCTATGACGATTATCGCGAATATAGGCAGAGAGATTGGCAAAGATATAAATAAATAATTGGCTTTGGACTGACTTATTAGGTACGGAATGAAACTTGAAGAGTACACGTTATATACACTTAATATTTAATTGTATATATGGGTAATAATTAGCTCATAGGCCGGTGACCTACGAACACAAGGGGAGATAAGTGGTCACGGCCATGAATCAATGCTTGGACCACTCTGGCCTAGAACACATGAGCCCTTCAGCGTTGTTTCGGACCCCTGTGGACTGGGCTAGCCAGCTAGTAGCTGATTGGAGTGCAATGATAGACAAATTCTTTTTCATTTTTTCATTTTACTTGAAAAAAAAAACGAATTAACCTATTATTTTATACTTATAATACAAATGCTACACGTGAAAATGATGAAAAAAACTATGTGCAATGATATACATTTAGCCCCAAGGTTTTTCTTTTCTCAAATAGACGTAAAAAAATAAAATAAAATAAAATAACGGCATTTCCTATGTTACGCCACTATACTAAAATACTAATCAAATTAATACCTCGAGGCTCTAGGGATAACATTTTTTATGCAAATTGTTTTAAGAAATGTGGAATTTAATTATTGTCACGTTATTGATTGTCCTTATACAGGAGTGCAAAAGTTATAATTAGCTATTATACGATGATTGCCCTTATGCAAAAAGTGCAAAACTATATAGGATGTTCAGTTAATCTTAATTCGGTAAAGAGTGCAAAAATTATAGCGGATCACCATTGAATGATCATAAACATGTTAGTTGGCTTTTTTTGTCTGGAAAGAAATTTAATTACCATCTATGCAGGGATGATTTGGGCTACAAGTTGGGAACAAATTAATCAAATGGAATATTGAGGTATGTTTACTATATATCTTGTATGCTATATGTAAGTGATAATAATCAATAAAATCCATCAAAGTGACGCTGCTGCATACAATATTAGAGAAGGAGGGTTCGTTGCACGGAGGTTCGGGGCACCGGCCAGATGCACGAGGCCAGCTGCTTACTGCCAAGATTCCTATATTAAGATTGAATCTAAACATGTGGAAAAAAAAAATACTATCCATCATTGAACAACGTGAGTCAAGTCTTTCTTCGCACTAAGGCCAATGAAAATTATTTAATGTCAGTCACTTTGATGGATAATCATCATTGCAAATATTAATTATGGTAATAGAGCATGATTAATTGAAGAAGAAGGTACTTTTTCCATCGGAGTCGGTCTCACCATTGTTTAATTAAATTGCTTGGTTTGTATTTTTGTGTTATTATCTCGAGGTTCAGATATATCCTATGTTTCATGTACATGCTTGTTTCATCTCGAATTGAACCATGGATTTGCCTGCAGTTAGCTGGCATGTGTCAAGCTTCAATCTGGTTCTCTGACTCAAATTTAGCTCTGATATTCACCAATAATATATATATATATATATATATGGTTCATGGATTGTGCCCATAGATTTTGCATTAAAGAGATTAGAATCAGGGGTCCTAAACCCCCCAAAAAATTATCGTAGAATTTTCAAAGTTTTAACAATTGAGATGAAGGATTAATTACAGAGGCAAGAAGTTTTAAATCTTTTTTCTTTAAGCAAACTTGACATCAGTTTAAAATTTAACTTAACAATATTAACTTTTGACCATGACAAGCTCTTTCAAAAAGTTGGAAAACCATTACTCTCTTGATTTTATGATTCTTCTCTAACTATACTGAATTTTATTGGTGAACTGAGTCAGGAATTGTAACTGAAGAAGTAGAATTAATGCTAATAAATCAATGAATGGACCCAAAAAAATATTTGGTGAAAGGCCAAGTATCGATGGACTTGAAGATTTTGCGCACCCTGTAAATCATGGCTGGCTGGGATGGTCCAACATCGAAACAAAGACCAATAAGTGAGAAAAAAACGATCCATATGGCTTATCTTAATCTATGTATCCGAACTGTGTGAGCAAGAATTATTGGGGTTTTAGAGAGGAAAAATATTTATATTCCCTTCTTCAATTAAACTTCCCTTATATTCAGTTCTGCCACCCTTTTAAATGTTGAGAAGAAAGTAACTTTTCCTTGATTGCATCAACATAGTTAGTAATGCAAACTTGTATGACAGGTGAGGGAAGCATCACCATAAATCTATTTTACACACTCGCACATGTCTAATCACGAAAGCATGATAAACTAGATAGGAAATTGCATATAGACACGGAACTTAAAACATAGATAAAAATGAAAGAACTAAAGGGCCAACACATTAATGACCCAAGCCTGGAAAAGCCATGCCTTAATTGATCAGTTGCATCAAAAGTGGTTATCAGAGCTCCATGAAGTCTTTCTAGACACCATTCCTGATCACGGTTTTCTTTTCCTGCTACATGAATGAATTGACTTTTTTTTTTTTCTGTTGAATTAAAGATCTATGGTAATATGAAACTTGAGTTGAATTTATGAGTACAATTTTGGAAATTAATTTACAGTAAATGGAAAAACTTTAATTAATCTTTTACTAAATTAGATACATACTAAGAAACTCATGCCTGCGACCTGCTAAAATATGAGATTTCATGGATACAATAGCATCAACCAACACCTTATGGGCCGGCGCGACTGTCTCTGTTTGGTTGTTCAAGTTCATTTAACAAAGTTCCTACTCTTCCAATAAGTAAGTACAATGGACGCTGAACTTGTTAAGATTTTGCACATCTTCAGTGAATTCTTCGCAGAATTTTCAACGGAGAGATCAGACGTGGTTGAGATACACTGTCTCCGTTCAATATTATTCTATATGTTCGCATCTGCTTCTGCATGTTACAAACAAAATTTTAATGCTAATTAAGCTCAAGCATGTCCTTATTACCTACTCGAAGAAAAATTATATTTATTTTTTTCTTCATGTCTCCAGACATCGAGTAGGATTTGATGAGAGATTTATTTATGTTTAAATATCGTTCAAACAAATATAAAACATCATAACCCATGAGTTCATTTAGTATTTGTATTTGTATATTCATATTCCGGATTTGGTTGTGAAAGGTTATGGTCCTGGACTTTGATCAATTTGACATTAAATTCAAGATTTTCAGTGTTTTGTTATGGGATTCTCTTAATCCAATATTTCTTCTTCTTCTTCTTCTTCTTTATAGACCAAATTAATAATTTGGCGCACGCATATCATAGAAGCAAATCAGAGACTCAGAATGGTGGGTTGCTACTTGACAGTTTATAGTTTCTTGAACCATGGCATACAGTCTAATTGAAATATGAAAAAGGCCTACTAATTAGCTGGAGTAACTCAGTCACGACCACTCCTTCTAGAATTTTATGGACCTTTTGGGCTGCGTGTGAAGAACCTATTTCGGCCTTGAAACCCTCTCCCTCTAACTCTCTTAGGCTTTCATGTAGTACTCAACCTTGAGCTTGAAATCTCCCACAAGTGTTCAGGCTTTCTGCACTTTATCATTTATGGGCTTTGTTTGTTGAAACCATTTGTTGCTTCAAATCCTCAATATTTCTGACCTTTTGGGCTTATTTATTGAAAGTTAAACCCTATGTTTGGGCTTAGAACCAGCTTTAAGACAGTGGAACGCTTATTAGTGTACCCGAATCAATTTCATGTGGGCCCAGCACATAATTCTTTCTGCCAATTTCGTATTTGGTCGCTACGCAAAATTTTTATGTCAAGCGAAGGCTAGTCTCAACGGTCAAGAATAGTTGAACACTATCACAGGCAAGACCAAATCACCAACGCATTACACTTTAATAAATTTACAAATTACGAACAAAAGTAGACAAAGCAAAACTCTTCTCATCATTTTACATGTTTTACCCAAAACTTCAATTTAATTATGACTTTGAAATAATTCAATGACCAACTCTTAAAATTAAGATAAATTGTATTTATTTTTTATGTCTACAAGTATAGCTTAAGTAGCTTTTCATCTTATAGAATCTATTGTCAAATGACATCAATATTAATTTATTTACCATATATTCCAAGAACTGAATTGAAAAATACTAAAACCCTTATGGATTGCAATAGAAATTCGAAGACTTATATTTTTATGTGAGAATATGAAATGCGTGTATTAGATGAGTGTATATAATTTTTTTTCATTTTGAAATTAAAATGAACATGATATGGATTTTGAATATTTATATAAAAAAAATTTATTATGATTTGAGTTTTCAAATGCACATATTACATTATATATATATATATATATTATATAATGTATTATTGAAATTCTTTTATTTACGGGTCATTATTCAAAATTAAAGTTAAAATTAAAATTATTTTAACTAAAAAAATTTATAAGTCGTAAGGATAATAGTAACGTTTCAAATATATCATTATTTATTTTCGTTGAAATTATACATATTGTGTATCAATTAATATCTTGATGGCACAAAATTGTATCAATCTATTCATAGATAATTTTTACATTTTGACATTATACCTCAACATTTGGATTTTGCTTTTGATTCAGCAAATCATTGTTTATAATTAGGTGTCGATCAAAAGAAGCAATATATAAAAAGTCCAAGGGGGCCTTTGAGCGAGCGAGAAATTAAACAACAAATCCAACACTAATTCCCTCCGCCGAAACTAGAATGCTTCGATAAGCATGTTGCATTGCCTCACTACTCAAATATATATATATATATATATATATAGAGCTTTTCATACTTATGGAAATTAATTCAAGCCATACGTGTATCAAACATTCCCCGACTTGTTTCTTTATAAATAATCATCAATTACCAGAGTTATCTAATTCGAAATAATAAGATAACTATGGCAACCACTACACTCTTCATTGTTGGATGCCTTGCTGTACATTTAGATAGATGAACTGCATCAGCGCACGCAACATATATATATATATATATATATATATATAGATAAAATACAAGCCCCCATCAGTGCCAAAATTCACAGCAATTTTCTTCTTCGGTGATTCAACAGTAGTGGATACCGGCAATAACAACTATATATATATATATATATATTAACACATATCTTAAGGCCAATTATCGCCCGGTTGGCTAAGATTTTCTATTATTCCGGGTCACATTCCTAGAGGGAGATTTTCAAATGGAAAACTTGTTCCTGACTATTTGGCTTCTATGAGCATCAAAGAAACAATGCCTCCTTTCCTGAATCCAAATCTATCATATAATGAACTTAGTACAGGTGTTGACTTTGCGTCTGCTGGATCAGGATACGATAATTTAACTAGTAAGCCATACATCTAGTTCTATCCTTTTCTCTGGGCAAATTGAGCTATTTAGGAGTTACCTAGAGAAGCTTGAGGGAACTGTGGGTCAAGAAAAGACCCTAAATAACTTATTTATTCTAAATTAATTTATATTCTAAGAACATTAATTGATAATAAATTTTAGGTTATATATAATATTGATCAAGAGCCTAAAACCCTTTTGTTTTTTTTTGTGATTGGACTATAGATAGGCGAGATTAATGAACGGAGAAGGAAGTGTTCCCCAACTCCACGTTATTGTATTATGACAACCATCGAATCTTTCTATTTGCACTCAGACAAAACAACCCACATGATGAGTAGAATGAACATTTCCACATATTCTTCTCCATGGTACTGGATGCGAAATTGCGTTTGTTTTCCCCTTCAACTTAAGAATTAGAATTTCAAATTTTGCTACATTCAATCTTTTCCAAGTCTATTATCAGGATTCAAGATGGAATATCGAACATGGGAAATGCTAACATTAATGCAGTAAATAAACATAGGAGTTACAAAAGCTGGTTGTACCCCATTACTGGTACTATAAGTGAAAATTTAAAAAAAAAAAAAATTAGATTGAAGATATTCAGTAGGGTATTATTTTTTTAAAAGCAGTAATTTATGAAGTAATAGTTAATTGCACTTATATAAATTAATTCTATTAAATTGTTTGACTAGTTTTTGCTGGTTCTCTAACTTAAATTTTAAAACAAACGGCTATATATGTTAATAAACTTGCGTTATGCTTTATCCTCACTCTCTCTATCTGTCTCCAATATTCAATTTTTTGGTCATCGTATTTAACATTGTTATTACTATGATTAATTAGTTTAGGATTGTTCTTCTTTCCACCTTCTAGGTTTTGGATATCTGTTTTAAACCTCCTAGGTTTTGGTTTCTGGATATATCTGATAGATCAGCTCGAGTTAAAGATAATGTTTTGCTTCATTTTCCGTTATTTAAAATTTTAAACGTCAGATTTTTTCAGCTTAGAACTCATAAATGAAATTTCTTGTTATTTGTAAATGTGTGTATATATATAGAAATGTCATAGGAAAATTATATACTTCAGCCATCTCACTAGCTGTCTTACAAATAAATACCAAGGCTTCATATATTCTTTCCAAAGAGATCGAGTTAAAAATGGCTCCTACAGTACTCCTGATCTTAATACTGATGCAAATAATCATCAGCACATGCAATCTCACGAGGGCTGCAACCTTGCCAAATTTCACTTCCATTCTCATCTTTGGTGACTCCACGGTTGATACTGGGAATAACAACTTTATAAATACGATTTTTAGAGGAAACCATCTTCCATATGGCCAAGATTTCCCAGGTCACGTCCCTACTGGGAGGTTTTCAAATGGAAAACTCATTCCAGACTTTGTTGCTAGCTTTCTAGGCATAAAACAAACTGTCCCTCCTTCTCTAGACCCAAATCTTTCAAATGATGACCTTCGAACTGGTGTTAGTTTTGCATCAGCAGGATCCGGATATGACGATCTTACCACTGTTGCAACAGGAGTCATCCCAATGTCCAAGCAACTGGATCAATTCAAGAGTTATACGGCAAAGCTTAGTAGGATTGTTGGTAACACGGAAGCTAAAAACATCATTCGAAATTCTTTGGTAGTTATAAGTGCAGGAACTAATGACTTAGGTTTCAATTACTACCTCTTCCCTTTCCGGAAAGCGCAGTTTGACATAAGCAGATATCAAGATTTTCTGCAAAATGCAATACAAGACTATGTCAAGGTTATATCAAATTAAAGTCTCTCCAAAAAAAAAAGAAAAAGCAATATTTAAATTTTCCTCTAGGTTCTGTTTTTAACAGGGTGCGTAACTTCCATTTGTTTACGCAGGAACTATACAATCAGGGTTGTCGCACAATAGTTATAGCAGGGCTTCCTCCAATGGGTTGTCTTCCAGTTCTAATCACGTTAAGACTTAAGCAGCCCCTTGATCGAACATGCTTGGAGGATGACAATGCAGACGCTCGGTCTTACAATCAAAAGCTTGTGAACTTGTTACCACAACTGCAGGCGTCGCTTCCAGGGAGCAGAATTGTATATGCTGATGTATATACACCTTTAATCGACATGGTCAACAATCCACAAAAATATGGTAAAACAATATGCCTTTTTTAACATGTCCAAGTCGGTATTTTTCATGGGAATGAAAATTTGAGGAATCATTCTGTGAGGTGTGACGCAGGTTTCACAAACACAAACAGAGGATGCTGCGGGACTGGATTAGTGGAAGCGGCATTCTTGTGCAATCCAATTACTTCTGCATGCGGAACGCCTTCTCAGTTCTTATTTTGGGATAGCATTCATCCAAGCGAGGCAGCTTACAAAGCCCTGGCTGATTTCCTGGAGAACCAGATCCGTCAAAGAATCCAGTGATCAAAGTTTTTAGTCGAATAAATGACATCAACCATAGCTTTCTTTCTTTTTCTTTGATCTTTTCTGTTGCTGAATAAACCATCCGAAGACCATAGCTTTCATCATGATTTATTCTGTTAGTTGGATTTTGGACCAGGTCATATAAGAAGGAAAATAGAGTATTTGATTCGGTAATTTATGCTTCTATATCTTTATCGATTTCAGCTCGTCAAATCTTTTTCAATTGTAAGAGAGACATTGGACCCACAATACCAAATCACAGGGCACAACAAGACTCGAGGAACCTAAAAAGCAGAAACCGTCCCGGAAGTTTCTTGGCTTCTTTTGCCACCTGATCCAGATTTATTCAATCCACCTCTCTTTCTGCTTTGGTATTTCTTTTCCTTTTCCTTTTCCCATTTATCCAGAATTAAAAAATAAAATAATAATTAAAAATAAACGATGTCTTTTTTTTTCACGCTGCACCATAGTTATTCCCAAGATGATACAGGCAGAGAGAAAGTATTAGAAAAAAAAAAAAAGCAAAAGTCAATTGAATTAATCTCAATAAGGGTGGGATGCAATAACATTAACTCATAACCATAAACGAATTGTAGCTCAGATAGGGACAAGACGCTGCATTAAATGGCTTCACTGAGAATGCTTGAAAGTAACCAAGGCACGGGATAGTTGGCATTAAGTATAAAACAGTATGGATGAAGGACTCATTCCTTCTTCTAATAGGATAATACGCTAATTTTGTGAAGAAATCATTCCAAGCTTGGTCAGAACAGGAGTAATTTCGATAAGGTTATATCCTTTAGCATATATGCAGAAAATGGTCAATCCCAAAACTTTATTTATTGGCCCAAGATCCTCCCCTGAATACGACTCCTATTCTTTATGGAAGCAGAAGCCATACAAATGAATCTCGCACTAATCAAATACTAATATATATCAAATACCATATAAAAGCATGAACAGGACTTTTAACAATTCCAGAACCAAATGGCATTTTCATTTAAAAAGAAAAAAAAAAAACTTGCCTACAGCAGGATGTCCAAACGATTTGTGTTAATTACCCAGCTAAGACAAGGAAACTTCCCAATTTAACAGATCCTACCTAAGGAAACAACAACACTTAATGAATCAGCTTGTACAATCTGACTATTAGATGTGCAAGTCATTCCAATTATCCATCCAAATAACTAAAAAAAAAAAAATAGCTTGGACTTCATTTGATCTAATTTTGTTCCAAAGCAGTAGCAGTTCAGAAAAATACCTGTAACAAGAATTCCTCAGATGATAATACCTCATGTATGACTATATTTGCTATATACAGAATGAAGAAAACACTGCAAGATTATAATACAACTTGAGACCAGAATACCATTCTGTTTAACACACAGGCAAACTATCCCTGAGTTGATTCACAAATAGAAAAAGAAAAACTGTGCTAAATACATTACAAACACCCAGTATTACTGCAAATCATTTTAGACTACCATTAACTACCTGCAGCTTATTTTACTTCCTGCCACCAGATGACCCACTGCCTCCCTCAAACAACTCGTTAATCCTAGCCTCAATATCCTCTGGACCATACCTAATAAGCCTGTCGGCATTCCTCCCAATTTCAGGAATGCATTGTAACCTCCCAATGAAATTTCTATAGGCTGGTAACAAAAGTCTAGACACTGAAATCCTCAACTCTTCTCTCAGCTGCTCATCGAATACAACCCATGTAGACTGAGTTTTACGTACCTCCTCAAACTGTGAATTGAATGACTTGATCTTCTCCTTCATAGACTTGGCAATCGCATTCGAAGCCAAGGAGGAATTGTCAAGCTTTAACGTTCCCAGAATCTTATTCCATGAACTTCTTTGATAATTTGTACAATATTGCCGGACTTTTGCAGTGTGTTTTCGGATCCAATCATCACCCAAAAGTGACCCCAACTCACAATCCTTCACTTTTTGTACAATATATCTTACATTATTCATCATAAAAACAGAGCACAAAGCAGAGTCCCTATAAATCTTCGACTTTACCTCCAAATTACTCTCCAAAAGCTCCATAATCCACGCCATTTGAACCGACATTGAAGACGAAGATGATCCTCTATCATCAAGTTTATTAGGTGGAACAACCACATTACTTTCATCGAAAACTTGTTCTAACGTCTGTCGCGAACGACATGCGGCACGGAGATAATTCATTACATAACGTGTAATTGGATGAAGTCCGCCACCAGGAACAGCTGCCTTGGCTGGGTCCCGCCGAATCAAATTCTCTAATTCCATGAATATCCCTCTAATTGCTTCTCCTAACCTCTTCCAAATGGTAACCGCTTCGTTTCTAAGAACCAAACAGTACTGATTCGAAAAAACAGAATCAAATTCAGGCATCAAGTCCCGCAAAGTCTCGAACACATCGAGAACTTTGAAAAGTCTCTCCGGTGATCGGCTTCCAATAGCAATTGCGTCAGCAAAATTAAGTAACTGAATGGTGGAGCCACGGCAGACTTCCATGAAGGAAAGATCAGCAGCGGAGGAGAATCCAGAAAAGACGCGATCGCATAACCAGCGTTCGCTAGGGAAGAGGATGCGAAGCGCGACGTTTGCGGCTTTGATCCAGCGTTCAATCTCGTCTTCTAGCTCTTGCCATGGCATTTTTTGGACTTCGTCGATGCTCAGCTTTTGTAAACCTAGCCTCGAGATGCTCTCTTCGAGAAACTCTCTTCGGCACGTGCTGTAAACGTGAGAACATTCTTTTCCGAACCCTGCGGCTACCATGCGCTTGGCGATCTCGTGAATGTCGTTTATAGTCCCCGATGGAAGCGCGTCGATTACGATGTCGTAGTCCGTTATCGGTTGAGCAATGGGGATCTGGTGATCAAGATCCGCACCGTTGTAAAGAATTCCTTCTTCGTTTTCTTCAATTTCGTCCTCTGAATCGAATGATAAGTTCCCTGTTGACTCGTTGTTGTTTCGACTCAGTTCAAATGACTCAGCACCTCGCTCGATCAGACACCTAAACTCATCCTCTACGCGGAACATAGCCTGTTGCATCAAGTCGTCCGCGCGTACAAGATACGCGCCAATGGATTTCTCAGCGGCCATGGGGCTCCAGTCTCTGATCGTTCCAATCAACTCGTCAATAGCGTCAAGGAAGGCGGAAGAATCAGCCTTGTCAGCCCAGATGGGATGATCAACAGCCACGTATCGGGAGATACGGCGGTCCAAGGATTTGAGGGTTCGGTCGAGCGTGGCGCATCCATGGGGGTCCTCGTGGACAATTTTCTCAGACAACTTCTCGCGAGAAAATCTGCGGTCGAAGTTTGAAAAGATCTGCAAAATATCGTCCGCCATGGTGTCGTTTTGGCCCAGCGTCTTGGCTATGTGCCTTGCCACCGCTAACAGCTTTTCTTCACCGTTGTCAGCCATGCTCAAAAACAC
Organism: Durio zibethinus; assembly: GCF_047325235.1. Classification (NCBI taxonomy): domain Eukaryota; kingdom Viridiplantae; phylum Streptophyta; class Magnoliopsida; order Malvales; family Malvaceae; genus Durio; species Durio zibethinus. The sequence continues at coordinate 23,162,410 of NC_143176.1, read as the reverse complement.
TAATCCCTTTTCTTGTCTTCTTCTATCAACCCTGCTTCAACATTAGCAAATGAGAGACAATATTCTCGGCCGGGCTTTTCTCTTTTTGAATATAATTAAAATAGTTTTCAGGGTTTTTATAGAGGTGAAGGGGAAAATGAGAAAAGAAGTTGGGAGGGAGAGTGAAAGTGACAGTGATTATGACGGAAAAGACCTTGGGAAACGCGGTTTGAGAAAAGCAGTTAAAGCGAGGTGATTGGAAAAAAAAGAAGGAAAAAGAAAGTGAGATTGGTGGGCTTTGGAGTTTTCCAAATCCGTTTGATTTGGTTTAGAATAAGTGAAGGTAGCGACTTGGACAAATAGAGTCTGGGGTTGTCCTTCCACCAATGAACTGGATAACTCGTCTTGCTCCCACTCTTTTTCTTTTTAACCAATGAAAACAATCGATCAGGAGTTGTGATTATAGTTGGTAAGATCATAGAAACTCAAATTCACAAACTTAAACAAAATCCCTGAAAATTCAACTTCTACAGGGACCAAGATAAAAGCACAATCTGATCTTTCTTTTTATTTTATTTATATTCTTTTTAAAGTGTAAATAAAAATTTTTACAACAAAAAAAAAAAAAATAGCCCTTCTTTCATACATTCCATCAAATTTTAAAGCCTCTGTTGTTGTTGATAAAGCAGAAACATTTTCACCTTACCAACTCATTGCTAGTAGTTCAGGAACGTCCCTTTAATTCAAGCCCAAAATTAACTTCATGTCTGATGGGCCTATTGTTAACTCTCCTTGTTATATGTTTGCAGCCCACTGGATTTAGACAAGGCCTTTGCCAATGGGCTTCTTCTATATTTAAATTTATCTTAATTTCGAAAAAGAAATGCATTTAATTGGAAAATTATTGCTTTCCTCCCCTCGTGTTCCTTCCCTTTTCTTTCGCTTCTCAACCTGTTGTGTGACTGATAACGCAAGCGAAAAGGAATCTCTACTTTACATTTGAAATGTATTTATATATAAGAAAACTCGCTCATACCCGTTCATTCCATCATCAACGGTTTGAAACCCACCAAAATTCAGTTGAATTTCGCGTCTCTTAAAAGAAAAAAAAAAAAAAGAAGGTAATCCTAGAAACCGTGCGTTTATATACGTTTCTCAAAATCAAATCTCAACTATACCTCCGCTCAAAACATAATCAACCAAATTTCTTCCAATCGTCTTTCACATTTCTTTAAATTTCTCCTTCATCGCCACTATAGCAATGTCTTCTACTCCAATACTCCCAGTCTCAACATCGGAGCCCAACGCCGAATCTAAACCTTCCACCACCACCCCGAATATCCGCTACATTCTCACGCGCATCTCCGCTTCTGTCCGCCACGCTCTCTCTCACTGCCGTCCCTGGACCGAGCTCTTTGACCATACTGCCTTCGCTAAACCAGCCTCCTTCTCCGATGCCACCTCACGACTACGCAAGAATTTCTCCTACTTCCGAGCCAACTACCTCACCATACTCGCGGGTGTACTCGCCTTCTCACTCATTTCCCACCCTTTCTCCCTCATAATCCTGCTGTCACTCATCTCGGCGTGGCTGTTCCTCTACGCGCTGCGGCCCTCGGACCAGACACTGGTGATATGGGGCCGAACGTACTCGGATAGAGAAACGCTGGCGATGTTGGTGGCATTAACTGTGGTGGTGATATTTTTGACGAGCTTGGGATCACTATTGATATCCGGAATCATGATGGGGCTGGGGATTGTGTCAGCCCACGGTGCCTTTAGGATGCCGGAGGATCTATTTCTTGATGAACAGGAGCCGTTGAGTTCGGGGTTGTTCTCGTTTGTTAGCGGTGCTGCTTCATCTGCTGCTACCGCCGCCGCCGCCGCGGCTCCTGCTATTGTGTCGCGCGTATGAGCATTTAATTTACGGGGTTCTCTATTTTACTACGATTCATTGCTTCTATTCTTTTTAAGGAATTAGGATTGTGGATCTAACTTCTTGGGCAGATATGGATCTACGAAGGATTTTAGATTTTTCTTGTAACGTGGATTATTTGTTGTCGTTGTTGTTGTTTTTTTTTTTATTATTTATTTTTTATGGCAGGATTTATTACATTAAGCATCGTATGAAGTTGTATGACGCTACATACAACTTTGTTTTAATTTTTTTTGGTACCATTTCTCATTGATTTTATTGGATCCCATAATTGGTGTATTTTGTCTAAAATATTGACAATTTTATATTAAATCAAACAATTCACGTAGTTCGCAAAATATTAATAATTATATATTAACATTATATTTTATAAAAATATAATTAATAATTATATATTAACATTATATTTTACATAAAAATTATATATTATAATATATATTGATAAAAAATATATTATTTTTATTAAACTTTTTTTTTTTTAAATTTAACTCGTATTATTATTATTTTTTATCATTTTTTATCACATTAAATTCTCGATTACTAATCTAGCTTTTTCAAATAAGGAAAATAAAGCAAAACTAGAAATGATGAAATGGGTTTACAAAATCCACTCTCATGGTAAATGGAGAATAAAAGTCAATTTGAATCGAGTAAATCGATTAAAATTGAGTAAATTTAGTTAGATTAATTTGATTTATTTAATTTTGATTACAATCGATTTTTTAAATCAATTAAATTAATTAATTAGGTCAATTTTTTATTTTTAAAATTGATAATAGAAATGATTGAATTAACCTACTTTTTAATAAATAAAGATAAAAAATTTGAGATAAATATTTTTATTTATTTTTTCTTGTAAAATATTGTGAAAATTAGTAAAATTTTTAATTATTTAATTTGAATGATATTTAAGTTTGAGTATTATTGAATTGAATTTATAGTTAAATAATTATTTATAATAAAAAAATATAAAAAATTAATTATTTAATCAAATTAATCAAATCGAATCGATTTTAATTTATTTAGTTATGATCAATTATTTAAAAAAATTATATTAATTTAATTATTTGTTGAATGAAATAAGTTGTCTATTATTAATTTTTTTCAAACCTATTTGATCAATTGCTTACCTTTATCTCTTATAACAAATGAAATGATTATGGAATTTCTAATTCCAATACACCCAAAAGTAAACCAAAATTAATTAAGAATTAAGAAAAGGAACAACATTCAATTGGAGGAGGAAGCAGGCAGCCATAATGTCAAATTGAAGCGGAAACAAGATGATCCCATCATCATCTTCCCAATCCCACACCAAACCTATATAATCATAGTGCCAAGGCAAAGCAGGATATCAACAGGAGTAACAAACAGTTTACAACACCAAATTAAAAATTAAAAAACAAGTTAAAATTTATACTCTAAAAAACCAAAAAAAGAAACTAGCCAAACTGCTCCATTTCCTTCATTATTTTGAATGTAAGAACTATCTCCTAATCGGGGCAATAACTAAAAAAAAAAAAAAAAATAGAAAGTGAAGGCTGAGGATTTGAACATACATCCAAACATTTGAGAGCTATGTTTTGCATATCCACTCGTCTCCTCTGCAATCTTAGCCCACACATTTGAAATTTTCTCAGCATATCCCACCTGTTACATTTTCACAACATGTGAGCTAAGAAACAAAATATGTTGAAGGCATAAATAGTTAGTATATATTGAAAGATTCAACTTCATTCTTTCTCTGCATTGTCTAAATAGGATTTTTTTTTTCTTTCGAATTCATAAGAGCACGGTCAAGAATATGACACTATTTTGACTGCATAAACTGAATCACCGACTATTAAGGCAAGCAGCCTTAACACACAGGATTCTGTGACCTTTTTCGCATTTCCATGCACAAGCCTTCTTTTAAGGGTTAAAATGAAAAGAGTTCAACTGATGCTAAAGGGGAAGTAGGTGGAATACACTGGAAATAGCTTATATAGCCAAAGCCCATAGGCAAGTTTGAGAACAAAATCAAACACAATCTACAAGGACCTCTCTTAAGAGGGGGAAGGAAGAAAGCCTCATAATCAACAACGTGACCATAAAGAGATATGGGACTATCTTTTATTGAAGTGTAATTAAAGCCTTGAAACTGACAAGGAATAAATCTAAAAGCAAATCAACTACATTTGTTTGCAATGCAAAGGCAATAGCGAACAGGCCAGATTAGATAAAGTCAGTGAGTAATGAAGCTTTCAACTGAGATAACACAAGTTTAAGAACGAATAGAATCCGCTGCAGTACCCTCAAACCAAGTTAATCAGAGCTTTGTTAGCACAATAAGATCATCCAAGATGGACAGGAAAACCAATATAAAATTTACATGATTTACAACAAACCCTTCAACGTGTTCACGAAGTCCACACGTCTTTCATTGTCAAGCCTTTCAAGTTCACACCTCTTGTTTCCTATAGTTACATCATCATGAAACCAACTTAGAAAATGATGAGGATAACCATAACAATGAGACCATGTACTAGCAAATGCAAACTCAAATCAAATTATAGCAGTACCTAAAAATCCACAACAAAAGGACCCAACAATGTACATTGTTGGATGCAGAAGACACAGCTCACAGCGACATAAGCATCTTTGTCAAGCACAAAGTAGAAGAGAGAAAAAGAGAGAGGACTGGCAGGGAGGGCTATTGTATAGCTAGTAACATAATTTACTAATACCAGTCTTTCCCTTTAAGTTATTCCTATCATATCTTCATTTGCTCTTTCACATCCTGTATTAGTAGCATTCGTTAAGATTTAATAAAGGCTGTGACCTAAGAGCTGTTTAATGAGTAGGCATGTTTATTATAATAGCATCACGCAAGCACACACTAAAAAATCGATAAGGCCGACTTAAAAGTAATAGAGAACAACAGGAAACCAGAATACTCAATAAAGTGGGAGAACCACATATGATATTACTGAACAAGAGCTACCATCTAATAATAGCTGAAGGGTAGGATAGGTTCGCTTAATTAGTTATATGTCAATCTGTATGATTATAAGCCTTTGTTTATATAGGTAAAACTCAATAAATTAGGAGTGAACTATCTTTATCACACAATAAATAATTGAGCCAAATATTTATGTGATGCAAACATGCAATGAATATACAAAGGATATTTATTAACAATCATAGCATGACCATAGGAAAAATTCAACATTTCAACGACAAGGACAAAAAATTATCCTCAAATTCAGATAAATAGAAAGGATATTATGAAAATTACTTGCCTTGATCCGCTCATATTCTCTTATGGTAACATTTTTAGCCTCTTCAGTAACTCTTATAGTCTCTTTCAAGTCCTTTATCTTGTGAATCCTTGATTTGTCGACACCAAATATTTTTAATGATGCAGCTTCAAGTTTTTCAGCCCTTGAATGCAATGTAAATAGTTCTGATGTAAGAGTTTGCATCGTCAATAAAGAACTTGATCGATACAAAAATGCACCATGCACGCTAACATGAGCCCGAGATATTCATGAAGTATATCCCGAAGTGCACAGTAAACAAAGTGCACATTACCAAATGCCTGAAAGTCTGTACTTTCTATTCTCGGTAAAATCTACTAGCTTTGACCACGGCAGATGCCAAACACTTCATGTCAGCGGTCCGTACTATTTGAGAATTGAACGTAGCATTCGCATTCTCAAACTTAGTCAGCTTAATAAATGCCGATCCTAATTCTCTCATTGTCTCTCCCGTCTCTTACTGTGCTTTACCAAAGGCCTCAGCCTATAAGGAAATTAGTCTCTGAATTTTTTGATTAGTAGTTAAAAACGTTTAAAAAGATATTAAAAGTTTGATTTCAAGTTAAATTTTTTTTTTATTTATATTAAAATTTTACTTTCACGATGTAACTCAAAAAAAATTAACATCCAAATAAAACCCATCATCAAAACCTCTATCCCACAAGTTTCAAATGTACATGTCAAACTCAGGAAAAAACAATTGCTGAGTTGCTGCTCAAGATAGTGAGTTCACTATTTCTTTTCTATAAACACCTTAAACGAAACGGAAACTGGATTCTCTTTTTTTGTTTTTGTTTTTTCTTCGGGTCGCTTCAACTCTTTGGTGGGCCTTTTTTGGGTTTAGAATGGATTTAGACTTTGGACTGTGGAGATTGGACTAGTTTTTTGAAGTGTGTTTTACGCTTTGCTTGACTGGGTTTGGATGCATTTGGATGGGCTGAAAACAATGGTGATGAGATTAGTTCTGTTTGAAGGACTGACGAGTTGGGAAAACCCTAACCATGCAAAAAGAGTACCGAGTACCTAAGAAACGTATTACTATCACGCAACAAAATGGAGAGGGAAGCAGAGATCAGGAGAAAGATGTGAACGTCAACTAAAATAGGGCTAAAAAGGAGATCGATTTTGTCCTCAGATTGTTGATTTTTCCTTAACATGCACTAATATGTAGTTACTATGTTTGGAAGTCGAAGAAACACATATTACATTTACAAATCTAAAAAAAATAAATAAATAAATAAAAAGTTGGCAAACGGAAAACAGATAATTTTGCCAACGGTCTTGTTGCATAAAGGGTGAATAGAACTAAAAACCTTAGAAAATAACATAATTAATTGATGTTTTATTCTTGTGAGTATAATATTTTTCGTTGGATTTAACAACTTATTATTTGCTATTATTTGATACTGTTTTGTATCTCAATTATCTATTAATTAAAAACTTTACTTTTTAAAAAATGTTCTTTTATTTCTTTTCTTCTTCTAAACAAAATTAAATAAAAATGAAGTCTCAAGTTGAATTAAAATCTCTATCTTTTTTTTAGTTTTAGAAAAAAAAAAACATATATGCTACTAGGGAAAATATGTTATAAATTGTACATAATTTCTACTATTATATAATTTTCCGAGGAATCAGGCAACTTCCCATGGAATGTTACCAAAAGTAAATAATCAAAATATACTATGCCAATTAGTTGTATACTATAAACAAGGATATATATATAGTAAAATGTAAAGAGAGAAAGAAAGGGAGGATATATAGCAAAATAATTCTTCACATAAATTTTAGTACTTTTTTTTCTTTTGGCTACCAATGTAGCTAGTTATGAGTTCCAAATGCATGAACTGAATTGTTTTTTGCTATTTTTGTCGTGGATGGGTGGTATGGAAACCGAAAACCACAAGAAGAAGCAATATCTCTTGGCATATTATACTTGAATTGAGAAGATAAGAGAAATTAAGGGAAGAGGGCAGAGCAGCTGAAAATAAGGGGTCAGTTATGCTTCTGCTTTGCGAATTAAGAGGATTTAATATGGACCAACTGCGACGTAGCGCCAGTGCTTGTCGGGGTGCAAAGCTAGCTGAAGAAGAAGAAAATGCACCACCTAACACATAGAACCCATCCCCACCCACCTCCGGTTCTGAAACTTGACCTCCGTTGTCTATAAATGGTCTTTCCCTCCTTTCAATCACTAATTTTCTACATGGAGTTTGCAAAGAAAAAATGCTGACTTCTGGCTTTATACTTCATTGATTAGACGCCATGTCCAAAAAAGAAAATGAATGTTAATTATTAGGTGTCAAATGGTAAGAAAGTTATCCTGAAAATTTTACCTGCCTCCATGGTGTGTGTGTATAAATATATATTTCTGAAACATTAAAATTAAACTATTGTTGTCTCTGAATCATTCTCATCAGGTGGACATATATTCCTGAAGGTGCTTCCAAAACTCAGAGAGAAAAATAATTAGGAGATTAAATTCAATCATGTAGTTGCTATGAGGCCTATATATAATATTATATGCAACAACGACATATATTATTAAGCCAATATATATTTATATACTAGATTATCTTTGTATTTGTCAATATATATATTGAATGTATCGATCAATAACACAATTATTGAGCATCCTCGAAATGTAATCATTCATCTAGTTGATGGATAAATAATAAGCAAATGATTACTGCGGTAAAACCCATATGGAAAATAATTAAAAGGGCTTAAGGCTTGTACAATTCCATCCGTGCCCCAAAACTACATATATTTAGTATTGCTTTTTAAGATCACACTTACAAATTTAACAATGTCGAACTATTTCAACAGAAATTTCATATTAGGTAAATAATATCATGTGGATGATAACAGATGATTTAGCTTTTCTTTTACTTTGCTCACACATACTGTATTGAAAAGTGTCATAACAGTTTTAGAATTGTTAGGCAAATTGAGTTACCACTAATTTTTTTAATTAGATACGATTGATTACCTATTAAAATTTACTTTTTTAATAGAATTTTAAAATTTATTAAAAAATAAATTTTGGGTCTGCGAAAATAGTTTGAGTTCAGAAGTCAGTTATGCGTAAAAAATGATTAGTACTCACACAATGTTCATTAAAAATGGTTCAAATTAGTTATATGTTATCCTTTAATTTTAACAAAAAAAATCTTAATTTTGATATTTAAAAACAATTCTCTTAACTATTTTTATTAATTTCATTTTCATTTTGTTATCTCACCTTTTTTCTTTTTAAAAAAATTATTATTTATTATTATTTTATTTTTTAAAAATTATCCATTTTATTTAAGAAAAATAAATTAAAACTTTGTTATAAAAAAACTCTTAAAATGTTTCAGTATATTGATAATATTAAAATAATTTTTCTCACCTAAGAATTTATTAGAAATTGCAACTCGGAATTCTTTAAAATGTTGTCCATAGAGGCTCATATCTATTTTTCAAAAATTAAGTGATATGCAAATGATCTAATATTGGTGTGCATGTTTGATTCATCCTCTTCCAAAAAATGTTTATTGATTTTTTTATTATATTTCTTAGAATTTTTTTTGAAGAAAAGAAACTTTGTTATTGTATTGAAAATTCTTTATAAATACTTCAATATGCTGGTAGTATTTAAAAAGCTCTTTTCACTTAGAGATTTCATAGGAATTAGTATGCAAACTTCTTTAGAATCTCATTATTGGATAATATTTTTGTTTTCTTTTGTTTTTTTATTTACTAGTAACCCTTTTTTTTAGAACAAACACATTGTTTCTAGAAAAGTTCGTTTATTAATTTTTGCATTTTTATTATTTATTATTTATTATTTATTCTCTATTTATGTATTATTCTTACTATTATTTTTTTTGGTAGAAGAAAAAAGAATTTTTATTGCATTGAAAATTTTTATAAATATTTCAATATGCTAGTAGTATTTCAAAAAACCTTCTCACTTAAAACTTTCGTAAGAATTACTACGTGGATTTCTTTAAAATCTTATCATCAGATAAAAATATTCTTTTCCTCATTTTTTATTACTAATTCTTAGTTGCAAACACTCCGTTTCATCCGAAAATTTTTTCTTGAATAAAAAATGGACATTCCATAAAGTGAGCTCGGTTGAAAAATTTTAGGCTTAAAAATTTCAATTCTGATTTTAGTTTTTAATTTTTGGTTTTTAACTTTAACTTTATTATTTTATTCTTGTCAAAGATTTTATAAAAAAAAGTCAAAAGTCTAACCATAAAAAAAAAGAAAAAGGAATGAAGGAAATTAAGATTATTGAATGGCTTGATCGTGTAAAAAGGGAAACTAAGAAAATCAAATCGAATCAATTTTGCCATAACATATAGATTCGAAAGTCTATAGCTAGACTTAACAAATGAAGTCACCCTCAATCTTTTTTTAACTATGTATGATTGGCCACCTAATGAATCTATCATTTTAAAGAACTCCTAAGCTTGACTCAGGATCCTTCAAAGAATAGATTTTGGTCTACTAATCAAAACAGGGTACAGGAATTCGGTTATATATGAGAAAGGTTATAACACTCCCACAAGCCCATCTAAAGGATGGTACCATTTTATTTTAAATTATCCTAAGATATTGAGTCTAATGGTTTTAATTTTGATATTGAAAAAAAATTTTAAGATTCTTCTTTAATCTAGTAGATTTCTTAAAAATAATGTCATCACTTCAAAAGTATTCAAGAATCCGATTTGTTTTTTAGAAAAAGCTCCATCGTCGAAAAAAGATTTAATTTTTTTATTTTGATTTTTATTAAAAATATATCTAATTATTTCACTATTTATGTCAAATTAGAAATATCTTTTTTTTTTATTTTTAAATTTTTCACCATTTGGGCCTATTTAGAACATTTTTTATTTTTAAATTTTCTATTATTTGGGTCTATTTAGAAAATTTTTATTTTTTTTTGTAAAGAAAATAATATGACAACTATTTTCTTGAAATTTCATTTAAATTCTTTCACCATTTAGGACAAATTTTGAAAATTTTCTCACCTAGAGATTTATTAAGAAATTTACCATTTGAAATTTTTAAGAATCTCATAATTGGATAATTGTCAAATATTTTCAACTAAAATTTTTATTTTTTTTTAAAAATTAAAAGTAAATATTAATTATTGTTATTGAAATTTTCTCTAAATTTTTCTACCATTTGAGATAAATTTAAAGAAAATTTCACACCTAGGAATTTTATAGAAACTTACCATTTGAAATTTTTAAAAATTCTATCATTGGATAATTAGTACTTACTTTCTAAAATTTTATTTTTATTTTGTTTTCTAATTTTTTAATTTTTCCTAAAATTTAATTATGCAAAAAAAATCAAATAAATATAATAACTAAAAAAAAAACCAAAAAATCGGTTCGACTTGGCAGTTGAAACAGCTCAGCTAGAGACACAGATAACAGCTTGAAGATATGGCTCAGGAGTCTCGGCTCAACTCGGTTTGGTTGAAGCCTTTAGCTGGAACACAGGTTGGCAGAATAGGTTGCTTCAGGTCAGGTCACCCACTGGGAAACAAATGGACCCTATGGGCTACTGAAGGCCAAATAACGTCATTTTGGTAAGGGTATAAAAGCCCAAATTCTTTTTTTTCCCTCAGATTTTCCTTTTTCTCTTTCTCCTCTTCTCTTTTCTCTCACTTTCTCTCTAAAACCTGAAGAACTACAGTTGAATATTCATCAGATTCTGAAAAATCTCATCGAAATCTAAGTCAATTTGCTTGAAGTTAGCTTAAAGTTCACTGATTTCTAGGAATTTATCATCAAAAACTAGAAAACACGCCGAAAACAAAAAATATTACAAAAAAATAATTGGAAAATCCAAAGTTTGTCGAAAAATTCCATCGAATTTTGGAAGTTTTCTAGAAAATTTTTTAAAAAGATCTATTTTTTAACCCAAAAAAATCTCCAAATT